>NC_133325.1:517159582-517469818 GCF_042186555.1 Aquarana catesbeiana
AGTAATGTATTTTTGGTGTGTTTTTTCCAAACTCAATGAGATTGTTGTCCCTTGTTAATTTAACATTGTGTGTAAAATCAATGATTTCAAAGAAAACACATAAAGTCTTTTGCTAAACTCAAAAAAGATCCATTTATTCATGGTCAAAATAAAATAAAGAGGAAGTCAACGCTGGAAAAAGTCGGTGTACCAGAAAATTGGGATCTTGCGGAGTCCATATTAGAGGGAGCACAATCTGGTCCAAGAATCCCAGAGATCAACAGCACCAGCAGATGATCTAGATGTCCCCAGACTGTGGTCCTACAACAGCCTGCGTCTTCTGTCAGACCAGACTGAACCCAGGTCATCACTTTCTTCTCTTCCCTGCAGCCTTTCCTCCACGCTGCCCTGCAGCCTTCCCTGTAGCCTTCTTTTGAGGCTGTGGCTCTGGTGTTTCAGTTGTGGCAGGAGGAGGAGGAGGAGGAGGAGGAGGGGGGGCTGCCTCATGTAGTTGGGTGTTTTGTGTTAGCGTGCCCTGCAGCCCCTTATGGATTGTTTCCCCAAATAGGCGCTCACAAATGAGGCGCTGCTCCCAATCCATCTGAAGAAGCCTGCTGGCTAAGTAGCAGCCATAGGATTCTTCCGCTTCGGGGGGGCTCCTTAAAAAACAGGTGGCCTCTTGCATGAGGCGCAGGGATGCGTCCTGTGTGACCATCCCCTTCCTGGCCCTTTTTTTGGGAAGGTGGAGGGGAGGCACTTGGGATTCGGTCAGGCTCCTACTGGGCCCAGCCACCTCACTTGGCCCAGCCACCTCACTTGGCCCAGCCACCTCACTGGGAGCAGCCACCTCACTGGGAGCAGCCACCTCCTGCCTGACACTGGGCCCAGCCTCCTCCAGGATGATGGTGAATCCGGCCTCCTCCAGGCTGTCCATGGGCCCGGTCTCCTCCTGCCTGCCACTTTCCCCACATTCCTCCTGGATGGACTCATCCTGTGTATACAAAAAGGACAATAGTTTGAGTATATTTTTTTGGGTTCATCAATGACACACAGTTTGCTTCTCATGAATAGCAAATTCAATGTGAATACATCTCTTTAATAAAAGAGTCTAATCAGACACCCTAATTATTTCAAGCAGGTGCCAAACATATTTAGCCACTACTGTCAATTGATATGTATACACAATTTTGAGTGCAAAATTATTTTAGACAATTATAACATCCAGTTAACATCATTAATATTAGTACAGTAAATATTTGTTAAAATAATTTACCTGACTCCAGATGGTCATATCTGGTTCATCCAGGATGGAAGACCCAGCTTGCTCCTCATCAGCCTCTGCTGGGGTGAAGGGAAGGGTGGAGGGAAGGGTGGAGGGAAGGGTTGAAAGTGATGGCCTGGCTTCATTCTGGTCATCCAGAAAACGGAGTTGATTGTAGTACCACAGCCTGGGTACATAAACATCATCTGCTGATTCTCCTGATCTCCTTGATTCCTGGATCTTCTTATGCTCCCTCTTATACATGTTCCTCAAGACCCCAATTTTCTTGAGCAATGTCTCCATTGTTGCTTCCGGGATGGTCGCCTGGACAAAGGCCAGAAGTCTCTCCAGCGTTGACTTCCTCACATGCTTTGCATAATACTGAGGGTGTTTCACCTCCCACAAATTCCTCATCTCTCGATATTTCGAAATAAAAGCTGTAAGGAACTCTGGATCCTTAAATAGGGGATTCATTATATCTGGAAAAGATGAAGTCACAAGACAAAAAACACTTTTATTATAGGTTTCTGCTAACCCCTCATCATCTTCTCCCTATGTAGGCCTCATCACTCTATCAAGCCATATAGGCCGCTTGCTACAAAGTCATGACCATAAAACCCAAAAAAATATATATCTAAAATTACCTTCGTTTTGTAACGTCCTGGTCCACTATCACCTACCACAGAACGTACGTACGACACGTGCACAAGGCCCCTCTTTATACACTACGCATGTGTGAAACTCCGCCTGCGTCGCCCGCCCCTGACGTTCGAAATTAACTCATGTTCTCCGCCCCCTAATTCGACGCACAGAACGTACGTACGACACGTGCGCAAGGCTCTTTATACACTACGCATGTGTGAAACTCTGCCTGCGTCGCCCGCCCCTGACGTTCGAAATTAACTCATGTTCTCCGCCCCCTAATTCGACGCACAGAACGTACGTACGACACGTGCGCAAGGCCCCTCTTTATACACTACGCATGTGTGAAACTCCGCCTGCGTCGCCCGCCCCTGACGTTCGATTTTAACTCATGTTCTCCGCCCATTTTTTGTTACGGCGCGTAGTGGAGTTAAAGAATGGCGGAGACACCTGAAATGTTGACGACCTCAGGTAGTGGAGACAGCCCGGAGGCTGGAACGTCAACTAAATCTATGAGGCCTAGATTTAAGGCCTCTAATATGAGTTTTAAAGAGATGGTGGAGATGGTGGCCATTCTTCACAAAGACGACTATGATGGGAATTATGGGCCGTACGCACGGCCAAATTTGCGCAAGGCCAAAATAATGGCGAAGGTCGTGGAGACTTTGCAGGCATCTTTTGGGGTCCAGCGCTCCAAAGATCAATTGAGAAAAAGATGGTCTGACCTGAAACTCAGGGAGCCGGATCAATACCGACGTATCCGGAAAGTTCTTAAAAAAAGTAACTACTTGTCGTGTTTTTCTCTTGTGTTTATTACCTTGTATACTGCTCCATGTGCTTTTCCTTCCTATACGATTTTTTGTTCATCGTTTTAAACGATCTTTTAATAAACCTCGTTACATATCTATAGATAGATCTATATATATATAGATATCTATATCTATATCTATATCTATAGATATAGATATAGATATAGATATAGATATAGATATAGAGAGAGAGAGAGAGAGAAATATATAGAGAGAGAGAAATATAGAGATAGGTAGATAGATAGATATAGAAATGTAAAACATTCTTTTGGAATATTTTAAGTTATCTTAATTTTTTTTCTTTACATTTAGTTAGATATTTAGAGATTTTGTTCCAGATATAGAGAGAGATCAAAAGATTATTAACTATATTTTGAGATATTGATATCTATCTATCCGATATGTCTTTATAATTTTAAATATTGAGGTAAAATAGGAACTCTACACAAACCACTTCACTACAAATGTTGCAAAATTACTATGTACTAAAATATCTGTGTGCTAAGTAGATTAATAATTTTTTGTTTCACATAGGGGAAAAATCACTCAGCCAACAAGAAGACAGTCCACCCCAAGCAAAACATGATTGGGAAATCAGCCCAAGTCCCACTGAGGATGTGGAGGAAGGAGAGGTGGGCGACATGGGCACCCCACCAGGTGAGTGTCTGACACACCAGCTTACGTTAATCTATGCATGGCTGCCTTTTGTTTAATGTAATTTGTCTACTCTATTTTAGGGGATCTGGTTGTGCTTCATTCAAGCAACAGTGCCACCCCCGAGGATGTGGAGGAATTAGGCTACATGGGCACCCCACCAGGTCAGTGTCTGAGACAACAGCTTTATTTATGGTAAGGTAAACTATGTATGTGTGCATATTTCTAAAGACATTTTTTGGTTTCATTCCACTTTAGGTACAACAAGAAGTGACTATTTCACCTCTGAAAGTGCCCAACGGCTAATTGGTCAAATAATGGCCTGGAATAAAGACATCGATGAAATGCGTAATCGGCTGGATCGTATGCAGCAGGAAATGAAGGACATGATTGATGTTTTGGGTCGAATCTAAATGCCCTTTTTTAAACCCCAAAACATCAATCATGTCCTTCATTTCCTGTTTTGCTGACCCCATTCTGGGCCTTCTCTTTCTTTTTTTGGCAGAACATAAATGGCTGTTTAACCTAATGTAAAAAAGGAGGGCTGTTTCTCGTAAATACCTCAAAAATCCACAAAAAAATAAAACTTGATTTTCTCAAAAACCCAAAAAAAAAAAAAATAATTGATTTTAAAAAACCAAAAAAAACTAAAAAAACTTGATTTTAAAAAACCAAAAAAAACTAAAAAAAAACTTGATTTTAAAAAACCAAAAAAAACTAAAAAAAACTTGATTTTAAAAAACCAAAAAAAACTAAAAAAACTTGATTTTAAAAAACCAAAAAAAACTAAAAAAACTTGATTTTAAAAAACCAAAAAAAACTAAAAAAACTTGATTTTAAAAAACCAAAAAAAACTAAAAAAACTTGATTTTAAAAAACCAAAAAAAACTAAAAAAACTTGATTTTAAAAAACCAAAAAAAACTAAAAAAACTTGATTTTAAAAAACCAAAAAAAACTAAAAAAACTTGATTTTAAAAAACCAAAAAAAACTAAAAAAACTTGATTTTAAAAAACCAAAAAAAACTAAAAAAACTTGATTTAAAAAAAAAAAAAAAAATAACAAAACTTGATTTTCAAAAAAACAAAAAAACAACAAAACTTGATTTTCCAAAAAAAAAATAAAAAAGCCTGTTTGCGAAAATCGAAAAGCCAAAAATATTTTTTTGTGGATTAGGTAGAAATATTTAAATATAATTATATTTTTCTACATTATTAAGATATCATTATATTTTTGTCTATGAACATTTTATACTAAATGCAGAACTGAATGCATAACAACCATTAATAAAAACATCTCCTTATAGGAATTAAATAAATGTGTGGTTTGTTATTTCAAGGCTCAGTATCAGTTTGGTTATAATTGTAAAAAAGTTGTTTACAGTGGCAATGGAGCTTATTTAGACATTTAAAATTAAAATACAGTTGGCACTACAACTGCTCGACCATAACCTAGGAGACAGCCCAAAAGAAAGGCAAGCAATAAATATAATGCAAGATTTCCTCAATATTTTTTTTATTGTAAAAAATTATATATCCTGGCCCATTGCAATGGCCCCCCTACCCATAAAATAATTAACATATTGCTGTCTAACTTGACGGGCACTTTGGGGGGCCAAGCCAGTACTGACAGTATCCAGGCCTGTAAGGTTGGCTTCTATTTGTCCGGCCTCAGGCCCAACTGTGCCTATATAATTGGGAGAATGCTTGTTTAAAAAGTTGTGCAGAATGCAGCACGATAAAATGATAAAATTAAGTTTGTATTCCGCCAAATTAATGGCTGTTTGAAACAGGCGGAACCGGCTGGCCAGAATTCCAAACGCATTCTCAACCACTCTTCTAGCTCTGGCCAGCCGGTAATTAAAAACCCTCCTCTCCGGGGTGAGGGTTCTTTGGGGGAATGGCCTCATGAGGTGCTTGCTGAGAGCGAAGGCTTCATCGGCAATGAAGACAAAGGGGAGTCCTTCCACGTTATCCTCATCAGGTGGCAATCCCAGGCCACCACTCTGGAGACGCTGGCAGAACTCCGTCTGGGCAAATACTCCTCCATCCGACATCCGGCCATTCTTCCCCACGTCCACATATAAAAAATCATAGTGTGCCGACACCACCGCCATTAAAACAATACTGTGGAACCCCTTATAATTAAAATAATATGACCCCGAATGGGGTGGTGGCACAATGTGGACATGTTTCCCATCTATAGCCCCTCCACAATTGGGAAAGTCCCAACGGCTGGCAAAATGGGATGCCACAGTCTGCCATTCCTGTGGCGTTGAAGGAAACTGGGGAATCAAACAAGAAAACCAAAATCAATTAATTTGGAAGCTAACATTGCAAGAAAATTAGACAATTAAAAACATTATTCCCCAGCATCAGTATAACATTAAATAATTTAATTCTTCTGGAATAACTAATATGGAAAGGCACACTTATCAGATTGCTCACCCCCTCTGATGGAACATTGATTACATTTTAGGGGGTTGTGAAATCCCTAAAAAAGATTACTTTTAGGACACGCAGGAATTTAGGGACTAAAAAGGCTACAAGACTGCAGTTGTCGCACTCTGCAGGTGCAGTTGCTAACCAGCTTACAGTAAATGAGGTAATGTAAAAAGGCATTCATGTTGCAAGGAGTACACAATCACAGGCAAGGGCAATTAATGAAAACACTTTGAGGCTTGCATATGATTTGATGATGGAAATCAGCAGAGCTTCTGCTCATTTACTAAAGCACTGGAACAAATGCACTTGTAGAGTGCACATGCATTTTGCAAACTGCAACATATATTTGCTTTAGACAAATCAACACCACAGAACATTCAAGCAAATTTTAACGAGGGTGGGGGGGGGGGGGGTTGTGAAATCTAGATAATTGCTCATTAGCAGCACACTATTTGGAGTGAGTTTAGGTGGGGGGGGGGGGTGGGGGGGTTGTGAAATCTAGATAATTGCTCATTAGCAGCACACTATTTGGAGTGAGTTTAGGTGGGGGGGGGTGGGGGGGTTGTGAAATCTAGATAATTGCTCATTAGCAGCACACTATTTGGAGTGAGTTTAGGTGGGGGGGGGTGGGGGGGTTGTGAAATCTAGATAATTGCTCATTAGCAGCACACTATTTGGAGTGAGTTTAGGTGGGGGGGGTGGGGGGGTTGTGAAATCTAGATAATTGCTCATTAGCAGCACACTATTTGGAGTGAGTTTAGGTGGGGGGGGTGGGGGAGTTGTGAAATCTAGATAATTGCTAATTATAAGCACACTAAATACACTCAAACAAAATACATTCAAAATGAGTAGACTAGGTGGATATGTTCCCATCACTTCATGCTGGGAAGGTTATTGAAGGAAAATATACATGCATGACAAAAAATAACAGGAAAAAATTCCAGCATGTGTGAGGATAAAAAGGGGACATTCACACTATATTGCAATGATGGTAAGTAGTGTTTGAAGCAAGAAATACATTACATTATCAAAGATTACATAAAAGAACATGTGATGCTAATAAAAGAAAAATATCTTACCTTAATATAGTCCTTCTGCAGGACCTGTATGATGGCAGAACAGGTCTCTGGGATAATGATCCCCAGAGCCTGGGGGGAGATGCCTGTCGAGAACTTAAGGTCCTGCAGGCTTCTCCCTGTGGCCAAATACCGCAAGGTAGCGACCAGCCTCTGCTCCGGAGTGATGGCTTGCCTCATGCAGGTATCCTGCCTGCTGATATAGGGGGTCAGCAAAGCCAACAAACGGTCAAAAACGGGGTCCGTCATCCGGAGAAAGTTCCTGAAATCCTCAGGATTATTCTCACGGATCTCACGGAGCAAAGGCATGTGACAGAACTGGTCACGCTGAAGCAACCAATTCTTGGTCCATGAACTCCTCCTCGCCCTGTTCATGGACTGGTCTTGGGCTGAAGAATAAACTACAGCACCAAGCACATACAATGCACGAGCTCTACGACGAGTACGTACAGGTAACATGGCTTCAAAACGGTCGGCTGGTCAGAACGCACTAAACAGAACGCACTGAAGAACAGCAAGGCCTGTGAAGAACGACCTGAAAATCAGGAACGAGCGGCCAATAAAACAAAGATTTCTCAATGCCAACTGACCAAACGCACTGAAAAGCAGATACAAACCTCACAAGCACAGACTGAACAACAGTTAAAACGAACTGAAAAATACGAGTCTCACAAGCGCGAATCGTCTCTCACCAAACTTCTACTAACACGAGATAAACACGAGATTAGCAGAAGGAGCCCAAAGGGTGTCGTACGGGCTATTGAACTTCCGTTTTATAGTCTCGTCGGACTTGGTGTACGTCACCGCGTACTAGGCTGTCGTACTTTTGTGTGGTCGTGTGTAGGCAAGTCCGTTCGTAAGAAAGTCTGCCGCAAGTCCGCCGAAGGTACGTCGGAAGTATGTCGGACAGGCTGTCGGACTTTTGTAGACGAAAAGTCCGACCGTGTGTACGCGGCATAAGAGTTAGCTTTCCTGTGAATTACTGAATATTTCGTTGTATAACCATGGTTTCTGAGAACTGCTTCACATCTGTATTGCATGGAGTCGACCAACTTCTGGCACCTGTGAACAAGAAAATCGAATAGGCTGCACACCCACACAATTGCATCAATTCAATCACTTTATTAAAGTATCATAAAAGCATTGGATGGTTACAGCACCCATCCAGTGCTTTTATGATACTTTAACCGGTTCTCAACCAGCCGCTGCAGTTATACTGCAGCAGGATGGCCCCGTTGTGGCTGTACATCGGCCCTTTAAGACGCTGTAGGAGGCGCGCGCCCGCAGCGTGTCCCTGGAGCCAATGCCAGTGCCCGGCGCTATGACCGCCGGGCACCCACGATTGTTTGTGACAGAGCGAGAACCGGGATCCTTGTGTGTAAACACACAAATCCTGGTTCTCTCAGGGGAGAGGAGACAAATCGTGTGCTCCTACTAAGTACAAAAAACGATCAGTCTGCTCCCCCCAGGCAGTCCCCCCCCCCCCTCACAGTTAGAACACACCTAGGGAACACAGTTAACTTCTTGATCGCCCCCTAGTGTTAACCCCTTCCCTGCCAGTGACATTTATACAGTAATCAATGCATTTATATATCCTCCAGACCCTTTATTAGCTTAGTTGCCCTTCTTTGTACTCACTCCATTTCCAGTACATCCTTCCTGAGGACTGGTGCCCAGAACTGGACAGAATACTCTAGGTACGGCCGGACCGGAGTCTTGTAGGGGGGGGAGAATTATTGTTTTATCTCTGGAGTTAATCCTCTTTTTAATGCATGCCAATATTCTGTTTGTTAGCAGGAGCTAGGCATTGCATGCCATTACTGAGCCTATCATCTACTAAGACCCCCAGGTCCTTTTCCATCCTAGATTCCCCCAGAGGTTCTCCCCCGAGTGTATAGATTGCATTTATATTTTGCCACCCAAATGCATTATTTTACATTTTTCTACATTAAACCTCATTTGGCATGTAGTTACCCACCCCATTAATTTGTTGAGATCTTTTTGCAAGGCTTCCACATCCTGCGGAGAAGTTATTGCCCTGCTTAGCTTAGCATCATCCGCAAATACAGAGATTGAACTGTTTACCCCATCCTCCAGGTCGTTTATGAACAAAATAAATAGGATTGGTCCCAGCACAGAACCCCGAGGGACCCCACAACCCACCTCTGACCATTCCGAGTATTCCCCATTTATTCCCACCCTCTGAACTCGCCCTTGTAGCCAGTTTTCAATCCATGTACTCACCCTATGGTCCATGCCAACGGACCTTATTTTGTACAGTAAACGTTTATGGGGAACTGTGTCAACTGCTTTTGCAAAATCCAGATACACCACGTCTATGGGCCTTTCTCGATCTAGATGGCAACTCACCTCCTCATAGAAGGTTAATAGATTGGTTTGGCAAGAACGATTCTTCATGAATCCCTGCTAATTACTGCTAATGATACTGTTCTCGTTACTAAAATCTTGTATATAGTCCCTTATCATCCCCTCCAAAAGCTTGCATACTATTGATGTTAGGCTAACTGGTCTGTAATTCCTAGGGATGTATTTTGGGCCCTTTTTAAATATTGGTGCTACATTGACTTTCCTCCAATCACCTGGTACCATTTCAGTCAGTAGACTGTCAGTAAAAATTAGGAACAATGGTCTGGCAATTACTTGACTGAGTTCCCCAAGTACCCTCGGATGCAAGCCATCTGGTCCCAGTGATTTATTAATGTTAAGTTTCCCAAGTCTAATTTTAATTCTGTCCTCTGTTAACCACGGAGGTGCTTCCTGTGATGTGTCATAAGGATAAACACTGCAGTTTTGGTTACTGAAGCCCCCCGATACCCTTGTGAAGACTGAGAAGAATAAATTCAAAACCTTCGCCATCTCCCCATCCTTTGTAACCAGATGTCCTTCCTCATTCTTTATGGGGCCAATATGGTCTGTCCTCCGTTTTTTACTGTTTACATATTTAAAGAATTTCTTGGGATGTTTTTTGCTCTCCTCCGCTATGTGTCTTTCATGTTCTAACTTAGTTGCCCTAATTGCACCCTTATGCCGCGTACACACGATCGGAAATGCCGCCAGCAAAAGATTGAGAGCATGTGTTCTTTTTTTCGGTCGGGAAAAGTTCCTATCCGAAAATGCGATCGTCTGTATGCAATTCCAACGAGCAAAAAAATCACGCATGCTCAGAATCAAGTACGAGACGGAAGCGCTCGGTATGGTAAAACTACCGTTCATAATGGAGATGGCACATTCGTCACGCTGAAATTTTTTAAATAGTTTAATGCAGCGCATTCTCTTCTTCTTTAGAATGCTAGAATAATGAAGTTGTTTTGCTGCTCATATTCACACAGAGTTCTCACAAACTGATTTCTTTATTATTTCTCGTGATCTCCTAAATAATCTGTTTATAATTTTTTTATAATCATTTTTATTTTATTTTTTTAATCAAGATCTATTGTTGTTTTTTTTTTTATTCTTAATTATTTTATAGTGATCTCTATATTTTTTTTTTTTATTTTGTATGTCACGTTTCCACAACATTATTAACTTGTATTTGTAAACCTCAAGGAGGTTGCTTGGTGTCCCTTGTTAATTAGACATTGTATTTTTGAAATGTACCTGCCTACTCACAAAATAACTTTCCTATTTCAAGAAAAAAACATAGGCAAGATATTTAAAAAATCTCAATTTATTCTGGCTCTTAATAACAAAATAAAGAGGAAGGCAACGCTGGAGAAACTGCTGGAATTTGTGAAGCCTTTGTACCCCAGGGCAGACATAAACTCTTTGTAAATTAAAATTGGTAGCCTGAGAAGTCCATATATTAGGGCGCACAATCTGGGCCCGGACTCCCAGAGATCACGAACAGCAGCAGATGACATATATGTCCCCAGGCTGTGGTACTACAACAGCCTGCTTCTTCTGTCAGACCAGACTGAAGCCAGGTCATCATTTTCTTGTCTTCCTTGCAGCCTTCCCTGCAGCCTTTCCTGCATGCTGTGGCTCTGGACGTGGTCTTGTGGCAGGAGGAGGATGGGCGAGCGCACGTAAGTGGACATCATCGGTCCTTTGCCCCCTCAACCCCATGTGAATGGCCTCAAAAAAATTTTTTTCACAGTTGAGGCGTTGGCCCTCCTCCATTTTGTGCAAATTTGAGGCTATATAGTAGCCATAGGCCTCTCCAGCGTCAAGGGGGCTTTCAGGGCCTCATTAGCCTCCTTAACGAGGACAAGTGTTGCCTCCTCCATGTTCCTCCCCTTCCTGGGCCTTTTGAGTGGAAGGCGGAGGGGGAGGGACCTTGGACTGGGTGAGGCTGGGCGCAACCACCTCCTGGCTGACACTTCCCCCCGCCTCCTCCTGTGTGCCACATTCCAGAGCCTCCTCCTGGCTGAGGTCTTCCTGTGTATGAAAAAGGGACATAGTTTTAGTTTTTGGTTCATCAATCACACAAAATTCTAAACTCATGACTGTTGCAAATTGAATGTTAATAAATAGAAAAGACTATCATTCTGAGCCTAGCATTTTTAATTCTTGTCCCAATCATTTTTGGCCCCTGCTGTCTATTGATATGTCAAACACTTTTTGTTAAATCATTAATTTCTTAGCAATAATAACATCTAGTTAACAACAATAATTTTCCCACAAAAAATATGTTTAAAAATACTATACCTGGCTCTAGCTGGGCTCCTCAATTTCTTTCAGGATTGAAGGCCAAGGTTGGTCCTCGGAAGCCTCAGCTGAAGTTGAGGGAAGGGTAGAGGGAAGGCTGGATGGAAGGGGGGCTGGAAGAGTTGAAAGTGATTCCCTGGCTTCCATCTGGTCTTCCAGAAACCGCATCTTTTTGTAGTACCACAGACTGGGTACATACACATCCTCTGCTGCTGCTCCTGACCTCATGGACTTATGGACCTTCTGAAGCTCCTTCCTATACATGCTTCTCAAGCTACCAATTTTCCTCTCCACAGAGTCGATGTCTGCATTGGAGACCTGCGTCTTCACAAATTCCAGCAGTATCTCCAGCGATGCCTTCCTAGCTGGTTTATTTCTATATAAGGGGTTTTTCACCTCCCACAAATTTTGCATATCCCTGTACTTATCAATGAACTGGCCCATGAATTCCGGGTCTTTAAATTGTTTCATTTTTGCTGCAAGACCAAACAAAAGACAAAAACACTAATATCAGGCTAAACTCTCCTAATCTTATAACAATATAGGCCTCAGTCTAGAATAAGTACAGGCCACTCATGTCCCAAGTTAAAATGTTACCTTCGTGATTACGTTTGTCGCTTCCATTCCTCCTTCTTCCGCACACAGAACGTAGGTATGACACACATGTGTTAGCTTTATATACACTGCGCATGCATGAAACTCTGCACGCGTTGCCCGCCCCTGACGTTCTTTCTAGAATATTTCCCGCCCCTTCTCTTTCGGCGTGCAGTGGGAGACGACATGGCGGAGACACAGCAGGTGCGTGATAATAGCAGTAACGAGGAGGAAAGCCCGGAGAAAGAAATGTCCTGATCCAGGAGGAGGAGATTTAAGGCCTCAAATATGGCCTTTGTAGAGATGGTGGAGATGGTCGACATATTGAAGAGGGTCGACTATGATGGGAAGTATGGACCGTACACCAACCCTAATCAGAGAAAGGCCAAGATCATGACTAAAGTTGTGAAGAGTCTGCACAGGAATTTTGGGGTACGACGATCCAAGGAGCAACCGAGGAAACGCTGGTCAGACCTGAAACTGAGGGAGCAGGATCAGTATAGAAGAATCAAGAAAGTGCTTCTAAAAAGTAAGCAGTTGTCATGTGTTACGATTATTATTATTACTTGCATGCTGCTCCATGTGCTTTTCTTTACTATTGGACAGTTTAAAATGGCGACTTTCATGTTCATGAAACAGGGATTGTTGGTCGGCTTATTGACTGCAAATTGTGCCACATCCAATAGTTAGATATTCAAGCAAAAAGAAAGTTCCCCTAATGGTGGACTTTAAAGGCACGTATGGATAAAAATAGGAGAAAATGTATAATATATAAAAAAAAGTCATTTATTCATTTCAAAAACATCTTAAAAACATCACTAACAATATAGATATAGCGAGCAATGAAAGGAATGCGATTTATGCATTTATACATATGTTGGATATTGGTACCAATGTATTTGCACCCGACGCGTTTCGGAGATGTTTAGCCTCCTTCTTCAGGGGTGGATGTGAGTTATAGCAAGGGTTTCTAAATTAGAAATAATGTGTTTAGCAAAGAAATCATGAGTATGTATACATATTAGGCTTTACAGACAAAGGTACATATCATATTTTCATTCCATTACACTCACATTGGCAATATGTAGACTAGCTTCGCATTCCAGAAAAGCAGTTAAAAGCAGAGGCGCTGACACTGTCTGCCCATCCAGCGTGTTTCCCAATTGGGATCAATACGGGTTGATTGTCATACCCAAAGTCTTAGTATTTCATGCGTAGCAAGTACAAATGACTAGGTATAGGTGTGTGTGGATAGGTTTGATTCCTCATAAATCAGAGGAAAAAGCCCACATATGTGGGATATAGAGAAGTTTTGGATCTGAGATTCCACTGAGGCCAGATGCGGGTCCTGTAAAATGTAAAAATGTAGAAGTATGTAGTAACCAATCAATGATTTAAGATATTACTTATTTGTGAGAAAAGAGGTTATAGTAGTAGGGGTACAACATACCTGATCCAGCTATTGTAGGGGATTCAAGAGAAAGTGATGAAAGTAACTGGTGTGAGTTGTGTATCCTGAGTGGCTGGAAGAAATTGATACAAAAGGGGAAAGGGAAGATATGAGGATATCATTAGATAAATATATAATTTATACAATTAGGAATTGTTAACAGTTAGGGGTATATATTTTTCTCAAGGGTTAGTGTAATCCAGATACATCTGGATTATCCTTGGTAAGATAGTAGTGGTTGGTTAAATGTTATTCAGATTAGTGAAAAAAGGGTGAAGGGGGAGGGGGGGGGAGAGGGGGAGGGGGGGAGAAAGGGGAGAGGTGGGGGGGAGGGAGAAGGAGAAAGAGGGGAAGAAAAGAGAGAAGGAACAGAGGATCTCAGCTACAGCTATAAAGAATCTCTCACAGCTGCAGCGGTACACTTGTATAAATAAAACAGCATGAGGGTAAAGTAGAGGCATAGATTGTGTATTAAAATCACAGAGGCAGCATATGGGTTAAATGAAAGCAATAGATTGTGTATTAACCCCTTCCCGCCGACCGAACGCATATATGCGGCCTCGGCTTTCCGGGGTTATACCGGGATGATGCCCGCACCTGCAGGCATCATCCCGGTACCGTTGTTTTCAGCGGGCGATCGGCTACCCGAGTATAACAACCGATGCGGCTAAAAGCCGCTCGGCTGTTATACCGGAGGAGCGGGAGGGGACATCCCCCCCCTCCCGCCGCCGTTACCGGGCCTCCCGTGCGATCGGGAGGCCCGGTGTCCGTTCCGCTGTCTTCGGCGGCTGGGGGCGGACTGGAACGAAGCTGTGAGCGGCTTCGTTCCAGCCTTCTTCTTGTAAATGCGGAAGCGACGTCATGACGTCACTTCCCGTTTACTCGGCTGCCAATGGCGCCGAATTTAAAAAAGTACACAGTATTCAGAATCGCCGTTTTCGGCGATCTGAATACTTTGAAGTGTAAAGGAGGGATGGGGGGTCTTTTAGACCCCCCATCCCTCCATAAAGAGTACCTGTCACCACATATTACTGTCACAAGGGATGTTTACATTGCTTGTGACAGCAATAAAAGTAAAAAAAAAAAAAAAAAAATTTTAAACACAATTTATAAAGTACAAAAATAAATAAAATAAATAAAAAAAATTAAAAAAAAATTTTTAAAGTGCCCCTGTCCCCGCGAGCTCGCGCAGCGAAGAAAACGCATACGGAAGTAGCGCCCACATATGTAAACGGTGTTCAAACCACACATGTGAGGTATCGCCGCGATCGTCAGAGCGAGAGCAATAATTCTAGCCCTAGACCTCCTCTGTAGCTCAAACCTGGTAACCGTAAAAAATTTTTAAAGCGTCGCCTATGGAAATTCAAAGGTACCGTAGTTCGTCGCCATTCCACGAGTGCGTGCAATTATAAAGGGTGACATGTTTGGTATCTATTTACTCGGCGTAACATCATCTTTCACATTATACAAAAAAATTGGGGTAACTTTACTGTTTGGATTTTTTAAAATTCATGAAAGTGTCACTTTTCCAAAAATTTGCGTTTAACCACTTGAGCCCCGGACCATTATGCTGCCTAAGGACCAGAGGTCTTTTTCCAATTTGGCACTGCGTCGCTTTAACTGCTAATTGCGCGGTTATGCAATGCTGTACCCAAACGAAATTTGCGTCCTTTTCTTCCCACAAATAGAGCTTTCTTTTGATGGTATTTGATCACTTCTGCAGTTTTTATTTTTTGCGCTATAAACGGAAAAAGACCGAAAATTTTGAAAAAAAATGATATTTTCTACTTTTTGTTATAAAAAAAATCCAATAAACTCAATTTTAGTCATACATTTAGGCCAAAATGTATTCGGCCACATGTCTTTGGTAAAAAAAATGTCAATAAGCGTATATTTATTGGTTTGCGCAAAAGTTATAGCGTCTACAAACTAGGGTACATTTTCTGGAATTTACACAGCTTTTAGTTTATGACTGCCTATGTCATTTCTTGAGGTGCTAAAATGGCAGGGCAGTACAAAACCCCCCCAAATGACCCCATTTTGGAAAGTAGACACCCCAAGGAAATTGCTGATAGGCATGTTGAACCCATTGAATATTTATTTTTTTTGTCCCAAGTGATTGAATAATGACAAAAAAAAAAAAAAAAAAAAATATTTACAAAAAGTTGTCACTAAATGATATATTGCTCACACAGGCCATGGGCCTATGTGGAATTGCACCCCAAAATATATTCAGCTACTTCTCCTGAGTACGGGGATACCACATGTGTGGGACTTTTTGGGAGCCTAGCCGCGTATGGGACCCCGAAAACCAATCACCGCCTTCAGGATTTCTAAGGGTGTAACTTTTTGATTTCACTCTTCACTGCCTATCACAGTTTCGGAGGCCATGGAATGCCCAGGTGGCACAACCCCCCCCAAATGACCCCATTTTGGAAAGTAGACACCCCAAGCTATTTGCTGAGAGGCATATTGAGTCCATGGAATATTTTATATTTTGACACAAGTTGCGGGAAAGTGACACTTTTTTTTTTTTTTTTTTTTTTTTGCACAAAGTTGTCACTAAATGATATATTGCTCACACAGGCCATGGGCCTATGTGGAATTGCACCCCAAAATACATTTAGCTGCTTCTCCTGAATATGGGGATACCACATGTGTGGGACTTTTTGGGAGCCTAGCCGCGTACGGGGCCCCGAAAACCAATCACCGCCTTCAGCGTTTTTAAGGGCGTGAATTTTTGATTTTACTCTTCACTGCCTAACACCGTTTCGGAGGCCATGGAATGCCCAGGTGGCACAAACCCCCCCCAAATGACCCCATTTTGGAAAGTAGACACCCCAAGCTATTTGCTGAGAGGCATGGTGAGTATTTTGCAGCTCTCATTTGTTTTTGAAAATGAAGAAAGACAAGAAAAAACTTTTTTTTTTTTTCTTTTTTCAAATTTCAAAACTTTGTGACAAAAAGTGAGGTCTGCAAAATACTCACTATACCTCTCAGCAAATAGCTTGGGGTGTCTACTTTCCAAAATGGGGTCATTTGGGGGGGTTTTGTGCCACCTGGGCATTCCATGGCCTCCGAAACTGTGATAGGCAGTGAAGAGTGAAATCAAAAATTCACGCCCCTTAGAAAGCCTGAAGGCGGTGCTTGGTTTTCGGGGTCCCGTACACGGCTAGGCTCCCAAAAAGTCTCACACATATGGTATCCCCGTACTCAGGAGAAGCAGCAGAATGTATTTTGGGGTGTAATTTCACATATTCCCATGGCATGTTTGAGCAATATATCATTTAGTGACAACTTTGTGCAAAAAAAAAAAAAAAAAATTTGTCTCTTTCCCGCAACTTGTGTCGCAATATAAAATATTCCATGGACTCGACATGCCTCTCAGCAAATAGCTTGGGGTGTCTACTTTCCAAAATGGGGTCATTTGGGGGGGTTTTGAACTGTCCTGGCATTTTATGCACAACATTTAGAAGCTTATGTCACACATCACCCACTCTTCTAACCACTTGAAGACAAAGCCCTTTCTGACACTTATTTTTTACATGAAAAAGTTTTTTTTTTTTTGCAAGAAAATTACTTTGAACCCCCAAACATTATATATTTTTTTAAAGCAAATGCCCTACAGATTAAAATGGTGGGTGTTTCATTTTTTTTTTTCACACAGTATTTGCGCAGCGATTTTTCAAACGCATTTTTTGGGGAAAAAACACACTTTTTTAAATTTTAATGCACTAAAACACACTATATTGCCCAAATGTTTGATGAAATAAAAAAGATGATCTTAGACCGAGTACATGGATACCAAACATGACATGCTTTACAATTGCGCACAAACGTGCAGTGGCAACAAAATAAATACATTTTTAAAAGCCTTTAAAAGCCTTTACAGGTTACCACTTTAGATCTACAGAGGAGGTCTACTGCAAAAATTACTGCCCTCGATCTGACCTTCGCGGCGATACCTCACATGCATGGTGCAATTGCTGTTTACGTTTGACGACAGACCGCCGCTTGCGTTCGCCTTAGCGCAAGAGCAGGGGGCGACAGGGGTGCTTTTTTTTTTTTTTTTTTTTTTCTTTATTATTTTTTTGCTTTTTTATCTTATTTTTAAACTGTTCCTTTCATTTTTTTTTTTTTTAAATCATTTTTATTGTTATCTCGGGGAATGTAAATATCCCCTATGATAGCAATAGGTAGTGACAGGTACTCTTTTTTGAAAAAATTGGGGTCTATTAGACCCTAGATCTCTCCTCTGCCCTCAAAGCATCTGACCACACCAAGATCGGTGTGATAAAATGCTTCCCCAATTTCCCAATGGCGCTATTTACATCCGGCGAAATCTAAGTCATAAAATGCTCGTAGCTTCCGGTTTCTTAGGCCATAGAGATGTTTGGAGCCACTCTTGTCTCTGATCAGCTCTATGGTCAGCTGGCTGAATCACCGGCTGCATTCTCAGGTTCCCTGTTGAGACAGGAGAGCCAGAGAAAAACACGGAAGACGGTGGGGGGGGGGGGGGCATTCCCTCCCACGGGTTGTAAAGGCAGTCTAGAGGCTAATTAGCCGCTAGGATTGCTTTTACATGAAAGCCGACCGCTGGCTGAAAAGAATGATACCAAGATGATACCTAAACCTGCAGGCATCATTCTGGTATAACCACTCAAAGTTGTGAATGGCGTACCTGAAGACAAAAAAATGGTTAACAATAAAGCACAGTAAACAATAAAGTATAAATAATTACATACCTGAAAAACAAACATGATAAAACATAATAACAATAACAATAACAATAAAACACTGCAGAATAGAATACAGTAAAAAAAGAGCAGAACAATAGAGAGAGAGAATAGAGAGAGAGAACAATAAAACGACAACTATTTTTTTTTATTTTATATATATTTTTTTTTTTTTTTACACTTTTTTTGTAACTAACTTTTATAACTGTAACCGGTTCCAGGTTCGGGTCTCTCAAAATGCGATGGCATCTTGGGAGACCCTGTGAAAGTGTGCCTAGTCTGTGCAATGCTGTACCCTACGCTAATACTCAACTAGTGTATGGTAGCGTTCAAAACATTCACCAATGCAAAGACCAGGATTGTCAGGACAGAAGGGACAATAATAGCGGGTGTCACGCCTATATTCGCGCTTGCTGCAGACACAACATCTTTTTGGGGGGGTTCGTTGGGTAGGGGTACTCGGGAGCACATAAAAATGCCTCTCATGCAGCCGACTGCATTTCGTTGGGGGATGTGAATGGGGGAAGTACGGGCGCTGCAGAAGTGGTGGGTTCCCAATTAGGATTGGCGAATGCAGCAGGAAGGGCACTATGGGCACGACGGGCCTGTGTTTGTCTTCTTGGTGGCAGCGGGACACTACTTGTGCTTGTCACCTCACCAGCTTGAACTGCACTTATGGGACTCGCCACGTCACCAAGTGTTACTGCAGCGCTGGTTTGACTACGACCGGGGTGTACTAGGCCGCTGGTGCTTGCCAGTTCAATAAAAAGCTTCCAAAAAAACTGTTAGCGATCGCAGGGATCAGGCCTGACTCTGCAAACGCTGCAGTTATGCGTTTAGTGTTTTGTAAGTGACAGTGATCGATCGATACTGCACTTGGGTGGGCTGGACTGGGCCGGGCGGAGGGGCAAAACGCAGGTGCTAGCAGGTATCTGGGTTGATCCCGCTAACACTGCGTTTTTGGGAACCCTAAACTGCTGGGGACGCTAGTATAGATCTGATCTGATCGGATCAGATATTGATCCGTTCAGATACTATACCACTAAAGGAGGCGTATGCTGCGTGCGTGGGTGTTAGCGGTACTGGCGCTAACCTGACGCTGCCTGGGGCCGGTGCTTGCTAGTTCACCAAAATGCTACCAAAAAAACTGTTAGCGATCGCAGGGATCAGGCCTGACTCTGCGAACGCTGCAGTTATGCGTTTAGTGCCTTGTAAGTGTCAGTGATCGATCGATACTGCACTTGGGTGGGCTGGGCCGGGCCGGGCGGAGGGGCACAACGCAGGTGCTAGCAGGTATCTGGGCTGATCCCGCTAACACTGCGTTTTTGGGAACCCTAAACTGCTGGGGACGCTAGTATAGATCTGATCGGATCAGATATTGATCCGATCAGATACTATACCACTAAGGGAGGTGTACGGTGCGTGCGTGGGTGTTAGCGGTACTGGCGCTAACCTGACGCTGCCTGGTGCTTGCTTGCCAGTTCACCAAAATGCTACCAAAAAAACTGTTAGCGATCGCAGGGATCAGGCCTGACTCTGTGAACGCTGCAGTTATGCGTTTAGTGTTTTGTAAGTGACAGTGATCGATCGATACTGCACTTGGGTGGGCTGGGCGGAGGGGCAAAACGCAGGTGCTAGCGGGTATCTGGGCTGATCCCGCTAACACTGTGTTTTTGGGAACCCTAAACTGCTGGGGACGCTAGTATAGATCTGATCGGATCAGATATTGATCCGATCAGATACTATACCACTAAGGGAGGCGCATGCTGCGTGCGTGGGTGTTAGCGGTACTGGCGCTAATCTGACGCTGCCTGGGGCGACGCATATCACCGCCGGGCGATCAGGGGGCTAAACCTTTATTAGGTAATAAACGGCGGGTGCCCTGACACTATAAAAAATAAACGAACTAACCTGCGTCACCCGTAACGGTTATACGGTGATCAGTGGTGAAAGGGTTAACTAGGGGGCAATCAAGGGGTTAAAACATTTATTAGATAGTATATGGGGGTCCCTGTCACTATAAAACGCTGACGGCGAACCTAAATATTTACCTCACTAACTAGCGTCACCAGCGAAACTAATACAGCGATCAGAAAAATGATCGCTTAGCAACACTGGTGACAGGGGGTGATCAAGGGGTTAAAACTTTATTAGGGGGGGTTAGGGGGGTACCCTAGACCTAAAGGGGGGTGATACTCACTGTCCCAACACTGTAACTGTCACAAACTGACACTATGCAGTAATCAGAAAAAAAAAAAAAAAAAAAAAAAAAAACCTGCTGGTGTCAGTTTGTGACAGGGGGGGGGGGGTGATTGGGGGGGGATCGGGGGGCGATCGGGGGGGGGATCGGGGTGTTTTGTATGCCTGGCATGTTCTACTGTGTGTGTGTGTGTTGTGCACTCACATTGATGTCTTCTCCCCTCGGCGCTGGAACGGAAAATACCGAGCCGAGGGGAGATGACATCATTTCCTTTGCTGCTGTTTAGCATACAGCAGCAAAGGAGTGTTCCCATTGGCCGGCGGCGATCGCGAGGGGGGGGCCACGAACGGATGGCCTCCCCCTCATCTCGGATCGCCGGGGAACAGAACGGGACCGCTTCGGGCACCGGGGGGGGGTCCGATGGGACCCCCCACCCGCGAGAGGCAAATCACGTACATGTACGTGATTTTGCCTGCCCGTGCCGCCTTGCCGACGTAAATCGGCGTTAGGCGGTCCTTAAGTGGTTAAAACACCGCTGCACAAATACCGTGTGATAAAAAATATTGCAACAATCGTCATTTTATTCTCTAGATTCTCTGCTAAAAAAATATATATAATGTTTGGGGGTTCTAAGTAATTTTCTAGCAAAAAATACGGATTTTAACTTGTAAACACCAAATTTCAAAAATAGGCTTAGTCATGAAAGGGTTAAAGATACTCACTTTTTTGTATAGACTTATTGGACATCAGCTCAGACCGACAGCGTCCTGCACACAAGAGCGGACGCTCGGTCTGGGCTGTGTAGAAGTATATAAAGCCCTCCCCACCAATCAGCTGCTGATGTGATCACCAACAGCTGATTGTGGTAGAGGAGGGACGGACGCGCTCAGAATGGCCCCCCGGGTGGAGCGAACGCCGCCAGGCCCCCACCGCGCATGCACCGGCATCCGCGATGAGGCGTGGCCACGCCCACTACACCTGCCGGCACGTCTGGCTTCCCCGGCGGACTGCGCATCCCCGCCAGAGTCGCAAGATGGAGGACAGTGTCAGCAACACTGTGTTCTCACACAACGCCGCCATGAGCCAGGAACGCTCAGGCGGCTTTGTGTGCCGGGTAAACCACAGATCGCTGGTAGGAATAGTAAAGGCACAAGTAGCCATACATAAATAGGAATCATGTAAATCACAATTTTTTGGGAAAAACACCGCTGACTGACAGTTTTACAGGCTGGGATTTTTCATGTAATGAGAAACAAATTACAGGAAATAAATGATATAAATACATACATAGATTGCACTATTCAATAAAAACTGTTTTACAGGCTGGAATTTTTCATGTAGTGAAAAACAAGTTGTGGGAAATAATCGATACAAATACATATATAGATCATACTAATCAATAGAAACTGTATAAGTTGGGGTGACCACACCGTACAAAAGTCATCGTGCATTTTAACCATATATGTATACAGTAAAGATCCTGTGAATGTGTCACAGTCTTCAAAACATATCACTTAGATTTAGCATACAGAAAACAAGTTACAGACTGAGATTGTATATACACTGGAAGCTCCAAATTTGTTGGACAGTGATTAAAATAGATGCATATAGGGGTTACACTACTTAAAAAGATGTTATATATATTTTAGTGGCTTTTATTTTTTTCTGGGGCCTGGGCTAGATAAGGGTAGACGGGTGGGAAAAAAAAAAAAAAAGGAGGAAGAAGTAAACCGGTTAAGATGGCATATGGGGGAGGGGGCATGGGTGCTAGAGAGATGGTTTTTTTTTTTTTTTTTTTCAAATAACAGTTTTTATTATTGTTATCATTCTCGGTTGCAATACAGAATAAAGAAGCATGGAAAGTTGCAAATATTATCCAGCATATCTTATCCACAATCAAACATATATTTATGAAATAAATATATTAAATTCGTATTAAGTTTCAAAGATATCTCATCTTTTAACTGTTAGCAATTCCTTTTGTAGATAGAGGATGTTAAAGCCCCTTTCACACGAGGAAACGGAGCCCGCCTCGGTCCGCCGGCTCAGCGGGAGATCTGTCCGTTGATCTCCGCTGAGCCGGCGGATGACAGGTCCCTCTCTGCTCACTGAGCTGGGAGGGGCTTGTCAGGCGCCGCTGCCGCCTATGAAGGGATCGGACGAAAACGGACAGCATGTCCGTTTTCGTCAGATCTCACCTGATCCGATCCGCCAGTGACGGATCTGGACGTAGAGCCATACGTCTGCTTTTAGCGGATCGGACGCGGTCGGATGTCAGCGGACATGTCTCCGCTGACATCCGACGCTCCATAGGCTAACATGGATCGCCCGTTCAGGTCCGCCGTCAACATTGACAGGCGGACCTGAACGGTCCGATCGTGTGAAAGGGGCCTAATTCAGTTACATTATTGTAGAATAATGCCTATGAGGACTCAAATCTTTAAAATCTGTAATATAGAAGGATGAGTAGGAGAAAAGAAAGAGAAAGAGAGGGGGAAATATAAAGTAGGCCATCTGAGTAAGGTTGGTACCTGGTCATGTTGGGTCCTCCCGGAGATGCCACAGCTCCCAAACCCCGTTGTGTGCCTCCAGTCTGTCCTGCATTCTAGCCGTCATTCTCTCCATCAGTTCAACATCTTTAATTCTGGAGTAAAGATCTTCAGGAGAGGGTGGAGAACGGCGTTTCCAGTTTAGGGCTACTAGGCATCTGGCTGCTGTGAGTATGTGCCTTACTAGTGTCTTATATGGTGTGCGAAGTTTGAGTGGTGATAGTCCTAGTAAAAAGAACTTTGGGGAAGCTCGAACCTGCAGTTCCAAAAGGTGGGACAGTAGATGCTGGACCTTGTCCCAAAAGGGGGTAATCAACGGGCACTCCCAATAGATATGTATGAGGTTGCCTTTTCCTCCCTGACATCGCCAACAACGATCTGAGCTGGTGGGGAAAATTGCATGGAGCACATCTGGGGTCATATACCAGAAAAACAAAATTTTGTATGCATTTTCCTTGTAAAGTGTGCACATTGAACTCTTTGCTGTTTGGTTCCAGATCGCCTGCCATTGTGCTATAGGGAGTTCCTCATCAAGGATTTTCTCCCATTTAAGCATGTAGGAGTGTTTTCCTTGCTCCTCTAGGGAAATGGTATTTAAAATCTTATAAATTCCCGATATGATACCTTTCTGTGCATTCCCCTCTAATATTATAGTTTCAAAGGAGGATGGGGGAGAGAACTCCAAGTTCGAGGTTATAGTCAGTGCGTAATGTCGAATTTGTAAGTATCCGTAGAATGCCTGTTTTGGCAAATCGTGTTTTGCTTGTAAATCAGAGAAAGATAATAATTTACGGGTTCTGGGTTCCACTATACTCCCAAAATGGAATAGGTTTCTAGAGGACCAAGGATGGGACATCTGATCTGTTAGACTATCTGGCACTTTAGGATTGCAGATAAAAGAGGTCAGTGGTGATCTCTCTGAGGACAGTTTATGAGGTCGGGCCAGTGTACGCCAAGTCCGTCGTAACAGAGACATGGGGCCCAGCATCCGATCGGGGGGCACCTCCGTATTCGCACTCCATAGAAGGTTGTTCGGGCGTATTGGAGCTAGCCATAGCTTTTCGATTTCGGTCCATTTATTATATGATTTTTGAGTAAACCATGAGGCTATCGCTTTTAATTGCGCAGCCTGGTAATATTTGATAATATCAGGGAAAGCTAGTCCTCCCTCGCTGCGCGACGCCAGCATTACTGTCTTCGGTATCCTATGCCTTTTATAGTTCCAAACGAATTGGAGTAAGTCCGACTGAAGCTTTTTCAAGTGTTTGAGTGGCACAGGGATAGGAAGGGTCTGGAAAAGATATAGGAGCTTCGGGAGAATGGTCATCTTAATAGATGCTATACGACCTAAAAGGGAGATATGGTGTTTTTTCCACTGTGTCAGTAAAGCTCTGATGGAGCGGAAGAGGGGGGGGAAGTTTTCTTGGTATAAGGTGTCATATTTTGGAGTGATATAGGTCCCCAGGTACTTCAGAGCAGTCGTTTTCCAGTTAAAATGGAAGTTGGCTTTTAATAGTGTAAGTTCGGCTTCAGGGATATGTATAGGTAAGGCTTCTGATTTTGATGCATTGATTTTATAACCTGAGAGAGCTCTAAAATTACCTAATTCCCTAGGTAGGACCGGGAGGGTGATATGAGGTTGGGTCAGTGTAAGAATGATGTCATCTGCAAATAGGGAAATCTTAAATTCCCTATCTCTAACCACTATCCCCCGTATGTCCGGGTTATTCCGGATCGAGGCGGCCAGGGGTTCCACGCACAGTGCAAATAGCAAGGGTGACAATGGGCACCCCTGTCTGGTGCCATTTGCCACCGAAAAGGGTGTGGAGAGTGCAAAGGGGGTTCTGACCTGTGAGGAGGGGTTGGAGTAGAGATGCCTGATCGCTCGCATAAAGGGTCCACAAAAGCCCATGTGGGTCAGCGTAGCGAACAGGAAGGGCCACCCCAAACGGTCAAAAGCCTTTTCGGCGTCAAGGCTCAGCAGCATGGAGGCATGTCCCTCCCTATTCGCCACGTCCACCAGGTCAATCACCCTTCTAGTGTTATCACTTGCTTGCCGCAATGGGACAAACCCCACCTGATCCCTGTGGACCAGTGACGGAAGGATCATATTTAGGCGGTTGGATAAAAGCTTAGTGAAGATTTTCAGATCGGAGTTCAGTAGTGCAATGGGTCTATAATTGGCGCAGAGGGATGGATCTTTGTCCGGTTTGGGAATTAGGGTGATAAAGGATCGCTGCATATCTAGAGGAATGGGAGTGTCATGAAGAAAGGTATTAAACAGCTTACACATATGGGGAAGTAACTGAGGGAGAAATGCCTTATAATATTCATAGGGAAAACCGTCCGGACCAGGGGCTTTATGGGATGGTAGGGTTTTGATAGTCAGTTCTAATTCCTCTTCCGAAATCTGTGCATTAAGCGATAGCAGGTCAGATGGTTGGAGATGAGGAATTCCGCTTTGTTCTAAATATTGTCGCATCTTTTGAGACAGATCTGGAGAGGGAGGGTTACTGGGTATGTCAGGGTTGTTATACAGATCCTTGTAGAAATCTGCAAAGGTTCGGGCAATTTCCACTGGGTGTGATAGCAGCTGACCTGTTTTGTTTTTAATCTGATTCGGGGATAGCATGTGGGTGCGTTCACGGAGCTTGTTGGCCAGAAGAGAGTGGACCTTATTGCCTTTATCATAAAACATTTGTTTCAGTCTGGTCAAGGCTTTTTCTACCTGACCTAAGGCCAGGTCCCTAAGAGTCATACGAAGGTTAGTTATTTTTTTAAGTAAAGGTACTGTGGGGTTAGTTTGGAGCTTGTGTTCCAGTGCTCTAAGTTCTCTTTCCGCTTTCACTTTTGCAGCTAGGGCATCTTTTTTTAGCGCTGTGGAAAGCGTTATACACTTACCTCGGAGAACCGCCTTATGGGCTTCCCAAAGCGTGGTGGGTGAGACTTCCTGGTTATTATTCTCTTTGAATAGAGTTGAAGAGTGGAATTTAATTCTGCCTGAGAGGGCTGGTGTTGGAGGAGGAAAGTATTAAGCTTCCAATTATGAGGCCTACGGAAGGGGGTGTCTAGGTCTATAGTAAGTAAGATGGGGGCATGGTCAGACCATGAGATCGGGAGTATTTGAGCCCTGTGGGTAAGCTGTAGGGTGTGGTTATTAACAAAAAAGTAATCTATCCTGGAGTGAGTGCGGTGGGGGGCCGAGTAGAACGTGTACTGTCGGTCGCCTGGACGGAGAGCCCTCCACGCATCGAAGAGCGCATATCGTCTGGAGATTTGTCTGAATAGTCTCGAGTCCCTAAGGACTCTGGGTGAGGTTGCTTGGGGGCCCACCGTCTGGCGATCTGTATAGGATGATTGGGTAAGATTGAAATCGCCCCCTATTACAAGAACCTTAGGTGTGGTTTTAAAGAGGCGGGCATACACCTTGGATAGAAAGCTGTGTTGTTTGGCATTCGGGGCATATAAAGTGCATAGTGTAATTTCCTGTGATTGCCATAGTCCTTGTAAGATTATAAAATGGCCATGTGGATCACAGTGCTGGGTCACGCAAGCGAAGGGAGCTCCCCTCTTAATAAGTATGGCCACTCCTGCCTTTTTATGGGTACCCGAAGCCATATAGATCTGGGAGTAGTATCTGGAGGCGAACGCAAAGGAGCCTCCCCCATCATAATGAGTCTCCTGGACCATAATAATGTCAGCCCCTGACTGTCTGAATTCCCTCAGCGCCAGATGTCTTTTTTTATTGGAGTTTAATCCATGTACATTTAATGAGAGAATGGTAGCCATGGTAATGTGTGTGATAGTATGAGTAGACGCTCACCTGATGTTGACGCGCCTGCATTCAGGATCGGGGTTCAGGGCAGACACTCTCCGGGAGGAGACCAGGAATTTGCGCGATGATTGCTGTGTAGGTTTGGTTATGGCTGGGTAGAAAAGGAAAGAGGAGAGTCAGAGAGAGAGAGAAACACTGTTAGGGTGTAAAAAACATGGAAAGCATACATTACTAATAAACCTGTATGGGCTAACAGGCCAAGGTCTGGACGGATTCCCGTGAGCCCCCCCACCCCAAGAAAGAGGAGTGGGAAGGGGCACCCGGGAGCCGTGGCCAGCCAAAATCAACAACTCTACAGCACACAGTCTACGACCCTGCACTGATATCTGTCTAACTATCAAAAAGGGGGGGGTGATAGGTAACGGAAGCTATACCCATCTCTCCGGAGCTCATCTGAATGAAGCCCTAGGTGATAAAGTAAAATTTAGCATGGGTGGGCAATCTTGGGGGTCCTAAACTGAAGTTGCATTAAACAAAATTGAATAAACTGCAATCTAACTTGGTATATATATTGAGCCTAAGTGCTCAGGTACTGTAGTTACAAAGAGTCACAGTATTTGCGTTTCAGCGATTCTTTTGCTTGGTGGGCTTGCGTTGCGGGTCAGAGTCCCGGGACTGGTTGGAGGTAGGCACTCTCTGCCAGATTGTAGGTGGCGGTGGTGGGGTAGCGACAATGTCCCAGTCCGGTAGCTTTGGTGCCGGAATTTCAAGTATGTTGCAAAAAGTGCGCAGATCTTCTGGGTACCTCAGCATGGCGGATTTGCCCTGATGCTTTGCAGTGAGGCTAAAGGGGGAACCCCAATGATAGGTGATATTCTCCTTCTGCAATAACTGTAGTAAAGGTTGGAGGAGTCTGCGTTTTTGCAGGGTGATCCAGGAAAGGTCTGGGTACAGTTGTATCTGGACATCATCAAAAGTCACTTTACGCGCCAAATGTGCCCGCTTCATGATTTCTTCCTTGATGGGGTAGGAACTGACTCTACAAATAATATCTCTCGGTTTAGCGGTGGCGCCTTTAGGGCGAAGCGCTCTGTGGGCTCTGTCCATGTCTATATGTTTATTAG
Source organism: Aquarana catesbeiana (assembly GCF_042186555.1). NCBI lineage: Eukaryota > Metazoa > Chordata > Amphibia > Anura > Ranidae > Aquarana > Aquarana catesbeiana. The sequence continues at coordinate 517,187,543 of NC_133325.1, forward strand.
GCGGCTCCCCAATTAAATTATTGAAGACAGATTGTAGGATTGTTTGCAGGTCCTCGGTTCCCTCCGCCTCCGGGATGCCTCTCACGCGAATGTTGTTGCGGCGCCCCCGGTTGTCCAGGTCCTCCACGTGTCTTTGCATATCTCTCAGCATTTCTCTGTGGTCTGCTCCCTGAAGTTGTGTTCTATAGACTGCCAGTTTGGTTTCTTGTATCTCTTACTCAGCCATTTCCATCCTGTCCACCAGGTGTTTGAGCCCTGTCTGGAGTACTTGGATCTCCGTGCGACAGGTGGATTTCACATCTTCAATGACCTGTCTGAAATCTTCCTTTGTGGGTATAGCTTGTAGATATGCTTGCCACTGAGGATGTAAGGATGGGTCCTTTGTGGTGCTATAATGCTGGCTGGGTGATGATCTGTCAGGCGGTGTGGCATTGGGGTATGTGGTTCCCCTCTCCTGGTGTAATTGTGCTCCAGTTGCTGGGGAGTCCCATGGGTCCGACCAGGTTTCAGCTTGTCGTTGCTGGGGGGGACTTGTAGAATTAGCCCCTGCTGGGAGTGGGATCAGGGCTCCTGCCTTCTGTGCATATGAAGGCATGGAGAATGGATGGTATCTGGATGTGCTGGAGTCTCTGGAGCGTGAGAGCCTCTGTGCTTTAGGTTGAGGGGATGTGACCGTGACGGCCCAGGCTCCATCTTGTGTTCCCTCAGGGAGCTGATGCACTCTGGCAGAGGGGCCTGCAGGGCTAGGTAGAGGTGGGTAATCTTGGGAGAGATCTGAGGAGAGCAGGGACGCCGAGGATGTGGGGTCCAGGCTCTGAATCTGAGGATCCGAAGCCGTTCTCAGTAGTCTTGGGAATGCTGCTGAGCATTGTGTGTATAGCGGGGCGGAGATAGGCAGCATGTCTAATGGCGGCCCACATATCTGCACCATCTGGACGTCGGAGTGTGGGGGAGAACTCACCGCTCCGGTGTGAAGGGTGCGCTCCTGGGGGATCGCCTCTGCCAGTGGGGGGTCCCCCGAGTGCTGGAGTTGGTCTGGAGCTGGTTGTGAGGCCTGGGTGGAACTCCGGTGCTGAGGCGCGGAAGTGACCGGCGCCATGTTGGCCTCCTCACTCCGAGATACATCTGGCTGGGCAAAGAAGGAGCGGAGATCTGTGGATGCACCCGGAGGAGCGGGTGGTCAGTGACTTGCCCATAAAGCTGCGAATAATCGCCCCCAAGATTGCCTTTCTCGCTGCGGGCTCAGAGAGCAGGGAGATCAGGCTTCCATCTCGCTCGGCTTCCGGTCACGCCCCCCAGAGAGATGTTTTTAAAGGTCGTCATTTTCATTTTGCTCATTGCTCCCTACCACCTGACGAAAAGCCTTCAAGGAAAGGCTTGAACCAGATGGTTTCGTTCAAGCCTGGGGGTTGGGTAGCTTTTAGATTGTATATCCAGCGGGATTCTAACTGTAACAATGTCTTGTTCCAGTCACCTCCCCTAGGCCCCGGATGTATCCGGTCTAAAATAAGGAATTTGATCCTTGGAAATTTACCCCCATGCACTATTGTAGTATGTCTCCCAAGTGGGAGGTCAGGGTCACAAGTTTGCATACTCAAGATGTGTCTATATGCTCTCTTCCAAAATTCTGTTTTGGTTTTTCCTTTATAGAAGCATGTACATTCGCACAGGAGCATATAGATCACACCGTATGTTTTACAATTAGCAAAGTGTTTAGGATGGAAAAGCTGGCCATTCGGGAGGGTCGAGTTTGTCCGTGAGCATGTATTTACAGTAGTTACAATCTCCACATTTAAAGGTTCCCTTGTATTTGCAGTGTATTTTATCCACTTCCCCCTTAAATTCACTCGTAGTGACTTTATCTCTTAAAGAGGAGGTTCGTTTAAAGGTAAAAAGGGGTTTCTGTGGAACAAAGGGCCCCAAAGTCGGGTCATATTGTAACATATGCAAGTATCTTTCCACAATATTCCGAACTTGTCTATGTTGGTTACTGTATTTTGTGATGATCCTAATAGTGTCTGTGTCATTTTTACCGGTTTTGTTTACTTTTTCAGAGTGCAGTAGCTCATTTCTTGGTTGCATAAGGGCTTTTTTGAAAGAGCGTTTGAGTAACGCATGAGAGTAGCCCCTTATTAATAGTCTGTCACGTAACTTGTTTGCTTCCATTCTAAAGGTGTCATCATTAGAGCAGTTGCGTCTCACTCTAAGGTACTGGCTATATGGAATTGAATCAAGGAGGGGTTTTGGGTGGAAACTAGTAGCGTGTAAAATTGCGTTACTCGCAGTGGGTTTCCTGTATAGTTTACTCATAATGTTGCCTCCCTCTCCTCTAAAAATCTCCACATCCAAAAACGTGACACATTGCTTGTCAAATGACATTGTAAAATTAAGGTTAAATTCATTCCGATTCATTCTCAGCAAGCGTTGTTGGAGGAGATCAATCGATCCATCCCATATAATAAACAGGTCATCGATGTATCGGTACCATCCACATATGTGGTCCGTATACATCGATAAACTTTCGTCACTCAAAAACATGGCCTCCCACTCCCCCAGGTACAGGTTGGCATACGATGGGGCACAACACGTCCCCATCGCAACCCCCTGCACCTGGAGGTAGTGGGAGCCATTAAAGGTAAAAACATTATGACTGAGAATAAATTCTAGTAATGAGGTGATAAACTCTCCATAAGTGGGATCTATGTCTCTAGCTGTGCGAAGGACATGTTTAATAGCTGCTACACCCTTCTCATGGGGGATAGAGCTATATAGAGATTCAACGTCAATTGTCACAAAAATTGCATATTCAGGAATTTCCAATTTATCAATAATTTTTAGAAAGTGCACCGTATCTTTGACAAAAGAAGGTAAGGAATAAACAAATGGTTTCAGAACTTCGTCTATCAGTCTGCTAGCATTCTCACTAATCGCCCCTATCCCGGAAATGATAGGTCTACCAGGGTTTTTTTTTATGTCTTTATGGACCTTTGGTAATGAATAAAAGACCGGTGTACGGGGGAAATTGTTCCTAATGAATTCCCATAGAGACTTTGTGATTGTCGAATTGGAATAGGCCGTGTCTATCAATGTGTAAAAATCCTGATTGTATTTTTTTACCAAACTTGCCGGTATTTGGCGATACCACTCTGGGTTGTTTAATATTTTATTGCACATCTTGATGTAATCCTCATTATTTAGAACCACAATATTTCCACCCTTATCCGCATTTTTTATTATAATTTGGTCGTTGTTTGACAATGTTTTAAGTGCTGCTGTTTCACTTCTAGTTAAGTTCCTAGGAAGTTTGGTATGAGTTTTTATCTTGTCTAGTTCTTTATCGACTAATTTTAGGAAGGCTACTGCGTTCGGATGGGTACTGGGTGCCGGACAGAAGTCCGATTTCTATTTTAGTGTGGATTTGTTACCCCTAGGGGGTTCATTAGGAGTTTCGATAGATTCTAGAATTTGGGAGAGGTTGATCTCATCTATGAGATCAGTTGGATCATTTTCATCAAGGAGGGACACCAATTGCTTTAGTGCTTGGTGTTCTTGTGGAGTAAGATCGTTTGGCCCTTCCTGTCTATGGTAGAGTTTTTTTAGGATCAATTTTCGTATAAAGAGTTGGAGGTCTTTGTAGATCTCGAATTTATCCAAATCTTGATTGGGACAGAAGTTTAAACCTTTTTTGAGGACAGCAATTTCATCGTGAGAAAGTTTGTAAGATGAAAGGTTGATTATATTTAAATCATTTGGCTCTTGTTCTTGACCAACAGTTGGAACAGTTACAGTGCTATTTGGGTGTAGGTATTGGGGTTGGATTGTGTAGGTTGTACACCCATCAAGATCTTTTCTAAAAAAGATGGGTCGTTGGAAATAGTGTCTAGTGACGTGACAGTTGAGGGGTTTGACTGGGGAGTGAGTTCCCTTATTGGGGTATGTGTGCTGATTTGTGTATTTGGTGCTTTATTGGTTAACTCGTGTGTGGATACAAGGGAGTTAGGTTTCTTAGGGATGTCAAGAGTTGGTTTCTTTGCCTGTTGTCCCTCCTTTTTTGAGTGACGAAAGTTTATCGATGTATACGGACCACATACGTGGATGGTACCGATACATCGATGACCTGTTTATTATGTGGGATGGATCGATTGATCTCCTCCAACAATGCTTGCTGAGAATGAATCGGAATGAATTTAACCTTAATTTTACAATGTCATTTGACAAGCAATGTGTCACGTTTTTGGATGTGGAGATTTTTAGAGGAGAGGGAGGCAACATTATGAGTAAACTATACAGGAAACCCACTGCGAGTAACTCAATTTTGCACGCTACTAGTTTCCACCCAAAACCCCTCCTTGATTCAATTCCATATAGCCAGTACCTTAGAGTGAGACGCAACTGCTCTAACGATGATACCTTTAGAATGGAAGCAGACAAGTTACGTGACAGACTATTAATACGGGGCTACTCTCATGCGTTACTCAAACGCTCTTTCAAAAAAGCCCTTATGCAACCAAGAAATGAGCTACTGCACTCTGAAAAAGTAAACAAAACCGGTAAAAATTACACAGACACTATTAGGATCGTCACAAAATACAGTAACCAACATAGACAAGTTCGGAATATTGTGGAAAGATACTGGCATATGTTACAATATGACCCGACTTTGGGGCCCTTTGTTCCACAGAAACCCCTTTTTACCTTTAAACGAACCTCCTCTTTAAGAGATAAAGTCACTACGAGTGAATTTAAGGGGGAAGTGGATAAAATACACTGCAAATACAAGGGAACCTTTAGATGTGGAGATTGTAACTACTGTAAATACATGCTCACGGACAGAAACTCGACCCTCCCGAATGGCCAGCTTTTCCATCCTAAACACTTTGCTAATTGTAAAACATACGGTGTGATCTATATGCTCCTGTGCGAATGTACATGCTTCTATATAGGAAAAACCAAAACAGAATTTTGGAAGAGAGCATATAGACACATCTTGAGTATGCAAACTTGTGATCCTGACCTCCCACTTGGGAGACATACTACAATAGTGCATGGGGGTAAATTTCCAAGGATCAAATTCCTTATTTTAGACCGGATACATCCGGGGCCTAGGGGAGGTGACTGGAACAAGACATTGTTACAGTTAGAATCCCGCTGGATATACAATCTAAAAGCTACCCAACCCCCAGGCTTGAACGAAACCATCTGGTTCAAGCCTTTCCTTGAAGGCTTTTCGTCAGGTGGTAGGGAGCAATGAGCAAAATGACGACCTTTAAAAACATCTCTCTAGCACCCATGCCCCCTCTCCCATATGCCATCTTAACCGGTTTACTTCTTCCTCCCCTCCCCCCTCCTCATGTAACCGTCTACCCTTATCTAGCCTAGGCCCCAGAAAAATACAACTGCCACTAAAATATATATAACATCTTTTTAAGTAGTGTAACCCCTATATGCATCTATTTTGATCACTGTCCAACAAATTTGGAGCTTCCAGTGTACATACAATCTCAGTCTGTAACTTGTTTTCTGTATGCTAAATCTAAGTGATATGTTTTGAAGACTGTGACACATTCACAGGATCTTTACTGTATACATATATGGTTAAAATGCACGATGACTTTTGTACGGTGTGGTCACCCCAACTTATACAGTTTCTGTTGATTAGTATGATCTATATATGTATTTGTATCAATTATTTCCCACAACTTGTTTTTCACTACATGAAAAATTCCAGCCTGTAAAACAGTTTTTATTGAATAGTGCAATCTATGTATGTATTTATATCATTTATTTCCTGTAATTTGTTTCTCATTACATGAAAAATCCCAGCCTGTAAAACTGTCAGTCAGCGGTGTTTTTCCCAAAAAATTGTGATTTACATGATTCCTATTTATGTATGGCTACTTGTGCCTTTACTATTCCTACCAGCGATCTGTGGTTTACCCGGCACACAAAGCCGCCTGAGCGTTCCTGGCTCATGGCGGCGTTGTGTGAGGACACAGTGTTGCTGACACTGTCCTCCATCTTGCGGGCATGCGCAGTCCACCGGGAAAGCCAGGCGGTGTAGTGGGCGTGGCCACGCCTCATCGCGGATGCCGGCGCATGCGAGGTGAGGGCCTGGCGGCGTTCGCTCCACCCGGGGGGCCATTCTGAGCGCGTCCGTCCCTCCTCTACCACAATCAGCTGTTGGTGATCACATCAGCAGCTGATTGGTGGGGAGGGCTTTATATACTTCTACACAGCCCAGACCGAGCGTCCTCTCTTGTGTGCAGGACGCTGTCGGTCTGAGCTGATGCCCAATAAGTCTATACAAAAAAGTGAGTATCTTTAATACACAATCTATTGCTTTCATTTAACCCATATGCTGCCTCTGTGATTTTAATACACAATCTATGCCTCTACTTTACCCTCATGCTGTTTTATTTATACAAGTGTACCGCTGCAGCTGTGAGAGATTCTTTATAGCTGTAGCTGAGATCCTCTGTTCCTTCTCTCTTTTCTTCCCCTCTTTCTCCTTCTCCCTCCCCCCCCCCTCTCCCCTTTCTTCCCCCTCCCCTCCCCCTCCCCCCTTTTTTCACTAATCTGAATAACATTTAACCAACCACTACTATCTTACCAAGGATAATCCAGATGTATCTGGATTACACTAACCCTTGAGAAAAATATATACCCCTAACTGTTAACAATTCCTAATTGTATAAATTATATATTTATCTAATGATATCCTCATATCTTCCCTTTCCCCTTTTGTATCAATTTCTTCCAGCCACTCAGGATACACAACTCACACCAGTTACTTTCATCACTTTCTCTTGAATCCCCTACAATAGCTGGATCAGGTATGTTGTACCCCTACTACTATAAGACCCTCTTTTCTCACAAATAAGTAATATCTTAAATCATTGATTGGTTACTACATACTTCTACATTTTTACATTTTACAGGACCCGCATCTGGCCTCAGTGGAATCTCAGATCCAAAACTTCTCTATGTCCTACATATGTGGGCTTTTTCCTCTGATTTATGAGGAATCAAACCTATCCACACACACCTATACCTAGTCATTTGTACTTGCTACGCATGAAATACTAAGACTTTGGGTATGACAATCAACCCGTATTGATCCCAATTGGGAAACACGCTGGATGGGCAGACAGTGTCAGCGCCTCTGCTTTTAACTGCTTTTCTGGAATGCGAAGCTAGTCTACATATTGCCAATGTGAGTGTAATGGAATGAAAATATAATATGTATCTTTGTCTGTGAAGCCTAATATGTATAAATACTCATGATTTCTTTGCTAAACACATTATTTCTAATTTAGAAACCCTTGCTATAACTCACATTCACCCCTGAAGAAGGAGGCTAAACATCTCCGAAACGCATCGGGTGAAAAAACATTGGTACCAATATCCAACATATGTATAAATGCATAAATCGCATTCCTTTCATTGCTCGCTATATCTATATTGTTATTGATGTTTTTAAGATGTTTTTGAAATGAATAAATTACTTTTTTTATATATTATACATTTTCTCCTATATTTATCCATACGTGCCTTTAACCGCTTGCCGACCACCGGCCGTCATTTGACGGCCAGGCGGCGCGGCTCTCGTTGCGGGAGGGCGTCATATGATGTCCTCCCATTTAAACAGGGAATGCGCGCGATCGTGCGCGCGCATCCCTGTTCCTTCGGTGGCGGCGTGTCACGGAGACACCGCTCGCCACCGAGGGGGGTGAACAGCCATTGGACATGGCTGTTTACCACGTGATCGGCCGTGATGAAGTCATGGCCGATCACAGATAGGTCCACCCCATAGTGCACGGCGCATGCGCGCGATCGTGAGCGCGCTGCACGTGCACGTCGGTGACGGAGTGTTCCGGGAACACTACTCGTCACTGACGCCGGTAAACAGCCATTGGCTGGCTGTTTACCCACGTGATCGGCTGTGATCCATTCACAGCCGATCATAAATGTAAACACAGAGCGGTAACTAGCTGTTACCAGCTCTTCTCTCCTCACACACCGTTTCCAGTGTGAGGAGAGAAGAGCCAGAAGTAGTGAGTTACCGATCTGTGTTCTGTAGTGTCTGCACCAACACCACACCTGTCCCATCGCCCCCCCCAATTGTCATCTGTCACCCAACAAAGTGCACCTGTCACATAAGGGACTGCCATCAGTGACCGTCAGCGGTGCACCTGTCACCCGTCACAAATCAGTGACCATCAGCGGTGCACCTGTCACCCGTCACAAATCAGTGACCATCAGCGGTGCACCTGTCACCCGTCACAAATCAGTGACCATCAGCGGTGCACCTGTCACCTGTCAGCCATCACCCGTCACCCATCAGTGACCGCCAGCCGTCACCCGTCACCCATCAGTGACCGCCAGCCGTCACCCATCAGTGACCGCCAGCCTTCACCCGTCAGTGACCGCCAGCCATCACCCGTCACCCATCAGTGACCGCCAGCGGTGCTCCTGTCACCCGTCACATATCAGTGACCATCAGCGGTGCACCTGTCACCCGTCACAAATCAGTGACCATCAGCGGTGCACCTGTCACCCGTCAGCCATCACCCGTCACCCATCAGTGACTGCCAGCCATCACCCGTCACCCATCAGTGACCGCCACCCGTCACCCATCAGTGACCGCCAGCCATCACCCGTCACCCATCAGTGACCGCCAGCCATCACCCGTCACCCATCAGTGACCGCCAGCCATCACCCGTTACCCATCACCTGTCACCCATCGGTGACCGTCAGCCATCACCGATCACCTGTCACCTTTTAGTGACCGTCACCCATCACCAGTAACTGTCCGTGGCCTGTCCCCCTTCAGTGACCATCGCCTGTCACACCGTCATCAGCGATCAGTGAACGTCAGCTGTCACCTATCGCACAGCCCATCAGTGACCGTCACCTGCCACCTGTCACACCGTGTCATGTCCAAAAGAGTATTCAGCAGTGAGGAGGTGTTCCAGATCCTCTCCATGACCGACGAGAGCAACGGGGAGTTCTCATCAGATTCCAATTTGGATTCTGATTCAAGTTCGGCATTTGAACCAAATAGTGAATCGACAAATGATTCGGAGGAAGAATGGGTCCCTCCCAAAAGGGCACGGCACTCTGGAAACCAGGATTATATTCCCAGGCGCTGCCACCACCAATAGGCCCCAGGAACAAATTCCCAGGCCCAGTACCAGCGCTGCCACCAGTGTTAGGCCCCGGGAACAAATGCCCAGTACTAGCGCTGCCACCACCAATAGGCCCCAGGAACAAATTCCCAGGCCCAGTACCAGCGCTGCCGCCAGCGTTAGGCCCCGGGAACAATTGCCCAGTACCAGCGCTGCCGCCGGCGATAGGCCCCAGGAACAAATGCCCAGGCCCAGTACCAGTCCTGCCACATCACGCCTGAGTACCAGCACAGGAAATTCCAATCCAACTACTGGAGTATCACACCCCCCAAGAGCCAGGGCCTCTACATACATGCCAGATGGTCTTGCCAACCCAATATGGCTGCCTTCCAACTCGGCATCGCCAATTATTCCCCCGTTCACAGCACTGCCAGGTGTGCAGACCAACACCCAAAATTTCTCAGAGATTGATTTCTTTCATATGTTTTTGCCCGACACTATGCTGCAATTTATTGTGGACCAGACAAATTTGTATGCCCAGCAATATATTGCCAACAACCCCCAATCATCCTATGCCCGTCCTTTTGAGTGGAGAGATCTGAATTTGGAGGAGTTCAAAATGTTTATGGGCCTCACCCTAAACATGGGGATTACAAAAAAAAATGAAAGACATGCCTATTGGTCCACCCACCCCATCCACAATATGCCCATTTATTCTGCCCTAATGTCCAGGTCCCGATACAAGATGATAATGCGCTTTCTTCACTTCAGCGACAACACCCAGTGCCCTCCCCACAATCATCCAAATTACGACAAGTTATACAAGATTCGCCCACTGATAAATTTCTTTTCTCAACAATTTGCAGAACTCTATGTCCCCGATCAGAAAATTTGCATCGATGAGTCCCTGGTACCCTTTCCAGGCCGGCTAGGAATAAAGCAGTATATTCCTAGCAAAAGGGCCAGATACGGAGTAAAGTTATACAAGCTATGTGAGAGAGCCACGGGATATTTGTATGCATTCCGCATATATGAAGGAAAAGATTCCCAGCTCCAGCCCCCTGAGTGCCCGGCCTACATGGGCACAACTGGAAAGATTGTATGGGACCTGGCATACCCACTTCTAAACAAAGGATATCACATTTACGTTGACAACTTTTACACCAGCCTGCCCCTTTTCAAACACTTATACATCGCAAAAACCCTGGCCTGTGGAACCTCCAGAAAAAATAGAAAGGGCTTCCCACAATCTTTAGTGAACAAAAAGCTGCGAAGGGGGGAAAGAGCATCACTGAGATGCAACGAAGTGCTGGCCTTGAGGTGGAAGGATAAGAGGGACGTGCGCATGATGTCCACCATCCATGAAGACACTGCAATTGTGGTACAAAGAAGACAAGGTCCCATTGAAAAGCCAACATGTGTCCAAGATTATAATCTCTACATGGGGGGGGTAGATTTTAACAATCAAATGATTCAGCCCTATTTGTCAATAAGGAGGTCCCGATTCTGGTATAAGAAGGTAGCAATTTATCTCATCTATTTGGCCATTTACAATTCCTACGTAGTCTACACCAAATCCATTGAAAGCCCCGCCCCCTTCCTAAAATTCATAGAAGAAGTTGTCACGTCCCTCATCTATCACCAAAGACCCCCCCAAGAAGACCTTCGCTCTGAGGCTGTTTGCCGATTTCATGAGCGCCACTTCCTCTTCAGCATTCCACCATCTGAAGCAGGCCGAAGACGGCAAAAAAAATGTCGCGTGTGCACCAAAAGAGGATTTAGAAGAGATACCAGCTACCATTGTCCCCAGTGTCCCTCCCAACCTGGCCTTTGCATTGGTGAATGCTTCCAAATTTATCACACATCCATAAAATATTAGCCCATATTTTTAACCATTTCCCCATTTTCATCATCTGTGCTGACCATTTTCCATTCTTTCCCAAATAACCATGCCACTGCCTTCCATGTGAACTGACCCTGGCCTGTTTTTTAACTATGCCTCTGCCTACCGTTTGGACTGCTTTCATGTGAACTGACCCTGGCCTGTTTTGTGACTATGCCTCTGCCTACCGTTTGGACTGCCTCCACGTGAACTGACCCTGGCCTGTTTTATCAACTACTCTACTGCCTACCGCTTGGACTGCTTACATGTGAACCGACCCTGGCCTGTTTTATGGACTATGCTTTTGCCTACCGCTTGGACTGATCTGTTGCCCTGCTACTGTAGTACACAGGGGTCTCACATATGTGAGGGGCTCCAGAATTGTTTTTCCGGTTGGAGAAAACAATTATTTTTGTTTTCTCCAGGTTTCGGAATTAGGGTCTGGAGTCCGGAGGCTTCATAGAGATTTGGGTGGGTCGAAGCCTCTACCCCTGTGCCCCTGTGCACAGGTCTTACCTGATTGTGGCCCTCAGCCTGCTGCTGACTTACTGCCACCATGCCCATGCCTGTCGCGGTACAATAATGAGTGTCTGCAGTTAACAGTGTACCAGGACCAATATTATGGCTGTGCTGGCTGTCTCTGCCTGGACAATTTCTATGGACTGTGCTGTGCCGACTATAGACAATATTCCTGCCTGCTGCCTGGATAGTTAATATTGCTGTCGCTAAGCATCTCCCTGCCTGCTGCCTGGACCAGTGCTCTCCACTGTGGATACTACTAAAAGCACAGGTAATGCTTTTTTTTTTTACCCTTTCTGCAATAGAATTTATTTTGGATTGTAATTCTTGGTATGTGCATGCTATGTGTTAGAAATATGAAGGGTTTTCAAAAATGATAGGTTGCCAGGAAATTATATATGTCATTTATGCTCCTAGAACGCCTGATGGTGCTACTTTGATGTTGGGCCTCTGTATGTGGCCAGGCTGTGTAAAAGTCTCACACATGTGGTATCGCCATACTCAGGAGGAGTAGCAGAATGTATTTTGGGGTGTCATCTTTGCTACGTACATGCTATGTGTTGGAAATATCTGATAAATAGACAACTTTGTGTAAAAAAAAATGCATTTTCATTTTTTTCCACATTTTCCAAAAACTTCTGGAAAAAAATGAACCGTTCAAAAGACTCATTATGCCTCATAGATTATACGTTGGGGTGTTTGCTTTCCAAAATGGGGTCAGTTTGGGGGCAATTCTATTGTCCTGGTGCTCCAAAAGTGTAAATGGTGGTTGAGAAATGAGATGTGTCATTTAGGCTCGTAGAACGCATGAAGATGCTACTTCAATGTTCGGCCTTTGTATGTGGCCAGGCTGTGTAAAAGTCTCACACATGTGGTATTGCCATACTCAGGAAGAGTAGCAGAATGTATTTTGGGGTATAATTTGTTGTATGCATATGCTCTGAGAGAGAAATAACCTGTTAATATGACAATTTTGTAAAAAAAAAAAAAAATCTTCATTTTGCAAAGAATTGTGGGAAAAAATTACAACTTAAAAAAATTCACCATGCTACTTACTTAATACCTTGGAATGTCTACTTTCTAAAAAGGGGCCATTTAGGGGGTATTTGTACTTTTCTGACTTGTTAGTGTACCAAGAAATGAGATAGACCATCAGTACATCTGTGTGATCAGATGTGATCAATTTTCAGTGATTGGCACCATAGTTTGTAGACTCTATAACTTTCACAAAGATCAAATAATTTACACTAATTTGGGTTATTTTTACCAAAGATATGTAGCAGTATAAATTTTGGCCATAATTTATGAAGAAAAATTACTAATTTGCAAAATTTTATGACAGAAACAAAGAAAAAGGCATTTTTTTCACAAAATTTACGGTCTTTTTTATTTATAGCACAAAAAATAAAAAACCCACTAGTGATTAAATACCACCAAAAGAAAGCTCTATTTGTGTGAAAAAAAGGACGCAAATTTCATATGGGTACAGTGTTGCACGACTGAGTAATTGTCATTCAAAGTGTGAGAGCGCTGAAAGCTGAAAATTGGTCTGGGCAGGAAGGGGGTGTAAGTGCACTGTATTGAGGTGGGTAAAGTCCACCATTAGGGGAACTTTCTTTTTGCTTGACTTTCATGTTCATGGGCACAGTAATCAGTCGTAGTAAACATTGTTTGTTTGCCAACTAAATACAATGTTTTTGCCAGATACAGGGTTGACTACATTTGGTCATGATAATTTGTATTAAAAGTTTAGGACATTGTTGTCTAGATGTGTTTGAAACTAGAAGGAATTGCAAACTTGATTCAGTGTAATGTAAGGAGAGGACACTCAGGAGCACTAAATCATGTCTTCAGCTTTGAACTCTGCCCAAACAGACAATTGTACCCCACTTCCAAGCAATGTTACTATTTCCGGGGGGGCGTGACCGGATGCCAGAGTGAGAGCGTGCGATTCTCCCCCAGCCCCATGCCTCCGTGTCCACGGGATCCAGCCAGCGTCCTGGCCTGACAGTCGTAGCCTCTCTCACCCTGCAGATCCCGGCGCTCTCCCGGCTGCCTGGCTCCCCTAGTTCTGTCCCCCCAGCGGCGCAGTGTCATAGCCGCTCGGGAAAGCATTCAGCTCGGAGCCCACGGAGCGGGGCGGAGGAGTCCAGGCTGCCTGCCTGTGTCAGTTGCCTGGCAACGGCCTCGGCGTCGGCGAGGAGAAGCGGTGTGGACGGCGTGCACCGCCGGCGAGGGGATTAACCCCCAGAGGCGTCCCTGCGCTGCCCAGGTATTTGGCAGCACCAAGGTACCATCTTTTGCAGCTATACCTGGGACGGACTGTTTCTTCCTATCTTTCTCTTCAAGGCTCAGTCTTCTAGCTCTCTACTACTGATAGGGGGAGGGGGTGGTTTAGGTGGGCCCAGGCAGTTTTGATATACTGCCATCCAGTGATCAATCTGGCATTTGGCAAGCTTGGGCTATCTGATACTCTGATACTCTGCGATTTGTGCCTGTTAGAGGAGGGGATACCCCCTGGTGACTAGCGAAGGGTCGCGACAAATAGAGCAACGCTGACCCCTCTCCATATTATACTAATTGTATTGAACTGTAACACCGCCTAAGCTTAAAAGTGGACAACCACCTAAGTAGTATCCGTAAACAGGCGAAGGCAAAGAGAGGGAGAAAGGAAAGCACTAACCCCGCGAGCGGCTCAAACCTTTCACACACTCCCTTGATTCACCTAAAAAGCCATGACCAGGAAAAGGGGAGAGGAACTGCAACAGCAGGACAGCGCCAGCTCTCAAACGACCCGCACATCAAAGGAAAAGGCGAACCAGGCAGCAGCTGCCGCCGCGGCTAAACTGGAAAAATTTTCGCATCTCCCTACCCCATCCCCATCCAAAAACACCCAGCAGCAACAGGATGGGCCGCATGCAGGGGGCTTAGGGGACAGGAGGAGCCTAGGAAAAGGACCAGCGGCGTCACACACAACAAAAACGGTGAGCAGCAATAGATCTACTGGCGAATCCGCGGGACCAGCAGCTAGCAAGATTGCGGCGCATGACGCCCCATTAGAGCCCAAACCCACATTAAAAGATGTCCTATGCGCTGTTAATTCTTGCAAGGCCTCCTTAAGCGACTTGTGCGACCAGCTGATGGGATTAAAAGAAGAGATAACTACGCTAAATCAAGAACTGCAAAGGACTATTGCTAGAACAACTGCACTGGAGGAGAGAGTTAGTCAGGCTGAGGACGAACTAATCCCATTGAGGCAAGAGCTCAAATCATTAAAATTGCAGATGGGCTTGCATAAAGGCAAAATAGAGGAAATGGAGAATAGGTCTCGCAGGAACAATGTGAGGATAGTAGGCCTACCGGAGCGGTGCGAGGGTCCCCAACCTGAGGAGTTCCTGGAGAGGTGGCTTAGGGGAGTGTTTGGGATGGAAACCTTCTCCCACCTCTTCGCTATTGAAAGAGCTCACAGAGTTCCATCCAGGGCCCCAGCACCTGGAGGACACCCTAGGCCAATAATAATGAAGCTCCTTAATTACAGAGACAAGGTAACGCTGATGCGTAGGGCTAGAGAGCTGGGGGACATTTTATATAATGGAGTCAAGATTTTATTTTTTCCCGACTACTCCCCAGACCTACAGAAACGGAGGGCTGAATTCAGGGACATTAAGCGTAGCCTGCGGCCCTACAATCTAGAATATGCTCTGTTGTATCCTGCACGATTGCGTATCTCTGCCCTGGGGTCCACCCACTTTTTTGACACTATAGCGGGGGCAACAAAGTGGCTAGACGACAACAAAGCGGATTTGCAGAGCTAGTGTTCAAATAAGACCAAACCTGGATAGGAAAAGAGGACAATGTGAAATTTTTTTTTTTTTTTTTTCTCTTGGGTTTTTTTTTTTTGTTTCTCTTTTTTGTTTGTTATCCTTTTTTGTCTTTTTTTTTTTTTTTTCCCATAGCAACCAGCAATGGTCACGGGGACGCGGGAGGGGGGAAGGGGGGGGGGGTGTGAGATGGGAACACGGAGAAAGGATGTGATCTCACTAGTTTTGTATGCTTTAAATGTTGTCTTGGGGTTTTGGAAGAGGGTGGAGGGAGGGGGGAAGGGGGGTAAGAATGTGGTAGCGAGTTATAATATATTTTTTCAGCACAATCATGGGGAGGTATTCTTAGTATGGCTGGGAGGGGAGAATAAGGTCACAAGCACAGCCCCTAGGGCTAGCCTAATTAGGCAGAGGGGGGGTCACAAACATGGGTGGTAACAAGGGGGGTGCACAAAGCTGTGGGTGGGGAGGGAGGGGGGTCTATAGTGAGACATAGGGCTAGGCAATGGGGCAAATACAAGGCACATATAGTCACGAAGGGTGGGCCTGTAATAATAAATGTAAAGTATACTAGCACGTGGAGTTTGCACTTGCAGCTTGGAAATACGGGGGGGGGAGCCCCCGGACGCGGGGGCCCTCCGCCCGTCCCCAATCTATTTATTTTTTATTCTTTGTCTTTTTTTAACACAACCATAGTGCTCACGAACAATTTGGCATTCACCAGCACACAAACAAAACGCCCTCTCCTTTTGGATATTCTTCCCTTTTTTTTTCTTGGGTTCTCTTTTCTTTTTTTTTTTTTTTTCCTTTTTCTCGTCTCTTCTTTTTTTTTTTCTCCTCCCTCTCTTCTTGATGCACTCTTGCCTTCTCTATCAAAACATTTCTTAAAATGCTAAAGATAGGCTCTTGGAATATCAGGGGTATGGGTGACCCAGTTAAAAGGGCAGCAGTTTTTGCAGTAATGGAAGCTCATGGCGTTGGACTGGCTTGCCTGCAGGAAACTCACCTCACTAACGATACCAAACTACATGTTCGGAACTATAAATTTCAAGCACAGTATCATTCAGTCCACACCTCATATTCAAGAGGGGTGAGCATATTGGTGGGGAGAGGCATCCCGTTTTCCTGCAGGGAAGCCAGAATCGACACGTTGGGTCGTTATGTCTTTTTAAGTTGCGTCATAGAAAACAAGCCTCTGGTAATAGCAAATATTTATATCCCTCCCCCGTTTAAAACAGAGATCATTTTGGAGCTGCTGGAATTTGTGGAGAACAAGCTAGATGTACCGATAATTTTGGTGGGGGATTTTAATGCAGTTTTGGATAATAAAATGGACCGTTTTCCGCCTATAAATCGGGCAGAAAGGCTATCGGAAGGCCGCTTAGGCCAATTTCTGGTAGAAGTCGGGTGGTGTGACCTGTGGAGATCCCATAACCCAAAAACCCGACAGTACTCTTGTTATTCGGGATCCCACTCCACTCTTTCACGAATAGATATGGCAGTAGGCAACAGTGAAGCTCTGCAAATAATAGGGGACATAGAGTATAAGCCGAGGGGTATCTCAGACCACTCCCCCCTGATCCTGACCCTGAATTTAAATGTTAGACCTAGCCGGAAAAGGTGGACAATAAAACCATTATGGTTGGATTTAATAAGCAGCCCAGCAGAAATTACTTCCAAACTAAAAGAGTTTGTAACGTTCAACGTAGACACAGCCCCTGCGGGGATAGTGTGGGACACTTTAAAAGCGTTCCTTAGGGGACTACTACACCAACAGGTTGTCATAGTTAAGAAAAAATCAAGGGAATGGGAGGTGAGGGCCAGTAGGGAGGCTATGGAGTCAGAGGCACAGTATGTGACGGACCCAACCCCCGCAAAGCAAGAGGTCTGGCTCAGTAAACAACTAGAATATAGGGAATTAATTAACAGAAGAGCAGAAAATAAAAGACTGTTCCAAAAGCAAAACTACTATGGCGAAGGGGAGAAAGTAGGTCGGATGCTGGCACTTATAACTAAGTCTAACCTTTCCCCATCGGCCATTCTTTCAATTAGGACACTGGCTGGCGAGGTTACCTCCGAACCTGCTAAGGTCCTAGAGACCTTCACCGCGTTCTACAGGGACCTGTACAGGTCGCGCCGGAGGTCGAACCGGCGCGATATGGATGGGTTTGTGGAGGGGGTGGATATGCCAGTGCTTTCGGAAGGGGATAGGAGCGAGATGGAGTCCCCCCTGACCCTGGAGGAGCTGCAAAAGGCTGTTACAGAGCTGTCAGGCCAGAAATCCCCTGGCCCGGATGGTCTGCCATTGGAGATCTATAGAAAGTATGGGGAGGTCCTACTTCCGGAGCTGCTAAAAGTACTGGAACAAGCATCTAAGGATGGGAGGCTACCCTCATCAATGTTGGAGGCTGACATAGTGGTGATACCAAAAGAGGGAAGAGACCAACTGGAAGTCACCTCATATAGACCAATATCACTGCTGTGTTCAGACGCCAAGATTGTAGCAAAGGTGCTAGCGTCCAGATTAAACAAATGTATTGCAAAACTCGTGCACTCAGATCAATCGGGATTTATTCCCGGTCGGTCCACCAGCACCAACATTAGAAGGGCATATTTGAATATCCAGGTTCCAACGGAGAACGCGGGGCCTAGAGCCATACTGTCTTTGGACACCGCCAAGGCCTTCGATAGCCTGGAGTGGGAATATCTTTGGTGGGTGCTGGAGAAGTTTGGATTTGGTCCCATATTCATCAATTGGTTAAAAATTCTTTACAACCATCCAAGGGCAAAACTCAAAATAAACAACGACTATTCGGAAAGCTTCCCCCTCGAAAGAGGGACAAGACAGGGTTGTCCCCTATCCCCGTTGTTGTTCGTCTTGGCTATGGAGCCACTGGCGGGAGTGGTGAGATCATCACCTGATCTACAGGGTTTCCGTAGAAAAGGCGAGGAAGAGAGAATAGCGCTTTTTGCGGACGATGTTCTATTCTTCCTTGGGGATATACCCTCCTCATTGGAGAAAGTAATGCACCTAGTGGAGGAATTTGGAAAACTCTCAGGGCTGAATACCAATTGGGAGAAATCATCGCTCCTACCGGTCGATCCACTGACCAGTTCTATCTCAATGAGCTTACCCCAACTGAGAGTTACGGGGAAAATGAAGTACCTGGGTGTCGTGATGTCCAAGGACCCTGGTACTTTCATCGAAGACAACCTGGCCCCCCTCTTATTAAAAATTAAAAAAAAATGTGACATCTGGTGTAGACTCCCCCTTTCTATGGCAGGCCGGGTTAACTTGATCAAGATGGTATGGCTGCCCCAGCTACTATACTTGCTCCACAACTCCCCAGTATGGATTGGGGAGAAGTGGTTCCAAAGAATCCAATCCCTTTTTAGGGAACTAATCTGGAAAAAAGGACAGGCCAGGATAAGCCTACAAAAGTTGCAATGCCCCGCCACGGAGGGGGGACTGGGGGTCCCACACCCGTTTACCTACTTTCTGGCAGCACAGTTGCAGCAACTTGGGGGATGCGCCATTGACGGGGGGGGAAGCAAGAACGCCCAGATTGCTCTGCAGAGAAGCCCACATAGCTCACTGGTTGAGGCACTGGAGGCAGACTCATTCCAGGGAGAGACTTCGACACTTAAAATGATCACTAGGGTCTGGCAGACAGCTAAGCGAATAATGGGGTACAAGGGACTTTCAGAATACTCACCAATCTGGAACAATAAGAATCTGCAGGAACTATTACCTGTCGATAGGAACAAACTGTGGGAAAGGAACGGGATTCGTCGACTGACTCAGATATATGAAGGGAATTCCCTGAAACCCTTTGAGGAACTAAGGCACGAATACGGGCTACCAAGCCGTGTACTCTATAGCTATTTACAGATCAGACACGCCCTAAGCAAGCAGTTCGGGAGCCAACCCCCCACATGGTGTAATATCCCACTATTACAAACAATAATAAAATCAGAGACCTCCAAGGGGTTAATCGCAGAGATATATACTCAACTAATAAAGAAAATGAATACGCACGTAGGTTCTTTCGGGGGTAGGGACAGATGGGCGGCCGATGTGGGGGAGATAACGGACACACAGTGGAAAAGGATTTTGGAATTAGGACCGGAGGTGTCGGTCTCTCCCTCACATAAGGCCTCCCATCTGATGCTATTGCACAGGTCCTACTATACGCCAAAAAAGCTCTTTATGTTTGGCCGTCGAATCAATGATGAGTGCCCCAGATGCAGGGAAACAGGAGATCTGATCCATATGTTTTGGAGATGTCCAAAACTAGTGAGATACTGGTCTGAGATTGTAAAGAAAATAAACACCACGTTTAAAATTAAGCTAGAGATAGATCCTAGGACCTGCGTGCTGGGGCACGTTACTAATGATCTAAGAGACAGGAACACGGCGGTTGCGGTAGCAAGATGCCTGTTCCAAGCCAGAAAATTAATCGCACAGTCTTGGCAATCAAGAACTCCTCCTACCCCGGAAGATTGGTTGGGAGCTGTTAACTCCACAGTGTGGAATGAGAGAACATTCCACACTAGGTCAAGCAGTTACAATAAATTCATAGGAATGTGGAACCTCTGGATTCAAACAATGCCGTCCCCCTCATCCATACTATCCTAGGGCCGAGAACATCCGCTTCCTATTAATGGGGTGGGTTGAGCTAAGAGCAGCCCAGAGGTCAGAGCCGAGAAGAAAGAGAAAAAAAGGAAACAATGGATGGAACCTAGGTGCCTTGCACATATAGGGGATAAACAGGGGGGGGGATATAGGAGGGCGGATGGGGGGATACACCAGATAGGAAAGTATCAACACATATAGCTATGAACAATAGCTTCACGCGAATAGACGGCTAACTGGCCCTGTATGTTATGTACCTTGTAAGGCGATATCATTGCAACTGTGTATACCGAAATTTATATTGTAATACAATACCTGCACAGCCTAATGCTTTAAAAAAAAAAAAAAAAAAAAGGGGGAAAGCACTGTATGGCCGTAATGATGTGACTGGATTTGGGACATACGTGAACAACATACTGACGATAGTCCCTGGACAAAGTTAACTGAAGCGGCAAAAAAAAAAAAAAAAAAAGAAAAAAAAAACAAATGTTACTATTTCCGGCCTCTAATATCTGTGTGCTAAGTATACCTTTTGTTTCATTCTCATAGGGGAGAAAAGACTCAGGATGTCTGAGGACTCCAGGACCCCCCCCCCCCACCTCTTGAAGAAGGGGACCAGTAAACACCACAAGCTGAGGATGTGGAGGAAGGAGAGGTGGTGGAAATTGTCACCACAACAGGTGAGTGTCTGACA
This sequence comes from Aquarana catesbeiana, assembly GCF_042186555.1. Classification (NCBI taxonomy): domain Eukaryota; kingdom Metazoa; phylum Chordata; class Amphibia; order Anura; family Ranidae; genus Aquarana; species Aquarana catesbeiana. The sequence continues at coordinate 517,208,223 of NC_133325.1, forward strand.
CCACAGATTCAGGTAATAGATGTATGCCAGCATATTTATAATACATGGTGTGTATTTTTTCTTTTAGGTGATGTGCATGTTGTTGAAGAACAAGCTCCTAATTTCATCACTGACAGTGCCCAAAGGCTTATCCAGGAGATCATGTATTGTAGTCAGGATTTAGACTTTATAAAGCAAAAAACACATGTGATTGAAGTCAAACTGAAGAACATGATTGATTTACTAGGAAGAATATAAATACCCAAAAAATGCCACTTTTTTTTTTGTTTTTAACAATTTTTTATGCATTGTAAAAGCCAGATTTTGAAGATGCACACAATGTGTCAACATGTGCTATCTGCCATCAGGGGATATCAATGTACGCGTTTTGTGGCTGCAACCCCTTCCTTTCAATGTTGAACTTTGTAAGTTCATGAGTTGTGTATGTTATGTTTTGAAACATGCCTGTTTATGTACCCTAAAAAAATTCAAGCTAAAACTTTAAGAAACCTATATTTTTTGATTTTAAAAAAAAAAAAAGTTTTACAACGCACATGTGCACGGAGTAAAAGGTTTTATACTCAACAATGTGTGACTTCTTCTTTCAATGATCAATACCAGTTTTTGTATTCAGTTTGTGTTTACAGTGACAATGGGTGTTATTTAATAATGGAAAAACCACTTGGCACTACAAGTGCACTAGGAGAACCTAAGAGACAGCAGAGAAACACAAGCAGTAAATGAAAATCAAGATTTTATCTGATAAAATAGAAAATTTATTCCAAATTGGCTGACAAAGCAATGGCCCCCCTACCCGTAAAATATTTGACATATTTTTCTGTACTTCATGGGCGCTTTGGGGGGGGCAAGCCAGGACGGCCTGCTTCCAGGGCCGTCAGTGTTTCATTAAGTCCGGCCTCAGGCCCAACTGAGGCAACATATTTTGGATTATTTCCTTTTAAAAAGTTGAGCAGTATGCAGCAAGATAACACAATGTGGTTTAGTTTGTACTCCTCCATATTTATGGAAGTTAAAAATAGGCGGAACCGGCTGGCCATTATCCCAACTGCATTCTCCACAACTCTTCTGGCCAGCCGGTAATTAAAAACTCTCTTCTCTGGGGTTAGGGTCCTCTGGGGGAATGGCCTCATCACGTGATCACCCAGACCGAATGCCTCATCTGCGACAAACACAAACGGTAGTCCTTCAACGTTATCTTCTGCAGGTGGCAATCCCAAGCCACCACTCTGGAGATGTCGAAAGAACTCGGTCGAAAGAAGACTCCACCATCTGACATCCAGCCATTCCTCCCCACGTCCACATACAGAAACTCATACGTCACAGACACCAGCGCCATCAACAAAATACTATGAAACCCCTTATAGTTATAATAGTATCGCCCCGATTGGGATGGTGGTACAATGTGGATGTGTTTCCCATCAATTGCCCCTCCACAGTTGGGAAAGTCCCAACGGTCGGCAAAGTGGGATGCCACAATCTGCCATTCCTGTGGCGTTGAAGGAAACTGTGGAGTCAAACAAAAACATAAAAAGTAGTCATTTTGCACATAAACATTGCAAGCAGATTAGACACAAACATTCTTGGCCAACACCGGTATAACATTTTTTTGAAGAAGTATTTAAGAGCAAAAATATAAGGTCCATTTAGCAGATTCAACCCCCTCTGATGGCCCATTGTAACAATTTTAGGGGGAGGGGAGATGTTTTGGACAGGTAACCCTCTCCACTTCATTGAGAGCTCAATGCATAAATAATGTTTGTTACTTTTGGCCAGCCCCTCCTTACTTACACTATTGGCAGCCCACTGGACAGGTAAGAAGTGTCATAATACAAATATATGAATACACACTGTACAAATTGAAGCACATTTTTACATTCTGCAATTAACTAGCAAGATAATAGGAGAACCAAACTTTAAACAGTACCATTTGAAAGTATTCAGGCAGGCCCTTGCACTACATGCTTTGGTATATTAATCCATAAATATGAACACAAAAGAGGTAGGTATAGTGTGTATGGGTTTGGCAAAGTCAGCAGATAGAGGATTGGTATGGGTTGATTTAGCGGTTGGGGAGAGGGAGGGTTCAAAATGATTTTGGGACTGCAAAAAAAAGCCTCTGGCACTCTGCCTGAATTTAAGGACACAAATAACATTTGTACACATTTTAGGGGGTGTTTAGGGTAAAGCACTACTATGGAGCTGACAAAATACATTGTTAAGTGACTAGGCTAGGTGGATATGGGCCCATGATAGCATGCTGGGGAGGTTAATGAAGGCAAATATGCATGAAGGACAAAAAAAGAAGTTTAAAAACTGCCAGCATGCATGGGCACAAAGGGGACATTTCCAGCATATTACAAACATGGTAATTAGGGAATGATTAAATAAATACATTAGCAAACATTAAATACATAGAATGTGATGTTAAAGGAGAAAACTTACCCTAATATAGTCCTTCTGCAGGACCTGAATGATGGCAGAACAGGTTCTGGAATAATGATCCCCAGAGCCTAGGGGGAGATGCCTGTCGAGAACTTGAGGTCCTGCAGACTTCTCCCAGTCGCCAAGTACTAAAACGTGGCGACTAGCTTTTGTTCGGGAGTGATGGCTTGCCGCGTGCAGGTGTCCTGCCTGCTAATATAAGGGGACAGCAAAGCCAACAAACGGTGAAAAATGGGGTCTGTCATCCGGAGATAATTCCTGAAATCATCAGGGTTATTCTCCTGGATCTCCCACAACAAAGGCATGTGAGAGAATTGGCCACACTGGAGCAACCAATTCTTGGTCCATGAACTCCACCCCAACCCGTTCATGGACTGGGCTTGGGTCACAGTAAGAACCCCAACACCAAGCCCCCGCACAGCACAAACTCTACGACGAGGATGTACCCGCAACATGGCTTCCAAACGGTCAGCTGGTCAGAACGAACTAAACAAAAAGCACTGAAAAACAGCAAGGCCTGAAAGAACGAGCTGAAAATCAGAAACGAGCGGACAAGAACGCGCTGAACATCAAATACGGTACTATAAATAGCACACACTGACAAACAAATGCGAACTGACTACACGCACTGAAGAACAGATACAAACCCACAAGCACAAACTGAAGAGCAGCAACGATCGGAGTCTGAAAAGCACGAATCATCTCTCACCAAACTTCTACTAACACAAGATAAACACGAGCCCAAAGGGTGGCGCACTTGGTATTGAACTTCCCTTTTCTAGTCCCATCGTACGTGTTGTACGTCACTGCGTTCTTGGAGGTTGGAATTTGGTGTGACTGTGTGTGTGCAAGACAAGCTTGAGCGGAATCCTATCGGAAAAACCATCCAAGGCTTTTCCGACGAGAATTCCGATCATGTGTACGTGGCATAACATTCTTGTTGCATTCTTTATAAAGTCTGAATGCTGATGATGATCCCTCAACCTTGTATTTTTTGAAGGCCTTCTCCTTTGCTTTTATATGCATTTTTACTACATAGGCGTCTTCTAATTGTTACAGTACTCACATGTAACTTTAGACCTTCTTTGATCACCCTGGAGCTGATCATTGGTTGAGTCTGCCATTTTGGCTATTCTTCGATCCATTTGAATTGGAGTTTTCCATTTTCTTCCATGTCTTTCTGGTTTTAGTTGCCATTTTAAAGCATATGAGATCATTTTAGCTGACCAGCCTATCAGTTTCTGTACTTCTTTATATGTTTTCCCCTCTCCAATCAACATTTTAATCAAAGTACGCGGTTTAAAGCAGGGGTCCACCTTTCTATCGTTTTTTTTTTTTTGGAGTTCATTCACAAACTTTTCTTCTTATGATTATCTACTCACATGTTCTGTGTAATAAGTCCGCCTGTGTCCGATTTCGTTGTAAAGAATAACTTATAAAATTCACTGAAGGCGGTTTCCATCTTCATCGTGGGCATTTGAAGCCCACAAGCATGTATTTCCTGGATGCAGTAAATGCTGTGCTCCCAGAATTCACCGAGATGTTGTGATGATGCTGTTGCACAATGCATGCTGGGAAGCCTGAGACTAGCTCCCAGGGGACTGTGGGAGGTCTGGGAGAGGCTAGAAACACGCCTACTCCCATGGGAGGAAAACCAGGAAGTGCTAAGAAGATTAGAAAAAAAAAAGGTAATTACGGCAATTTAAATTTTTTTACACAGCATGTCAGCATCTAGGCAAGGAAGAGAATGCATAGAGATAATGTTCAAAATTTGGGTGGAACCCCACTTTAAATCAAAGAACAATGTCTGGACCGACCCATTTAATTTGATTTTCAGAGAGAAATGCACTATACCCAGCATGTACAACATTTGCTGCCTTTGTCCTTAAATAAGGGGCACCTGTTTTTTCACAGACATAATGACCTCGCTATGGAACTCCACACTGCTATTATTTTGAACACGCCCCTTCATGCTGCTGATTCAATTACACAGAATCAGCAGCATGCATGTCATGACTATTGGGACTGGTGGTTTTCTATTACTCTACTACACCCAATAGTAAATTATTTGCCATGTAGAAATATAATTTACAGTGCCTTGAAAAAGTATTCACACCCCTTGACATTGTCCACATTTTGTCATGTTACAACCAAAAACGTAAATGTATTTTATTGGTATTTTATGTGATAGACCAACACAAACTGGCACATAATTGTGAAGTGGAAGGAAAATGATAAATGGTTTTCAAAATTTTTTACAAATAAATATGTGAAAAGTGTGGGGTACATTTGTATTCAGCCCCCCTGAGTCAATACTTTGTAGAACCACCTTTCCCTGCAATTATAGCTGCAAGTCTTTTTGGGTATGTCTCTACCAGCTTTGCACATCTAGAGAGTGACATTTTTGCCCATTCTTCTAGGATGGAGAGCATCTGTGAACAGCAATTTTCAAGTCTTGCCACAGATTCTCAATTGGATTTAAGTCAGGACTTTGAATAAGCCATTCTAACACATGATGATGCTTTGATCTAAACCATTCCATTGTAGCTCTGGTTGTATGTATAGCGTCATCATCCTGCTGAAAGGTGAACCTCTGCCCAAGTCTCAAGTCTTTGCAGACTCTAAAAGGTTTTCTTCTAAGATTGCCCTGTATTTGGCTCCATCCATCTTCCCATCAACTCTGACCAGCTTCCTTGTCCCTGCTGAAGAAAAAGCATCCCCACAACATGATGCTGCCACCACCATGTTTTACGGTGGGGATGGTGTGTTCACGGTGATATGCAGTGTTAGCTTTCCGCCACACATAGCATTTTGATTTTAGGCCAAAAAGTTCAATTTTAGTCTCCTCTAACCAGAACACCTTCTTCCACGTGTTTGCTGTGTCCCCCACATGGCTTCTCGCAAACTGCAAACAGGACTTTTTATGCCTTTCGTTCAACAATGGCTTTCTTCTTACCACCCTTCCATAAAGGCCAGATTTGTGGAGTGCACAACTAATAGTTGTCCTGTGGACAGATTCTCCTACCTGAGCTGTTGATCTTTGCAGCTCCTCCGGAGTTACCATGGGCCTGTTGGCTGCTTCTCGGATTAACGTTCTCCTTGTCTGGCCTGTCATATACTGCGATTAAATTACACACAGTAAACACCCACTCTGGGGAGTGGGTGTGAAATGATCATAACCCTACACAGGTACCATCCCATAGGAATCTGTACAAGGATAGAGCAAGATTGGGTGGGACTTTACATAAATAAATTACACACAGGTGGACAATCATAGCAACTTGGAGATGACATACTGAGGTATAGGACAGTTGTCCATCATAAAGAATCACTTGAAAAGCAACATGGTGGGGTAATTTGGGATGTCATCTCCAAATTGCTATGACTGTTTTTATGAATATGTGGTTAATAATTTGATTGTTATGCTTATTTACCATGCATCTACTCGTTTTGCTATGTCAGGTTTTTTAATGTATTGAATAAAACATGTCTTCTTACATTGAGTCACCTTTTAGTCATGCTAGACCTACCTCATTTAAAGTCCCAAACCCTCTTTTTCTTGCATATAGATAAGGATAGAGATGTGTGATCTCGCACACCTCATTTAAAGTCGCAAACCCCTCTTTTTGCTTCATACCTCAGAGAAAGCCACTTTATATAAAGGGTGCAAAGTTTGCACACTAACGTGGTTTAAACAGATTTGACACTTTTATCGATTTACAAGAATACATTAGGAAGCTTGGTATTAAAGAGGTTGTAAACCTCCATTTTCAAGTTGTACCTATAGGTAAGCCTATAATAAGACTTACCTATACAGTAGGTACAGTAAATATCTCCTAAACGTGCGCCGCATAGGAGATATTTACTTTGTACTGTGCCGATGATGTCATCAGTGCATGCGCTGTGAAGAAACGTTCTCCGTGCCGTCTCTTCACTAGCGAGTGCCGTGATTGGCGGCTTCTGCGCGAAGGCCAGTCACGCAGCCAGAGTCCGCGGCCCTGGGAGGAAGAGGGGCAAACATGGATGCGGCCTGCAGCAGGGACAGCGCGGGCTTCATTTGCAGGTAATTGTCACATAATGTGCTAGTATTTGCGATGCATACTAGCACATTATGCTTTTACTTTGCAGGGAACAAAAATGAAGTAAAACCCATCAGGGTTTACTTTCTCTTTAAGAGACATTTTCTCAATAATCCTAAAACATCTCATGGGAATAAGGAGCATGTGGGAGAGGTTAAACATTCTGGTTTATCTAATGCTTCCCTATTTAACCCCCTAGATGGTTTACCATCTAACCTGACAGTGTTTAGGGATTTGGTCATAAAAGATCTGGATCGTATTAAAAATCAGAAGAGGGACAATGATGTAGAGTTGGGTATCAAATCCCTATGAGATAAATAATTTAGGCTGGCCATACGCGAATCATTAATGGGCAGGCTGAATGAACCAAGTTGATCGATCAAATTGGGTACAACCAGCCTGACGGATCCTTAATTTCTGTCTGTGTTGATGAGGGAATAGGTCACATTTCTTTCCTGCAACCCGTGAGGGGCATTATCCTACTTCAAAAACAGGATTATTTAGAGGAAGTTCAAAACATTATCTGATGAGAATTAACAAAATAATATTGTAATTTCTAATGTAATTATTATAAATCATTTATTAGGTGTATACGTATGTAAAATAAAAATTCAAACGCTTGTATCAAGGTGTATGTAAGGTCGCTGCTTGACACGAATAGTGTTCCCACATAAACTATGTAAAAAAATAAAGTAAAAAAGTGCCACGCTACTTCCTCCAAAAATTATATAACAAATATGAAAAATCTCCAACAGTGATAATAGTGCCACCCAGTGGCAAACGTGGATAATGTAATTAGAAACTTATATTACAATAATAGCGGTGAGACCCTCCTGCATATGAATCTCATATTGCAACAGTAGTGGTGAGAATCTCCTGCAAATAAATCAATATATATTAATGGAATATATTAAACACATACATATATATACAGTTCCTTGAAAAAGTATTTGCCTTGAAATTTTCCACATTTTGTCATGTTACAACCAAAAAACGTAAATGTATTTTATTGGGATTTTATAAGATAGAACAACACAAAGTGGCACATAATTGTGAAGTGGAAGGAAAATGATATATGATTTTCAAACTTTTTTACAAATAAATTTGTGAAAAGGATTGGTGTGCATTTGTATTCAGCCCCCCTTTACTCTGATACCCCTAACTAAAATCTAGTGGAACCAATTGCCTTCAGAAGTCACCTAATTATTAAATAGAGTCCACCTGTATGTAATTTGATCTCAGTATAAATACAGCTGTTCTGTGAAGCCCTCAGAGGTTTGCTAGAGAACCTTAGTGAACAAACAGCATCATGAAGGCCAAGGAACACATCAGACAGGTCAGAAATAAAGTTGTGGAGAAGTTTAAAGCAGGGTTAGGTTATAAAAAAATATCCCAAGCTTTGAACATCTCACGGAGCACTGTTCAATCCATCATCGGAAAATGGAAAGAGTATGGCACAACTTACCAAGACATGGCCATCCACTTAAACTGACAGGCCGGGCAAGTAGAGGATTTATCAGAAAAGCAGCCAAGAGGCCCATGGTAACTCTGGAGGAGCTGCAGAGATTGATCCACAGTACAGGTGGGAGAATCTGTCCACAGGACAACTATTAGTCGTGCACTCCGCTAATCTGGCCATTGTTGAAAGACAGCCATCAGAAATCCCGTTTGCAGTTTGTGTGAAGCCATGTGGGATGACACAGCAAACGTGGAAGAAGGTGCTCTGGTCAGATTAGATCAAAATTTAACTTTTTTAACACTGCACATCACCCTGAACACACCATCCCCACTGTGAAACATGGTGATGGCAGCATCATGTTGTGGGGATGCTTTTCTTCAGCAGGGATAGGGAAGCTGGTCAGAGTTGATGGGAAGATGGATGGAGCCAAATTCAGGGAAATCTTAGAAAAAAACCTGTAATGCCCCGTACACACGGTCGGACTTTGTTCGGACATTCCGACAACAAAATCCTCTGATTTTTTCCGACGGATGTTGGCTCAAACTTGTTTTGCCTACACACGGTCGCACAAAGTTGTCGGAATTTCCGATCGACAACCACGCGGTCACGTACACCACGTACGACGAGACTAGAAAAGGCCGGTTCAGAACCAAGCGCGGCACCCTTTGGGCTCCTTTTGCTAATCTCGTGTTAGTAAAAGTTTGGTGAGAGACGATTCGTGCTTTTTCAGACTCGTGGCTTTCAGATCGTTTTCTGCCGTTCAGTTTGTGCTTGTGGGTTTGTATTTGCTCTTCAGTGCGTGCAGTCAGTTCGTATCGGAGTTTTCTGTGCGATCTTGTCCGCTCGTTGCTGTTTTTCAGGTCGCTCTTCACAGGCCTTGCTGTTCTTCAGTGCGTTCTGTTACTTCGTTCTGAGCAGCCGACCGTTTTCTAGCCATGTTTTGTATGCGTACTCCTCGTGGAGTTCGTGCTGTGCGGGGGCTTGGTGTTGGGGTCCTGACCTTGACACAAGTCCAGTCCATGAACAGGGTGGGGAGGAGTTCATGGACCAAGAATTGGTTGCTTCAGCGTGACCAGTTCTCTCATATGCCTTTGCTCTGTGAGATCCGTGAGAATAATCCTGATGATTTCAGGAACTTTCTCAGGATGATGGACCCCGTATTTCACCGTTTGTTGGCTTTGCTGACCCCCTATATCAGCAGGCAGGATACCTGCCTGAGGCAAGCCATCACTCCGGAGCAGAGGCTGGTCGCTACCTTGCGGTATTTGGCCACAGGGAGAAGCCTGCAGGACCTCAAGTTCTCGACAGGCATCTCCCCCCAGGCTCTTCTTTGTGGACATTTACTGCTTGTGTTTGTTTGAGCTGACCCTGACAGAAATGTGTGGAGTCCAGAAAATGTCGTGATTGTGTAACCTTATACAAAGCACTGTTGGCTGTTATTTACTAAATGCAAAGACACTTTTCACTACAAGTGCACTTGCAACTGCACTGAAACTGCACTTGTAGTGCAAAGTGGATTTCCCCTTAGGAAATTACCCCCATTTTCTCATAAAACAACAATTACATCACCCCAAAAGTGTTGTAGCGTTGAGACAATAATCCACACATTCTTGATGAACAATCTTTTTAATACCTGCACAATCACATGTGCATTTACCAAAGGTTTTTCTGACAAACCAACATGTTTGTTGTATACCAATTTTTGTGGTGTCATTATCCAAAATCAAAATGTCCATTTTATAGAAAACAGGCCTGTGTAAAACCCACAAGAAAGACACAAATCTTGATCTTACAAAGTTCACATTTGGTAGAACTGGAAGGCAATATCAGACATGAGTATTTAGGAACTGTGTTTGATATTGCGTTCAGATGGGGGGAAATCACCCCTGGAAAAGCCAAATTTGGAAGATGCACACAAATTTCCCAATGTCAACATGTGCTATCTGCCATCAGGGGGGATCAAGGGACGTGTTTTGGGGGAGAAAGCCCTTCCTCACCGCTACTTTATTATTGAGGAAGGGGTTGCACCCCCAAAACGCGTCCATTGATCTCCCGTGATGGCAGATAGCACATGTTGGCACACTGTGTGCATCCTCCAAATTTGGCTTTGGGAAAAATCACAAAAACATTTCGCACATTGTAGCAAACAAAAGAAGAAAGTGATTTGGAGGGGCTTTAAACTCGCCCCAAAACATCAATGATGTTTTTATATTTGGGAATAACATCATTGATGTTTTGCTTGATGATTTCCAATTGTAAATTACACCCCATGATCTCCCCGATCAGGATCTGGGCACTTTCGGATGTGAAAGGATCTGGATCCACAACCTCACGATCACCTAAAAAGAGAGGAAACACAAAATAAATTAGGTCTAAAAAAAATGCCGTCATCCATCTCTTATCTGAGCCTGTGGTCACAGACACTCACCTGTTGTGGTGACTACTTCCACCACGTCTTCATCCTCCTGCTCATCTTGTGTTGGGTGGATTTCCCCTTCTTCCAGAGGGGGGGGGTCTCTGGTCTCCTCGGATGAGGGGTGTCCTCCGAGTCTTTTCTCCCCTATGTAAAACAAAAATGGTATAATTAGCACACAGATATTTGATGGCAGAACTCTAAAGATGAAACATTGCTTGGAAGTGGGGTACAATTATCTATTTTAGCCGAGTTCCAAGATGTATATTTTTTATTGTCCTTTGTCAAGCTGCAATACTTTACCTGTTTAGTACAAGCTTCACAGATGGAGACCCCCCTATAGTATACACTGGAGCACCTGTGTGGCCCCCCTAATAAAAATGGTGTTCTTGTGTCCGACACTAGTGCTCCAGTGTCCAGATGTGAAAACAGCTGCTGAGTGTCCTCTCCTTACACACAATCTAGTTTGCATTTCATTCTAGTAACAAAGCCATCTACACAACCCAATTCTTTGAAGACAAGTATAGGGCCTCAAAATGGTGGCCAAATGCATATGGGCTAAACAATGGTATTTTATAGTCCGAAAAAAAAATGTGTGATCCGAACGAATAATGTGCCCATGAACATGAAAGTTGCCATTTTAAACTGTACAACAGTTCCTAAAAGCACATGGAGCAGCACGAACGTAATAAACACAAGAACAATAGGAACACAGCACAACTACTTACTTTTTTGCAGCACTCTCCGGATCTTTCTGTACTGCTCATGTTCTCGTAATTTCAGGTCCGACCACCGCTTCCTGAGCTGATCTTTCGATCGTCGTACCCCGAATTTCCGGTGCAGACTCCTGACCACTTTCGCCATGATCTTGGCCTTTCGGACATTGGGGTTGGGGTAAGGCCCATACTTTCCATCATAGTCGGCCTTCTTCAGGATGTCCACCATCTCCAACATCTCCCCAAAGGACATATTTGAGTCCTTTAATCTCCTTCTGGATCGGGACGTTTCAGGCTCCGGCCTTTCCTCCTCCTCCTCGTTGCTGTAATTAGCACGATCCTGCTGTCTATCCGCCATGTGCTCTTCCTCCACTGCGCCGAACGAAAAGGGGCGGGGAATAGAATAGAAAGAACGTCAGGGGCGGGCGGAGTTATACGCATGCGCAGTGTGTATAAATCGTAACGCGCGTGTCTTACGTACGATCTGTGAGCGGAGGAAGGAGCATCGGAGACGCCGATCGTGCTAACGAAGGTAGGATCTAAACTTGGGCCTATACTGCTTCGAAATGGAAGCCTATATTGTAACAAGATTAGGGGAGTTTGGCCTGACATTAGGGTTTGTCTTGTGTTGTGTCTTGCAGAGAAAATGGATGGGTTCAACGACCACAATTTCCTGCCCCTGTTTATTGACAAGTACAGAGAGCTGCCCTGTCTGTGGCAGGTGAGACACCCCCACTATAACCATAAACAAAAGAGGCAGGCAGCGCTGGAGAAACTGCTGGAGTTGGTGAAGCCGGTGGTCCCCACAGCAACCATCCCCTATTTGAAAGCTAAAATTGGTGGCCTGAGGAGCACTTATCTTAGGGAGCGCAAGAAGGTCACAGATTCCCAGAGATCCGGAGCTGCAGCAGATGACGTTTATGTCCCCAGACTGTGGTACTATGAGAGACTGCGATTTCTGTCAGACCACACTGAAGTCAGGGAATCCCTCTCCACTCTTCCTTCCACACTTCCTTCCACTCTTCCTTCCACCCCAGCTGAGGCTTCCGATATCCAACCTGGGCCTTCCAGCCAGGAAGAAGTGGAGGAGCCCAGCTTGAGTCAGGTATAGCATTCTTCTACAGATTTCTGGTCAATAAATAAATGATGTTTACTAGCTGTTATTATTGATCACTAATTGCTGATTGAAAAAAGTGTTTTACATATCAATAGACAGTAGTGGGCACCCAAAATTGGGACAAGAATGCAAAATGCTGGGCTCAGAAGGATAGTCTGTTATATTTGTTAACATTGAATTTGCAGCAGTCAGGAGGTGAAAATTGTGTGTGATTGATGAAAACAATACTAAAACTATGTCCCTTTTTCATACACAGGAAGACCTCAGCCAGGAGGAGGCTGTGGAATGTGGCAGCCAGGAGGAGGCGGGGATTATTAGTGTCAGCCAGGAGGAGGCGGGGATTAGTGGCAGCCAGGAGGAGGCGGGGCTAAGTGGCAGCCAAGAGAAGCCAGGGACCAGTCGCAGCCTGACTGAGTCTCAGGTCCCTCCCCTCCGCCTGCCATATAAAAGGGCCAGGAAGGCCACTCCCAGTCCTGTGCAGGATTCAGCGTACAGGCTGATCCAGGAGGCTTCGGCGTCCCTCAGAGCCTTCCCCAGTCCTGAAGAGGCCTTTGCCTGCATGGCTGCCACCAAATTGCAGGGCATGCAGGAGGGCCAACGCAAGATTTCTGAGGACCTGATTTATAAAGTCCTACGTAAGGGGGAGAGTGGGGAACTGACACACAAGACGGATGTCATGGAGAGGGACGATCCTCCTCCTCCTCCTCCTCCTCCTCCTGCTGCCACAACTCCACCACCACAGCCAAAGCCTGTAAGGAAGCGTGGAAGAAAGACCAAAGAGTGATGACCCTGGGTTCAGTCTGGTCTGACAAAAGCTGCAGTCTCTTGTATGACCACAGCCTGGGGACACAGATGTCATCTGCTGCTTTCTGGATCTCTGGGACTTCTGGACCAGACTGCCCTCCCTTAGATATGGACTCCTCAGGCCACCAATTTTGCTTTTAAATAATTGATGTCTGCCCCGGGGGTCCAAGGCTTCGCCCACTTCTGCAGTTTCTCCAGCGTTGCCTCCCTCTTTGTTTATAGTTGTGAGCCCTTAATAAAATATTTTTCGGTAAATTCTACTCTCCTGTGTGTTTTCATCCAAAAAGGACAGTTTGTTGGTGACGATTCAGGTACATTTCTAAAGTACAATGTGAAATTAACAAGGGACAACAACACCAAACAATCTCCTCCTACAGATTAAATAGAACAACATATTAGTGGTGTTGTGGGAACTTGTCACAAAAAACACACAAACATTTTCGGGAGTACAAATCAAAATCACCAAAAAAAAAAAAAAATAAAAAGAGAAACACAAAAAAAGATTCTACATTAAAGTAAAAAAAACAAAAAAAAAAAATATGTTGTCAGATGTGAGAAATCAAAATATATTGAGGGAATCCCGATAAATAGTAACGAAAAAAGTTTGTGAGAAGTGTGTGTGAATATGAGCATCAAAACGACTTAATTCTTGTCACATTATAAAGAAGAAGAGAGTGCGCTGTATTAAACCATTTTGAACATTGCAGCGTGACGAAAGTGCTTTATCCATTACGAACGCTAAGTTTACCAGAACGAGCTGTCCCGTGTCGGAATTTCTTCTGAGCATGCGTGGCACTTTGTGCGTCGGAACAGGCCACACACGGTCGGAATTGACGCGATCGGATTTTGTTGTCGGAAAATTTTATCTCCTGCTGTCCAACTTTGTGTGTCGGAAAATCCGATGGAAAATGTCCGATGGCGCCCACACACGGTCGGAATTTCCGACAACACGCTCCGATCGGACATTGTCCATCGGAAAATCCGACCGTGTGTACGGGGCATAAGAGTCTACAAAAGACTTAAGACTGGGACGGAGGTTCACCTTCCAGCAGGACAACAACCCTAAACATACAGCCAGAGCTACAATGGAATGGTTTAGGTCAAAGGATATTCATGTGTTAGAATGGCCCAGTCAAAGTTCAGACCTAAATCTAATTGAGAATCTGTGGCAAGACTTGAAAATTGCTGTTCACAGACACTCTCCATCTAATCTGATAGAGCTTGAGCTATTTTGCAAAGAAAAATGGGCACATGTTTGCAGCAAAAGGTGGTTCTACAAAGTATTGACTCAGGGGGGCTGAATACAAGTATGGACATTCCAGCGCAGCCACAGTATGACCTGGAAGAGGCGGAGCTGCCGCCTGGAGTTGCCATTGAAGAGGGAAGAGGCAAAGTTCCTGTGTGCCAGCCCAGAGTTGCCAGCAAGCCAGCCCAGCATTGCACACCGGCCCAGAGGTACCCGCCAGCCAGCCAAGCATTGCCTGCCAGCCCAGAGGTACCCGCCAGCTAGCCCAGAGGCACCTGCCCGCCAGCTCGGCATTGCCCGCCAGCCCAGAGGCCCAGAGGTGCCCGCTAGCCCAGAGGCCCAGAGGTGTCAGCCAGCCCAGTGTTGCCCGCCAACCCAGAGGTGCCAGCCAGCCCAGAGTTGCTCGCCAGCCAGCATTGCAGTCTGCATAAACGTAAGTGGAGTATAGCCCCCTACTATAGGCCCTGATTCCCCCACTACAGGCACTGGACCCCCCCACTACAGGCCCTGAACCCCCTACTACATCCCCTGACCCCCTACTACATCCCCTGACCCCCTCACTACAGCCCCTGACCCTCTAAAATACAGTTACAGCACACATTTTAGGAACTTCTACAGTACTGTATTTGTTCTTTTGATTGTTACAGGTACTATTGTGTACTGTACTGTACATTAAATAATGGCACTTAGTACCAAAAAAGCCATGAATCTATTACCTTGGATATGAAGGCTAAAATGATTAAATTGTATGATGAAGGTGTAACTCAAGCTGAAATAGGCCAAAGGCTAGGCTTCACTCAGACTACAGTTAACACCATCATGAAAAACAGAAAAAAATCCTTGCAGAAATTAAGAGTGCTACACCTGTTAACACAACAATTCAAAAAAGGGATAACATTATTGCAGACATGAAGAGACTCTTAATACTTTGGATAGAAAATCAGACTACACGTCATGTTCCTGTCAACCGGGCAATTATATAAAGTAAAGCCTTGAGCCTATTCATTGATCTGAAGGCTAAAAAAGGTGAGGCAGCAAAGGATGCAAAATTTTCTGCAAGCCGTGGATGGTTTGATAGGTTCAAGAAGAGGTCTAACCTACATACCATTAAAGTACAAGGAGAGCTGCTGCAGATACTAAGGCTCCATGCACACTTAAAAAAACATTTGTTCTCTCGGGCGCAAAAAAAACGCTCATATAGAGCATTTTTTGTACAAAGTTTAGATGAGTTTAGGAGAGTTTTACGTTTTTTTTTCTGCCTCCAAGCTCCAACCAGAAACGCAAACCAGAAGGGGTTATTTTTTCTGCCTCTAAACGTTAAACTCAAAATATGCCTCTTAATGTCCTAATGTGCATGGACACATAGGATAACATTGAGTTGCTTCTACAGGCAGAACACAAAACTCCCGTAGAAGCAACGTTTTTTAAGCCAATGTGCATGGAGCCTAATGCCGTGTACACACGGCCGGACTTTTCAACCAAACTTGTCCGACGGAACGAATCAGTCGGACAATTCGACCGTGTGTGGGCTTCATCGGACCTGCAGCGGACCTTTTCTGTCGAAAATGTGACGGACTTTAGATTTAGAACATGTTTCAAATCTTTCCGACGGACTCGAGTCCGGTCGAAAAATCCGTTCATCTGTATGCTAGTCCGACGGACGAAAACCGACGCTAGGGCAGCTGTTGGCTACTGGCTATGAACTTCCTTATTCTAGTCCGGCCGTACGTCATCGCGGTCAAATCCGTCGGACTTTGGTGTGATTGTGTGTAGACAAGTCCAATTTGACGGAAGTCTGTAAAAATCCGTCGAAAAGTCCGACATGATTCAGTCCCTCGAAAGTCCGGTCGTGTGTACACAGCATAAGGCTGCAGAAAGCTATCCAAGTGATCTTGCCAAAATTATTTAAGATGGAGGCTACTCCATGGTCCAGGATTTTAATGTGGATGAGACTGGGCTATTCTGGAAGAAAATGCCTGCAAGAACCTTCATTGCAAGACAGGAAAAATCAATGCCAGGCTACATGCTATTTAAAGATAGAATAACTGTTCTGTTAGGTGGCAATGCTTCTGGTACCTTAAAGCTAAAGCCTTTGCTCATTTACAGATGGCAAAATCCAAGAGCTTTGAAGAACTACGTTAAAACTAGGCTTCCAGTGCATTGGAGAGCTAACAAAAAAGCATGGGTAACTGCTTCCCTTTTTGAAGATTGACACCTGCTTTGTTCCAGAGGTGAAAGCCTATTGCAAGGACAACAATATCCCTTTCCACACTTTGCTGCTTGTCGATAATTCCCCTAGACAGCCTCAAACGCTAGATGAGCTGAACCCTAACATTCGAGTGCAATTCCTACCACCAAATACCACCTCACTACTGCAGCCAATGGATCAATGTGTCATTGACACTTTCAAGTTAAACTACTTAAAAAGAACATTCATAATGCCCCCTCCTTACGTGCGCTCGCTGACGTGAATATCCTGCCTATGTCATGGTCTGACCATGCGCCAATCTCTTTTACACTAAAAATGCACCCTTCTAAAGTCAGACAATGCCATTGGTGGCCGAACGAATTTCTATTGAAAGATCTTACATATAGAATGGAAATGGAAAAGACTTTAAAACTATACTTTGTAGAAAACAATACCCCAGAGGTCTCGGTGGGAACCCTCTGGCAAGCACATAAGACAGTCATTAGGGGACAATGCATTGCAATCTCCACAGCTTGGAAGAAAAATGCCAAGCTGCTGAGACAACAGACAGTACAGTGTTTACGGGAGCTGGAATCCAGACTCACAACCTCATCCTCCATCTGTCTATTGAGGGAAATTATACGGCTTAGAGCTATACTCAAAAGTATAGACATAAGCAGAGTAGAGAAAGCCCTTCAGAGATTACGCCAGCTATATTATGATAAAGGCAATAAGGCCCATACCCTATTGGCACGTAAACTACGAGAAAATACACACATATCGGCCCCTCAAGCTATACGAGACCCAACAGGCACCCTTCACTCCCATCCCGACCGCATTGCTCAATTACTTAGGGACTACTAAGATCTTTACAATAACCCTTCCATACTGCACTTACCTATCCAGGAAACTTTTAAAGACCGTGTTCAGTCTTACGTTGCCGCCAGCGGGGTGTCCACTCTACCAGTAGAAGCCCTACACTCACTTAACTCCCCCATCACTGACGAGGAAATTTCGGACACTCTAAAACACCTGCCAAATAATAAGGCTCCAGGTCCTGATGGCCTCCCTTACGAGTACTACAAGTCATTCCTACCTACCCTGCTCCCACACATGGTTCGTTTATTTAACGGATTTATGGGCAAGGAAGAAATCCCCAGAGACATGCAGACATCACATCTCACACTTATACCCAAACCCGATAAAGACCACACATTGTGTGGGAATTACAGGCCCATAGCCCTATTAAATTCAGACCTGAAAATTTTTACAAAAATATTGTCCCTTCGAGTAAATGAGGACCTCCCCTCCCTGATCCATAAAGATCAGGTTGGCTTTGTCCCGGGATGCCAAGCAGAAGACAACACTAGAAGAGCCATCAATTTAATAGACATCATTAACAGACAAAAAAACGAAGCGCTCTTGCTTAGTTTGGACGCTGAGAAAGCCTTCGATAGGCTTAGCTGGCCTTTTAGGTTCTCCACCCTTGAACATCTGGGCTTTCGGGGGCCGTTCCTCAGGGCGATTAGGCACCTATATGCAACCCCAACCGCCTCTATCAAAATGCCCTTTGCGGCAACCACCTCTTTCCCTATCTCGAACGGAACTAGGTAGGGTTGCCCGCTCTCCCCACTGCTCTTCGCCCTGTGCATCGAGCCCCTGGTGGCGCAGATCTGGTGGGACCCAAATATTAAGGGTGTAATGGTTAGAGGTCGCAAATTTAAAATTTCACTGTTTGCGGATGATGTCCTTTTGACCCTGACACAGCCACACACTACTCTCCCTAACCTCTATAAACTTTTGCAGGACTATGGATCCCTGTCGGGCTACAAGGTTCACCCGACTAAATCAGAAGCCCTCCCGCTTAATCTACCTTCGGCGGAAATACATCGCCTGTCGGAAAACTTTCCATATGCATAGAAATCACAGTCCATGAAATACTTAGGGGTACTCCTTACGCCTCGATATGAATCCTTATATAACGCAAACTTTGGACCTCTATTCGCATCCATCCGATCCCTTCTGGCCAAATGGAGACACTATCCGATGTCTTGGTTTGGTCTCATCGCTTCAATCAAAATAAACATACTACCTAAACTCCTGTACTGTTTTATGACTCTCCCAGTACCTATCCCATCGGCCCATTTCACAAATCTCCAAAATGACCTTTTACATTTTACATGGAACTACAAACAACATCGAACAGCCTGCTCTGTAATGTTTGCTTCCAGAGGGGATGGGGGTTTGGCCTTTCTGCACCTTCAACACTATTACTATGCTGCACAACTGAGAGCCATAGCTTCTTGGGTTACCCTTCCGGCCTATAATCGCTGGACTCAGTTAGAAAAAATATGGCTAGCGCCCATCCACCCGAACAATTTACTGTGGAACGCCAATGCCAATATTCCCTCCTCTGCCCTATTACACACTATGCATCTCCTACGCACTATCTGGAGGCGGCTAAACCATGGTACCCCCTACAATCTGAGGCCTCTTTAGTAACGGCCTTCCTCTATAACCCTAAATTACCTGACAGCTTAACCTCTCAGATGATCTCCCCATGGCTGCAAAGACAACTCTTTCATTATGGACACTTGGTGGACCCAGTGTCTAGGATCTTGCTACCCTTTGACAAACTCAGAGCCAAATATGAGCTCCCTCTCAATGCCTTTTTTGGCTACCTCCAGATACGGCATTATGCACTCACCATCTCCCCTACCCTCCAATTTTCCAAGCCAGCCCCATTTGAATGTTTAGTTCTTTCAGGCCCCACGCAGAAAGGTCTGACTTCAGACATATATAAAATCATAAACCCATATGACATGCTCATTAGGGGGAAACATAAATACATGCGTAGATGGGAGGAACAACTTGGGGAGGAACTAACACCTGAACAATGGGCCATTGTATGGAGATGGGCAGCCAGGAGCTCTATATGCACACTTTATAAAGAAAACTCATACAAGGTGCTTCTTCATTGGTACCTTACACCTTCACGTCTGCAGGCCATATACCCGTCGGCTTCGGATCGCTGCTGGAGGTGTCGTCGAGATCGGGGGAACGCTATATCACATCTATTGGAGCTGTTCCTCCCTCCAACCCTACTGGCGGGCAGTTCGGGAGCTCCTCCAGCGGCTATTCGAGGTAGATATTCCTCTCTCTCCTAAATTTTTCATACTGGGCCTCCCTCCTGTCATACTTCCCGGACTAGCCAAAAAGCTAGCAACGCAAATACTTACAGCAGCCAGATGTCTAATATCCTTACACTGGAAACGCCGAAACCCTCCGTCATTATCTGATCTGTATCCCAGAATTAAAGACGTAGAGATTATGGAATACATGACAGCCAGACTCACAGATAAAATAGACAGACATACAGCCACATGGGAGCCATGGCACAGGAGACTGGAACCCCCCCCGTGATTCCATAAGACCCTCCCTGCCTTGAACAATTGTACACACCTGGAGCCCTGGAGAGATGAGCCCTAATGTATGGACCCCTTTTTCTCTTTTTTTTGAGAAGAATGGACCAAACAATTTTCATAAGTGAGTCTAGTTTTCTACGGTCCGCTCTCCCCTTTTTTTCTAGAGGAATTTGTTATGAATACTATGCTTTTATTGCCTCTTTTTTTTGTTGTTGTCTTTTCACATGCAATGTTACTTTCAACAATTGTATACTTCGAAGCTTAGTAAAAAATTGTCAATTATAAAATAAAAAAAAAAAAGAACATTCAGTAAGTCTATTGCAGCAATAGACAAAGAAGAAGGAGCAGGTAAGAGGTCCTATCCAAATTCTGGAAAAGCTACAACATCTTGGATTAAATTAAAACCGTAAAAAATGCTTGGAATGACAAAGGAAACCACAATAAAAAGGGCCTGGAAAAAATTATGCCCACAGTTAATTGATTCCGAAGGCTTTGAAGATCATGTAGCTACTGAAAATACTGTAGAGATGGCAAGACAGTTAGCTGGAAGTGGAGCCAGAAGATTTTGCTGAACTGAGCCCCTCAGCAATGAAGATCTTCTAGAACTTGAAGAGGAGAGAGAAGAAGATGTGCAGGATGGGGTTGAGATCATTGAACAGCCTGAAGGCTTAACTACAAAAATTCTCTTTGAAGCTTTCCGTCATCTTGATAGCACCATGGCTCTTTTTGAAAAGCATGATAGGGATTTTGAAAGAAGTTCCAAAGTCAATGCTAACATTTCAGGGGCTTATGTCTGTTACAAAGAAATCTACAGGGAGAAAAAGAGAGCTACACTTCAAACCTCCATAGACACTTACTTTTCTAAAAGTCCATCAGCACGCAGATCATCAACATTGACTGACAGTCATTTAGATCCCAGATCATCATCAACTGACAGTCCATTTCCAGCTCTGAAATCACCACCACGTCCAGCTCCTACTCTTATTGCTACTTGTAGTACACCCAATTCGCCAGCAAGAAAGCGTCTCGCCTTTGAAGATTTGACTAGTGAAACTGAAGATACCTGTATGCCTTCATCCTTCCTACTACAATAAATTCTCTCAGCTGCTCTGGCCTTGAGACAACAATCAGATGGGGTAAGCTTACATTTTAGTTATCAAAGAATTATTAATTTCAGTTATGCCTGTAAATGACTATTGCAATGCAGTACATGAATTGAGAAGTGAAAAAAGTATTGCTTCACTTTAAGTACATTTTCGTTTTACATACATGCTCTGGACCCATTGTGTACTTACAAGTGGGGTATGCCTGTATCATTTTCCTTACACTTTACATTTGCCACTTTGTGTTGGTCTATGACATAAAATCCCACTAAAATACTTTTACGTTTTTGGTTGTAACATGACAAATTTTGGAACATTTTAAGGGGTATGAATACTTTTTCAAGGCACTGTATATAAAGATGTTTTATGTTTAAAACAAAAACCCTGATTAACCTTACTACCTGCAGCAAGCCATGCATCCGTACTAATGTGTGCAATAATATGATGGTAAATACTTCCACCAAAGCTGGGTGGTAAGTGCCAAAATAATTTAAAAGGCTTTTATTTAAAAGGATAATTTAAAAACACCTAGGAAGAAAATCTATACAGGATGGTGAAAAAAAACAGGGTCAAAAGGGGGAGACAGCCGAGAAGTGCCAATATCTACGTGGTAACACAATAAAATACATGTAAACCCTAATCCCATTATCTAGCTCCATCTAGTGGGGAGATGAAAAACTCCCACTGATTTCTAGTAGGATCTATCTATGTTGTCCCAATGGTAACCTAGCGCCACCTGGTGGTGTGAGGAGAACAGCTGAACAATTAACCACTTGCCGACCAGCTCATGCCAATATACGTCGGTAAAGTGGCATGGATGCGCAAAACAATGTACCTGTACGTCGCTGCGCCGCGGGAGCGTGCCCACGAGTCCCGCAGACTCGATGTCCACTGGTGGCCCGCGATCGTGCCACGGACAACACGGAAACAAGGCATTTCCCTGTTCTGCCTAGCAACATAACAGGGATCTACTGCTCCCAGTGATCGGGAGCAGTGAGCTCTGTCATGTTCTACTGCGCCCATCCCCATTACAGTTAGAACATGCTGAGGGAACAGATTTAACCCCTTAATCGCCCCCTAGTGTTTAACCCCCTTCCCTGCCAGTAAAATTTATACAGTAATCAGTGCATTTTTATAGCACTAAACGTTGTATAAATGCCAATGGTCCCAAAATAGTGTCAAAAGTGTCTGATCTGTCCGCCGCAATGTCACAGTCATGATAAAAATCACATATCGTCGCCATTACTAATAAAAAAAATTATTAATAAAAATGCCATAAAATAATCCCCTAGTTTGTAGACACAATAACTTTTGCGCAAACCAATCAATATCCGCTTATTGCGATTTTTTTTTTTTTTTTTTTTTACCAAAAATATGGTAGAAGAATACATATTGGCCTAAACTGTGGAAGAAATTAGTTTTTTTATATATTTTTGGGGGATATTTATTATAGCAAAAAGGAAAAATTTAGCTTTTTTTTCAAAACTGTCGCTCTTTGTTTATAGCGCAAAAAATAAAAACCACAGAGGTGACCAAATACCACCAAAAGAACGCTCTATTTGTGGGAAAAAAAGGACATAAATTTTGTTTGGGTACAACGTCGAACGACCGCGCAATTGTCAGTTAAAGCAACGCAGTGCCGAATCGCAAAAAGTGCTCTGGTCAGGAAGGGGGTAAAATCTTCTGGGTCTGAAGCGGTTAATGCATGCTAATATTCTGCTGGCCTTGCTTGTTGCAGCTTGGCATTGCATACTATTGCTGAGTCTGTCATCGACTAGGACCCGCAGATCTTTTTCCATCGATTTCCACAGAGGTTAACCCTCTAGTGTGTAGCTCGAATTCATATTTTTAAGCCCAAGTGCATTACTTTACTTTTCCATACAGGGGGTAAATCCTTCCGGGGCTGAAGTGGTTAAAGCCCATATCACCAGGGGGACCATATTGTATGTGAATTATGTATGTGGTGCACAAATGTAAAATAAAGGAGGAAAAAAGATGTATATGGATATTATCTAGATATTTGTCTGTGATGAAGCAATTGAAATCAAATTCTATATTGAGCCCTTTCGGCTTCAATTATTGCATTTCAAATTTCCACGACTCGCATTGACTTAAAGTCTTAACCTTATACCCTCTCCAGTGTTTGCAATATTTTTCAATACCCCAGAAACTCATTCCTATTGGGTTTCTGGTATGAACATCAATAAAATGTTTTGATAACTAATGATTTTCGTATTCCAATGATGATCTTGTAAATATGTTCTTTGATTCTTTTAGCCAGTTTACGTTTCGTTCTGCCAATATATTGCAATCGGCATGGGCACTGGACAGTACACCACTCCCTCTGTGTTACATGTAATCATATCCTTAATTTGATATTCTTTGTTTGGCACTGTTGATTGAAACTTTTTTCTTCTTATTGTGCCAGTGCATCCACCTCATCCATAGAAACCTTTGTGGTCCAGGAAAGTAGGGAGGCTGGTTTTAGGTGGATCTCCAATGCCCTGTACACACTAGCGGAATATCCGACAGAAAAAGTCAGACGGAAGCTTTTCAATCGCCTATTCCGATTGTGTGTAGGCCTCATCGGACTTTTTTTTTTTTTTTCGAAAATCCTGACGGATCTAGAGATAGAACATGCTCTAAATATTTCTGACGGAACCAATTCCTATCGGGAAAACCGCTCTGTATGCTGTTCCGACGGACCAAAAACAACGCTTGCTCTGAAGCAAGTACGAGACAGAAGCTATTAGCTACTGGCTATTGAACTTCCTTTTTCTAGTCCCGTCGTATGTGCTGTACGTCACCTCGTTCTGGACAGTCGGACTTTGGATTGACCATGTGTAGGCAAGACCACTTGAATGGAATTCCGGAGTTCCGTCGGAGAAACCTTCAGAGTTTATTCCGACGGCTAAACCGGTCGAGTGTACACGGCATAACACTTTTAACAATTCTGTCTCTGAAGTTTGGGGCTGTTGCACTGTTGCAATATAAGATTCATTTTCAGGAGGATCTCACCACTATTGTTGTAATATAAGTTTCTAATCACATTATCAATGTTTGCCACTGGATGGCACCATTATTACTTGAAGGAGGTAGCGCTTTACTTTTTTACTTTATCTGATGGATACTTATCAAGTTCTGAAATAGGATCCTATGACTAAATGTAAGGCTAAGTTGGAAGAGATTGTATGGGACGATTAAAATACTGGGATTATTATTAATAAAAAAGAAAAAAAGTTATTTGGTCCCTGTTACCCCCAAAATACTGATTATGTATTACCTCCCAAAAATAGTGAGGGACCACCTGGGAGTCCAATTGTGAGTGGTATTAACTCTGTGACCTCAAAAGTGGGGAAATACATTGACCATTATCTTCAGCCTTTAGTGTTTGGGACCCTGGCTTTTTTGAAGGGTTCTACCCAAGTTAGATTGGGAAACGCAAAGAATTAAAATCTGTGGAGGGTTACTGTATTCCACACTCTAAGGGCTCTTAAGCAGTTGAACATTATTTAGCTAGAACAGACTTTATTCCAACTATCAATTATCTAGATATTGACTGGGCAGATGGAGCTTCTCGCTCTTCTACAGTCAGGTCCATAAATATTGGGACATCAACACAATTCTAATCTTTTTGGCTCTATACACCACCACAATGGATTTGAAATGAAACACACAAGCTTTAACTGCAGACTTTCAGCTTTAATTCGAGGGTATTTACATCCAAATCAGGTGAACGGTGTAGGAATTACAACAGTTTTCATATGTGCCTCCCACTTTTTAAGGGACCAAAAGTAATGGGACAATTGGCTGCTCAGCTGTTCCATGACCAAGTGTGTGTTATTCCCTCATTATCCCATTTACAAGGAGCAGATAAAAGGTCCAGAGTTCATTTCAAGTGTGTTATTTGCATTTGGAATCTGTTGCTGTCAACTCTCAATATGAGATCCAAAGAGCTGTCACTATCAGTGAAGCAGGCCATCATTAGGCTGAAAAAACAAAACAAACCCATCAGAGAGATAGCAAAAACATTAGGTGTGGCCAAATAAACTGTTTGGAACATCCTTAAAAAGAAAGAACGCACCGGTGAGCTCAGCAACACCAAAAGACCCGGAAGACCACGGAAAACAACTGTGGTGCATGACCGAAGAATTCTTTCCCTGGTGAAGAAAACACCCTTCACAACAGTTGGCCAGATCAAGAACACTCTCCAGGAGGTAGGTGTATGTGTGTCAAAGTCAACAATCAAGAGAAGACTTTACCAGAGTGAATACAGAGGGTTCACCACAAGATGTAAACCATTGGTGAGCCTCAAAAACAGGAAGGCCAGATTAGAGTTTGCCAAACAACATCTAAAAAAGCCTTCACAGTTCTGGAACAACATCCTATGGACAGATGAAACCAAGATCAACTTGTACCAGAGTGATGGGAAGAGAAGAGTATGGAGAAGGAAAGGAACTGCTCATGATCCAAAGCATACCACCTCATCAGTGAAGCATGGTGGTGGTAGTGTCATGGCGTGGGCATGTATGGCTGCCAATGGAACTGGTTCTCTTGTATTTATTGATGATGTGACTGCTGACAAAAGCAGCAGGATGAATTCTGAAGTGTTTCAGGCAATATTATCTGCTCATATTCAGCAAAATGCTTCAGAACTCATTGGATTGTGCTTCACAGTGCAGATGGACAATGACCCGAAGCATACTGCGAAAGCAACCAAAGAGTTTTTTAAGGGAAGAAAGTGGAATGTTATGCAATGGCCAAGTCAATAACCTGACCTGAATGCGAATGAGCATGCATTTCACTTGCTGAAGACAAAACTGAAGGGAAAATGCCCCAAGCACAAGCAGGAACTGAAGACAGTTGCAGTAGAGGCCTGGCAGAGTATCACCAGGGATGAAACCCAGCGTCTGGTGATGTCTATGCGTTCCAGACTTCAGGCTGTAATTGACTGCAAAGGATTTGCAACCAAGTATTAAAAAGTCAAAGTTTGATGGATGATTGTTAATCTGTCCCATTACTTTTGGTCCCTTTAAAAAGTGGGAGGCACATATACAAACTGTTGTAATTCCTACACCGTTCACCTGATTTGGATGTAAATACCCTCAAATTAAAGCTGAAAGTCTGCAGTTAAAGCACATCTTGTTTAATTAGAAAATCCATTGTGGTGGTGTATAGAGCCAAAAAGATTAGAATTGTGTTGATGTCCCAATATTTATGGACCTGACTGTAAGTCTCGGCCATTCTTAAATGTCTTGTGGGACTATTTAATATGTCATTTGGTGGATGCCCCTTGTAGAAACAAAGCTCTGCTTTACCTACTAATCAGAAAACACAGCAGAGCTGATAGCGAATGTATAATAACCTTAGAAATCAGCGATTACAGGGCAATTACGTTCACTGTAAAGCACAGGAAAAGCATACATGAGGGTAGGACAAGTACATTAAATTTCAAGAGAGACAACTTTTCCAAACTACACCTCTTACTTCATGACATTAAATGGGAAGATATTCTAGAAACATAAAACACGGAGGAAAATTGGGAGTGCTTTAAGAACATTTTAGATAATGGCATTAGCCAGTATATTCCAATGGGCAACAAATATAAAAACCAAGGTTAAACCTGGTGGCTAAATTCGAGGCTCAATCCATCCTTTGGATAAACTGCCTCATTCAGCCAGGTGGGGTTTTCAACCTCTCTTTCTGGGCTCTCGGCATTCTGCTTTTGTTTCAGCTATCCAGCTTAACTCTTGTGACACGTCACCTTCTAACCTACCTGACCTCAAGGATCCACTGACCTCTGCCCAGTCTGATGGTCCTTTGCTGGATTTCCAGCTCATCTTTAAGGGTATGGGGGGGACCCTGCTCAGACTCCTGATGGTCTTCTCATGCCCTTACCCATTCCTAAAAGGCCTTTAGTCCTCAATAAGTCCTCTCATCCTCTCCCTACCTCGGTTCTGGTCTCTGAGGATAATCTAAAGTATGAGGTTAGTCAAGTTTTGGATTCCTGGCTCCGTAAAGGCATTCTTCAGTACCTCGAACATTGGAAAGGGTTTGGTCACTGCATCTGAGGACTTTGCTCCTCGTCTGTTGAGGAGGTTCCATCTGGAGTTTCCCTTTAAGCCTGGGCCCTGGCGGGAGAGGGGGAGGCCTCGTAAGGGGGGGGGGGTACTGTCATGGTTATGCAGTAATGTGTGTCTGTCAGCTCACCTTTCCTCCTGTGTTCACCTTTAGAGGCCAGTCACCCTCACCTGACTGTTTAAATAATCTTCCCTCAGCATAACTCCACCCCGGCCTCTAATTTGGAACACTATATTAACCTGGGCATTCCAAGCCAACCTTGCTGATCAACCATTGTGTGTTAGCTTTTGTGTGTACTTGCTGTGTTTCCTACGTCTGATTCCAGTTACCAACCTTGGCCTGTTCTCGACTATCCCTGTCTGCTTGTGACCCTGACCTTGGCGTGTTATGTTTATCCTTGTCTGCTAGTCGCCCCGACATTTGGCTTATCCCTTTACTATCCTTGTTGTTCCAGCCTGCTGCCTCCTTCCTCTTCTTCTCCTGTAGTCTACCATGAGCATGAGCTGTGAGACCACGGGGAAAGGCCAAACTGAGACACAAAATTGCTCCTAATTTGGTGGACAAAAAGCCTGTCTTTTTTGAAAATGTAAAATGGTTTTACCCTTGTTGGACATGTAAGGTCTGTAGGATTGTCCAGAATAATTGTCTACAGACCAGTTGTTTTTTCTCAAGCTACCCAGAAGATATATAAGATCAATACTTTCAATACCTTTTCCACTATGAATTCTTTGCCTCCTGGAATGTCCATGTGGGCTGCAATATGTGGTTAGTGATAATACTGGGGCAGACGCTGCATTACATGCTCTGATACTATGTTTGTGAGAACCATAATTGTTTAATAAACCTGCTTTGTGGAAGATATTAGGCCATGGTATGTGGTGTTTCTTTCTTTGAGTGATGCTGGCGTTTCTCTTGAGGAGAAAACAGTGAGGATCGGTGGTATCTTAAGGTCACCCAAGCGAAGTGCTGACCTCTGTGCCGGGGATTTGTGGAGAACCATGCTGTGTTAACCTCTTATGAGGGGATTAGCCCTCTGGTAAGTGCTCTCTGTTGGTGGTGGTGATCTTTCACTCAGAAGTTCACTTTCTAGCAAGAGATCACAGCAGCAGTGTGACAGTATATTTGGGAACGCTGCGCGTTTCTTTTTAGAATAAAAGTGGTCTCCGTGGCAGAATCGCCATGAGATCATGTTTATCCGCGGGGGGAGAGGTGCCCATCCTTCTCCCGCCATGCTCCGGTCGTCTCGGGCGCTTACCGGACCCGCCAGTAGCGGCGGAGACGATCACGTACTCTCCAGTGGATGCCTGGCTGCCGACTGAGGGGAAGATGGCCCAAGCTCGGCTCCATGGCATGGGAGGGCGGAAGCGACGTCCATAGCTCTTAAAGGATGATATTTTTTTTTTATTACATTTTAGTGTTAATATGAGATCTGATGTCTTTGACCCCAGATCTCATATTTAAGAGGTCCTGTCATGCTTTTTCTTTCTATTACAAGGGATGTTGACATTCCTTGTAATAGGAATAAAAGTGACCCAATTTTTAATTTTTTTTAAATGTCAAAATAAAGAAAATAAAAGTAAAATATATAAGAAAAACATTTTTTTTAAAAAGCGATCCGTCCTGACGAGCTCGCATGCAGAAGCGAACGGATATGCGAGTAGCGCCCGCATATGAAAACGGTGTTCAATCCACACATCTGAGGTATCGCCGCGATCGTTAGAGCAAGAGCAATAATTCTAGACCTCCTCTGTAACTCAAAACTGGTAACCTGTAGAAATTTTTAAACATCGCTATGGAGATTTTTAAGGGTAAAAGTTTGTCGCCATTCCATGAGCGGGCACGATATTGAAGCGTGACATGTTGGGTATCAATTTACTCGGCGTAACATTATCTTTCACAATATAAAAAAAATGGGCTAACTTTACTGTCGTCTTAGTTTTTAATTCAAAAAAGTGTATTTTTTCAAAAGGTGCGCTTGTAAGACCGATGTGCGAATACAGTGAGACAGAAAGTATTGCAACGGTCCTTAAGTGGTTAATTTGCACTTTTTGTATACTGCAATAATTATATTAAGTGATATGCAGAAGAGCACTTTACTGATCATGAATTGTTGCATAATAGCAGTTTATTGTTGAATAAATTATTGCACAATAAGTACTTTATGGTTTTATTAATTGAATTTATAAAATGGGTAGCTGGTTCATAAGACTCAAGCACATTTTGCACTTTATTTAATCATTTAAACAAACAGTGCACTATTTTTGTTTTCCTAATGCCAGAAGTCTGCTAAGCAAAATAGGTTAGTTGGAAGCTTTGGTGCATGAAGAGAACTATGATTTTATTGATATTGCTGAATCTTGGTTTCATTCATCACATGATTGGTCTATTAATATTTCTGGCTGTGCTCTCTTTTGGAAAGACAGGGTAAAACATAAAGGTGGCGTGATCTTAAAGCGAGTGTGAAAGAGGACCTGGTTAATGCAGAGTGTGATGAGACTGAAGCATTATGGGTGGAGCTGCATATGGGTGTACATAGTTCAAAGTTGATCATTGGAGTCTGTTACAGGCCATCCAGTGTTAATGAGGAGGTGGAGACTCAACATCTTTTTTTAACAACAAGGTTGGTCTTTATTTGAGAAGAAATGGTACATAATACATGACAAGTTCCGAAAATAGTAAGTGGGTACATAACTGGAGCACAGCATTCGTGTAATAACCAATAGGTAATGTGGTGATACAGTATGCAATTCGCAAAATCAGAGTAAGAAGTACAAAGTGGGAAGGGGATGAGGAGGGGGGCATGAGGGTTGGGGGGGGTGACGGGGGGGGGAGGAGCTGCCACCACAGAACATAGCCCAGTATATGTTAGTCAGAGAAGGGTAAAATTTTCTATGAGTGGGCAGTTCAAATGGGGTTAGTCCAAGGGTGCCATATCCATCATGTACTTCTGGGGGCATCCCCTGCTCATATAAGTCAACTTATACATAGGTAAAACAACATTATTAAAGTTCTCCCAAGCCCTCAGTGTGGGAGGCAGGTGAGAAGTCCATTTTAACAGGATCTTTTTTGGCATAGAAAAGCAGCAGTGAAAGCAACAATTTGGTGCATCTAGGTCTTTGGTCATCATCCTGTATGCCCAGCAGACCCAATTCAGGTGTTAGGGGTATCTTCAACTGAAGATGGACATTAATGAACTCTATTGCAGACCAGTAACGGGAAAGCCTAGGACAGGCCCAGAACATATGGATATAAGTGCTATCAGGAGAATGACATCGTGGACAATTTGGGGACCTCTGTGGGTATATTCTATGTAGTCTCTGAGGCATGAAGTATATCCTGTGTAGGAACTTGGCAATATTTAGAGATAATTTATCTCTAGAAGATATCACTATCTTAGAGCTGTCTTCAAAGCACTCCTCCCATGTATCTTTATCCAAATTCAGGACCTCTGAATTGTCATTTGTCTCACAGTGCAACAATTTTAGGTGAGTCTTTTCTAAGAAGGGTCAGATACAACGCAGAGAGGGGTTTGGCTAGAGTTTCCTGCGCTAGTAGATTTTCAACTACATCTGCCCGGAGGTTGGGTGGTGCTGGGAACTGTGCCTGGAATGCATGGTGTAGCTGATAGTAATGGAACAGAATCCACACAGGGAAAATGTGGGAGAGACGGGTTCCCCCACAGCGGGCAGAAAGGGGACCACCCATTGGTGGACATAAACCCGCTTCCTAGCCAGGCCCCATACCCTTAGGGTGGCCTTAGTGGGAGTCAGCAAGGAAGGGTATGCCGAGGCTCCCCGATAGACCAGGTTGCCCAATTCTTTGAGAGATCCCACAATAGCTGCCTCTAGACAGACCACTGCATTGGCCCGAGACTGCTCAAACCACCACCTAACCGTGACCAACATTACCGCCCAGTACTACACCAACAGGTTAGGCAAGGCCAGTCCGCCACAGGGAGCTCGAGAGTTGATCTGGCCAGCCGAGGGGAGGAGCCCCACCACAGAAAGGAGCCTATGCAACCGTCCAAGTCCTTAAAAAAGGCCTGGGATATCCACGTAGGGCAGTTCCTGAAAATGTAATTTAACTTGAGAAGATAGATCATCTTTATGATATTAGGAGAAAAATGTGTGGACTTGGACTTTTTAGGCACGATGACAGGTATTATTCAGTTAAAAACTAAAATTTATTGAACATAGATAACATATATTTAAAAAAGGAAAACAGATCCAAAAATCTGTACATCATCAGTCCATGAGGATGGTTACATCAATACAGACCATACACAGCTCAATGAAATATCATAAACATTTCAAGGATAGGATAACCATCATTCCATCATAGAAGTATTGAATTCAGAGGAGAGCTATGTCGTTGGTAGATATAAAGATTTACAGCTCAACATGTTGCGTGCCTAGCGCTTCTTCAGGAGCATGGAACTGAAATATAGGACATTGAATAAATATAACGGATAATACATCAATGTTAAACATAAAACAAACCCCTCCTTTTTTCCTCCCCTTTCCTTCCTCCCCCTACCTCCTTTCTCATCCTCTCCCTTCCCTCCCTCCTCTCTCCCCCCCACTTCCCCCCCCTTCCCTCTTCCCCCCTCCCCTTTCCCTCCTTCCCCTCCCTTCTCCCCCCCCCTTTTTTCCGCCCTCCCCTTCCCTTGTTG
This sequence comes from Aquarana catesbeiana, assembly GCF_042186555.1. Taxonomy (NCBI): domain Eukaryota; kingdom Metazoa; phylum Chordata; class Amphibia; order Anura; family Ranidae; genus Aquarana; species Aquarana catesbeiana. The sequence goes on from NC_133325.1 coordinate 517,239,968, forward strand.
CCAGCAGCCATATTGCTATTTCTGGATTTATCAGTTTCTTGGTTATCTTTACATACTGATTTTGCTAACCACACTACTAGCACATATAAATGTACCTGTGTTATTATGTTGCATACGTCCCCATAGTGTACGAATAATTCCTGGGTCTTTCCTGACTAGGACTGGCCTATATAGGTTTCCATCTTAGCCTATCCAATTCGCAGTGTCTATTTATTAATTTTTTCACTAATATCTTTGGTTTATGTTTATAGCTCTCCTCTGAATCCAATACTTCTATGATTGAATGATGGTTATCCTATCCTTGAAATGTTTATGATATTTCATTGAGCTGTGTATGGTCTGTATTGATGTAACCATTCTCATGGACTGATGTTGTACAGATTTTTTAATCTGTTTTCCTTTTTTAAATATATGTTATCTATGTTCAATAAATGTTAGTTTTTAACTGAATAATACCTGTCATCGTGCCTAAAAAGTCCAAGCCCACACATTTTTCTCCTAATCTACTTAATCATAGGACAGGGCACAGATTACTTTATACGTATCCATAGTGCCACTCTGTGTTGATACTAACAGATTCTGTATCTTTATGATATTAATTCGCCCTTGGAGGTTAAGAGGCAGATTAGCCCACCGAGAGCAATGATCTTTAAGGCGTGTACCTATGGGCTGGAGGTTAAGGCATTGAAAGGATTGAGGATCTCGCGTAACCCTAATTCCTAGATACGTGACTTCATCCACCCACCGTAACGCGGTCTGAGAGGCAGAGTCTCTGGCCTGCGCATCCAAAGGGAACAAGACAGACTTAGTCCAATTGATACGAATTCCAGAGAACCGTCCAAATTCATTAAAAGCCTCAAGGGCAGCCTGCAGTGAAGAGTTGGCATCATGCAGATACAACAGGGTGTCGTTCGCATACAGTGATATTTTCTCCTCCAGAGGGCCAACCTGGAGCCCCACAATGCTGCTTGATTCTCTGACCAAGACTGCCAATGGCTCCAAGGCCAGCGCAAATAAACTGGGGGATAAAGGGCACCCCTGCCGGGTCCCCTTCTGGAGGAGAAAAACATACGAAAGAGTGTCATTCACCCTAATCTGTGCCCTAGGGGCCTTGTATGACAACGCCAGCCAGTAAAGAAACCTAGGCCCCACTCCAAATTTCTGCAACACCGCCCATAAGTACTCCCATTCAACAGAGTCAAAAGCCTTCTCTGCGTCCAGAGAGGCTATGACCCTCGTACCCCCGTTGCTATGGGAGGCAACTAAATTCAAGAACAACCGGCGAATGTTGATATCCGTGCCCTTCCCCGGCATGAACCTGGTCTGGTCTACATGAATGAGGTCCTTTATTAATCTACCAAGCCTAAGTGCCAATATTTTTGCTAGCAACTTGGCATCAGCATTAATTAAGGAAATAGGTCGGTAGGAGGCACACTCTTCAGGGTCCTTACCAGGTTTGGGCACCAAAACAACAATCACTTCGGACAACGACTCTGGCAAGGAACCTAGTTCAAAGACTTGCTGCAGTAATGAGGTAAACTTAGGGGCCAAAATTTCCTGATATACCGAATAAAATTCAATGGGAATGCCATCCGGTCCCGGGGCCTTTCCCGACTGCATGGATCCCAGGGCCTCTTGTACCTCCTCAAGAGAAATGTCCTTATCTAATTCCGCACGCTTCTCCACCTCCAAAGAGGGGAGCAAGGCTCGATCAAGATAGTGGAGCAATTCAGAATTGTCAAAGATCGCCCTGGAGGAGTACAGAGTCTGGTAGAAGTCGAGGAACCGTGCACTGATATCCGCTGGAGCCGTCAGCAGACGGCCATCCCGGTCTCTTAGCCTACCAACGTGGGTCGCAATATGTTGTCCCTTGGCAAGCCATGCCAACAGCCTACCGTTCTTGTCCCCAAACTCAAATACCCTCTGGGCACTATCAAGCATAGATTTCCTAGTGAGTTCCACCCTAAGGATGGACAATTCCCTTAGGATATCCTGCCAGGGCACATAGTTGGCGGGATAGATCTATGCGGGACATGGTCCGGTAAGTAGTAGAAAGGCAAGTATATTCCCTATCAGTGGGATGGAGGTGAAGCAAAACATCCGTCATGTGGAAGGCAGAAGCCCAGTTGGAGAGACCACGCTGCTGGGGACCAGAGGTGTGTAACCTGTCCAGCTCTCTAGAGGGCACCATATTAAAGTAATGTAAATAAAACATTTTCAGTATTGTACATCGTAACATGTTGCATCAGTACATGGAGCACATCTATATTGGCCGGGGGGGCAGGTAAACACCCACTATCACAAAAGGGATCTCTGAAATCAGGGCATGCAGGAGCACGTACCTGCCCCCGGGTCAAGTTTAACATCTAAAAGCTGAAAGGGTAAGGATCTGTGCACCAGAACACTAACCCCCCTGGCATAATTAGAATAAGGAGCATGGTAATGAGCACCGACCCAGGCCTGCTTCAGACTAAGAATGCGGGAGCCCATAAGATGTGTCTCCTGAAGAATACACACCTGTGGACGGAGTTTCCGTAGATAATTGAGCACTAGGGAGCGCTTAACAGCAGAGTTGAGACCCCGCACATTCCATGACACTACCAGGCACTTAGCCATGACAACGGTACATTGATAAATTGCTATGGCGCACAGGGGATCTCAAAGAGCAGGAGTCCGGGCTGGGTTCTTCCGGGATATTCGGGGGAAATTTCAGCCTTTTACCCCTCTTTTGAATGCCAGGAGTTTTGGAAGGCATTTAGAGACCCCAGGGACCCTCCTGCAAGCAGAGTCTCAAGGTGCGGATGAAATTTCGGAGGACACTCCAGGAGAGCTCAGGGAACACATCCACTCAGTCCGCCATACCAGCCACGCCCCGAAACTCAACACCCTGCACAGAAAGGGCTGCAAGGGCTGGGACAGCGATGATAATGGGGGATTTTAACTACCCTGAATTTGACTGGAGTAATGGCACTGCTAAAACAATTAACCACTTCAGCCCTGGAAGATTTGGCTGCTCAATGACCAGAGCACTTTTTACAATTTGGCACTGCGCCGCTTTAACTGGTAATTGTGCGATCATGCAATGTTGCACCCAAACGAAATTTGCGTCCTTTTTCCCCACAAATAGAGCTTTCTTTTAATGGTATTTGATTGCCTCTGCGATTTTTATTTTTTGCCATATAAACCTAAAAAGACCGAAATATTAGAAACAAAATTATATTTTCTAATTTTGTTATTAAAAAAATTCAATAAACTCAATTTTAGTCATGCATTTACACCAAAATGTATTCAGCCACATGTCTTTGGTAAAAAAATGTAAATAAGCATATATTTATTGGTTTGCGCAAAAGTTATAGCGTCTACAAACTAGGGTACATTTTCTGGAATTTACGCAGCTTTTAGTTTGACTGCCTATCTCATTTCTTTAGGTGCTAAAATGGCAGGGCAGTACAACCCCCCCCCCCCCCAAATGACCGCATTTTGGAAAATAAGCACCCCAAGGAAATTGCTGAGAGGCATGTTGAGCCCAGTGAATAGGTTATTTTTCGTCACAAGTGATTGAAAAATGACAAAACAAATTACACAAAGTTGTCACTAAATGATATATTGCTCAAACATGCCATGGTTATATGTGGAATTACACCCCAAAATACATTCTGCTGCTTCTCCTGAGTATGGGGATACCACATGTGTGAGAGTTTTTGGAAGCTTAGCCGTGTACAGGACCCCGAAAACCAATCAACGCCTTCAGGAGTTCTAAGGGTGTACATTTTTTATTTCACTCCTCACTACCTATCAGTTTCGAAGGCCATAAAATGGCAAGATAGCACAACCCCCCCCCCCCCCATGACCCCATTTTGGAAAGTAGACACCCCAAGCTATTTGCTGAGAGGCATGTTGAGTCCATGGAATATTTTATATTTTGCCACAAGTTGCGGGAAAATTACAAACTTTTTTTTTTTGCACAAAGTTGTCACTAAATGATATATTGCTCAAACATGCCATGCCATGGGCATATGTGGAATTACACCCCAAAATTTACAGAGGAGGTCTACTGCTAAAATTACTGCCCTCGATCTGACCTTCGTAGTGATACCTCACATGCATGGTGCAATTGCTGTTTACATATGACACCAGACCGATGTTTGCGTTCACCTTTTCGCGTGAGCATGGGGGGACAGGGGTGCTTTTTTTAAATTATTTAATTTTGCTTTTTTATTTTATTTTTAAACTGTTCCTTTTCATTTTTTAATTTTTTTTATAATTTTTATCGTTATCTCAGGGAATGTAAATATCCCCTATGATAGCAATAGGTAGTGACAGGTACTCTTTTTTTAAAATAGATTGCAGTCTATTAGACCCTAAATCTCTCCTCTGCCCTCAAAGCATCTGACCACACCAAGATCGGTGTGATAAAATGCTTTCCCAATGGCGCTGTTTATATCCAGCGAAACCGTAGCTTCCAGTTTCTTAGGCCATAGAGATGATTGGAACCATTCTGGTCTCCAATCAGCTCTATGGTCAGCTGGCGGAACCACCGGCTGCTTTCTCGGGTTCCCGGTTAGGACAGGAGAGCCCAAGAAAACCATGGAAGACGGTGGGGGGGGAACGTTCCCTCCCACTGCTTGTAAAAGCAGTCTAGAGGCTAATTAGCCACTAGGATTGCTTTTACATGAAAGCCGACCGCTGGCTGAAAAGAATGATAGAAAGATGATACCTAAACCTGCAACCAGGAATCATTCTAGTATAACCACTCAGTACGTTGATGGTCCTTGTTGGGCATATATTGTAATGTTCTTTTTTTCATGCAGCCTGTGGAAAATGAAAAAAGATTGATCGGTGGGTATGCCCACCATTAGAATACTGCCCTTTATCCACCCATTTCTAATGATGGGCATACATGCACCATTTTTTTTTTTTTTTAACTGTGGTTATGAAATCACCTCATACAGCGCTGGAGTCGCTGATTTACATATTGTGAGAGCAAACGCTGTTGCTGTCAAGTGAAATGATGGTTAACAATAAAACAAAGTAACATTACAACAGTAAGACACACCATACCTGCAAAGCAAATACAATAAAACATAGTAAAAAAAAAACCAACATTTTTTAATGCAATCTGTGCCTAAAAAATATATGCCAAAAGCATGGGGCAATCCGCCCCTATTGTTAGGAGCAAATCGCTCCTCCACCCCTGCTGCCCCCATGCTTCGGCATATATGCTCTTTTTTTTAACTGTGGTGGTGAAATCACCTCCTACAGCGCTGGAGTCGCGGCTTTATGTATTGTGGGAGTAAATGCTAATGCTGTCAGAATAAATGAACCCGTGCTGCAGCTGAATGGTGTACCTGCTAAGCAAATGATGGTTAACAATAAAACAAAGTAACATTACAGTATAACAGTAAGACATACCATACTTGCAAAGCTAATTCAATAAAACATAGTCAAAATAAAACATTACAGTTCTAAAATACAGGAACAATAGGGATCGAACAATAGAGAGAGAAAATAAGAGAAAGAACAATATAGAGAGAAGAAAAATAAAACCACAACTATTTTTGGCTTTTTTTTGTACTTTTATATAAACTGTATACTGTAAACGTTCCAGATTAGGGTCTCAAAATGTGATGGCCATCTCATCTTTTGAGACCCTGTCCCGAGTGTGCCCTAGGACTGTGTAGTGCTGTACCCTACGCTAATACTCCACTAGTGTGTGGTAGCATTTGAAACAGTCACCGATGCAGAGACCAGGTTGGTCAGGACAGGAGGGACAATAAAAGTGGGTATCACACCTAAATCTGCTTTTTCTGCAGACACGACATCTCCTTTGGGGTGTTCTTTGGGCAGGGGTAGCAGGCAGGACATACGGAAAATGCCTCTCATGCAGCCAGCTCACTGCATTTGCATTGGGAAGGTGGGGCATAGCACTGCCTGGAAACAGAAGGGCTGTGACAATCTCTTCCTGGAATTTTAGGAAGGATCCAGTTCGTCCTGAAGCTTTGTATAGCAAAAAGCATTCAGCTGAGCCATTTGGAATATACAGACACTTTTTTATACCATTGTCTGGCCTTACAGGCAATTAGGTACGACGTCAACAACTGGTCGTTGAGGTCCACCCCTCCCATGTTAAAGTTGTATTATTGGACACAGAGGGGTTTCTCCACAACACCAGTCGCCGTAGGAATTTGGACTGTCGTATCTGCGTGAAGGGAGGACAGAACTAAAAAAATTCTGTGAATCCCTGTCAGGGCTGGGCTCAGCCCTTCCTTCTCTGAGCTGGCCACTCAGCTGTTGGCTAATTGCTAGCTCCTATCTCTCCCCAGTTACTCAGCTGTTGATGATATCCTGCTAGTCAGTCCTGCCTACTTAAGTTGTCCAGTCCAGAGCAGCTCTGCCTTTGCCTTGGTCAACATCACATAAACTATCTCCTGTGATCCTGTTCAAGACTTGCTTTGCTGACATCCCTTCTGGCTCCAGATCCTGCTTGCTGTTCCACTACATTGATCCCTGACTTTTGGCTTGGCTGACTATCCGTTCCGGTTACTGAACTTTGGCTATGTTTTGACTACGTTTGTGCTTTTTACTTTTATTATTAAACAAGTGTGATTTAACTGTACTTCTGTCTCGGCCTGAATTCATGGTTTTTGACAATCCCTCCACTTCACTGCTAACAAATTATTAAATTTCAAGCAGGCTCTCTCCCCCATCTAAGTCTGGATTCTACAAGCCATTGGGGGAAGCCCTGGCGATTGGATCGCACGGTGCCACATGCGCCAATTCCACAATCAAAAAGGTGACTAAAAAGTGGCACGCTTGTGTAATAATTGTCCAAGTACAAGTGGTACCCCTTTCCGAATAAGGGTGACACCAAGTACCACAGAATCTATGTAGTCTGGGCAGTTCTCCGGCTCCACATGACTATCTCTTCCCTCGTAAACCATAAAACTATATGTATAGCCCGTTGCCCTGTCACAGAGCTTATACATCTAGACCCCATATCTAGCACGCTTGCTGGGAAGATACTGTTTGATGGACAAACGGCCAGAAAACTTAATCAGGGACTCATTTACGCAGACAACTTGATCGGGAGTAAACAAGGCTGCAAACTGCTGGTTGAATTGGTTTACGAGGGGCCAAATTTTGTGGAGCCGATCGCATCCAGGGTCACCCGGAGGACGACAGAGTTCATTGTCATTGAAATGGATGAACTGCAAGATCTGCTCGTATCTTGTCCTGTTAATGGAGGCAGAGAACACAGGCATATGGTGAATTGGGTCAGTGGACCAAATGACTGCAACTCCTTTTTAGTAATGCCCATGACGAGGGATAGGCCCAGGAAGGTCTTAAATTTGGAAACCATAATAGGTCTCCAATCTCTGGTAAGGATCAACTGGCGATTAGCAGCGAGGAATTGACCAGCATACAAATTGCTTTGGTCCACAATAGATCTATAGAGATCTTCAGTGAAAAACAGCGAATAAAAATCAAGTGATGTAAGATCAACTTTTTCCACCTGAATTCTGGGTTGGCCAGCGAATGGGGGAAGTATGGGTGCTGCAGAAGTGGTGGGCTCCCAATTCGGATTGGCAAATTTCAGCAGGAAGGGCACTATGGGCTTGATGGGCCTGTGTTTGTCTTCTTCTTGGTGGCTGCGGGACACTAGTTGTGCTAGCAACCTCACCAGCTTGAACTGCACTTATGGAACTAGCCACATCACCACGTGATACAGCAGTGCTGGTATGGCTATGACCAGGATGTACTAGGCCGCTAGTGCTTGCCAGTTCACCAGGATGAGTGGCACTGGTACTGGCTCTCTGCTCCATACGAGAGCCCTGCGGTTCTTGCACCTCAACAGCAGAAGAACGAGGTTGGGTACGCCTTACATTGGCAGGGACCACTACTCCGTCATCAGAGCGATCTGTCAGGGTGCTGCTGCTGTCTATGGTTAGTATTCTGGGTGACTTCCTCTTCACTCTCTTCTGTCAGGCTCAGAAACAGGTAGGCCTCTTCACTAGTGTACCTTCGATTGGACATTTTGGTCTCTAAATTTACTGGTACACTAGTGAGACTCAAAGGAAAAAAAAGCACCTGACTGTCAGCGACTGCTTCAAATGCTACCAAAAAAAACTGTTAGCGTTCGCAGGGATCAGGCCTGAATCTGCGAATGCTGCAGTTGTGTGTTTTGTAAATGATAGTGATTGATTGATACTGTACTTGGTGGGCTGGGCTGAGTGGAGGGGCTAAACATAGGTGCTAGCAGGTATCTGGGCTGATCCCACTAACACTGCGTTTTTGATAACCCTAAACTACTGGGTAAGCTAGTATAGATCTGATCAGAAATTGATCCGTTCAGACACTACACTACTAAGGGAGGTGTATAGTACGTGCGTGGGTGTTAGCGCTACTGGGACTAATCTGACGCTGCCTGGGGCGACGCAGACCCTAACTGGCGCTAAAACCTAACTGATATTGTCCACCAAGTGATCAGGGGGTTAAACCTTTATTTAGGTAATATACAGTGGGTGCCCTGACGCTATAAAAAATAAGCAACTAACCAGCGTCACCCATGACACTAATACAGTGATCACTGGTGACGGGGTGATCAAGGGGTTAAACCCTTATTGGGGGTTAAGGGGGGGTCCCTAGACCTATCTGGGCCTACCACTAAGTACCCTAACACTGATTTTTGTCACAAATGACACCAGTACAGTGATCTAAAAAAAAAATGAACACTGCACTGGGTGACACAGTGACAGGGAGTGAAGGGGTTAACTGGGGGCGATCGGGTGGTGACAAGTGTGCCTATGTGTACTGTGTCAGTGTAATGTTGGTGCAACTTATTTTGAGATGTCTTCTCTCCTCTCTCTGGAATGGAAAAGAGTTCCACGAGGGGAGATGACATCACTTCCCCTGCCTGTGTTAACACTTACACAGGCAGGGGAGGATTTCATTTGTCAGGACCGATCAGCAGGTCCAGGCTAGAAATCATTGGCCTGGGGACTGATCGGTTCTGAAGCGAATCCGATCATTGCGTCCACCGTACAGCTACGACGCTTCGCCCAGTCAAGCCAACCTGCCGCAGTATAACTGCGGCGGATGGTCCGGAACTGGTTAAACGGCAAAAATGTATAAACCTTGTGGAGGGCAGCTTCAAGCAGACAGCTCGCAGAGAGGTACGCCAAGCGTAGATTCCCTTGCAGGGGGTGAGAACCACAGTCCAAAACACTAGTCCAGCAGAAAACAGTTGTAAAGTTCTGCAGGGATAAGCTTTTGACTCAAATAGACCACCGTGTGTTCTTCTCCACCTATCACTTGGGACAAGACAGCCCCCTAGACCTACATTTGAGGCATAGGTTTGGACCACAAACTCTTTACTAGCAACCAGCACAGGCTGCTTACACAGGGCCTGCTTAAGACTTTACAAAGCTTCTACAGCCTTGGGATTCAACTTGTTTGCTACAGAGGAGATTTTACCCTTGGTAGGGTCAGTTAAAGGTGCTGCCATTGTGGCAAAAATTTGGAATGAACCTCTGATAATACCCAATCATGCCTAGAAGGGTTCTCGCTTGTTTTAGTGGCAGGAGCAGGTCATTCTCTAATGGCTTCTACCTTATAGATTTGGGGTTTGATTAGGCCCCGTCCAATGGTTTATCTCAGATACCGGGCCTCTTATAACCCTATGGCATACTTCTTTGGGTTTGCTGTTAAGTCTGCATTTCTAATGGAATTTAGGACAGCCTGCACTTTAGGTAGGTGACTTCCCAATTGGTGCTCCAAATAACCACATCATCAAAATAGGCTGCTGAATAGCATTGATGTGGGCTAAGAATCTCATCCATCATCCACTGGAATGTAGCGGGAGCCCCATTTAGATTAACACGTGATGTGGCGCTCATCCATCAAGGACATAATAAATAAAGTGCATCAGCATAAATAACTATAAAACCGAAAGTGATGGTGCTATACAGTAATGCAATAACATAAATAGTACACAATATCAAAAAAGTGACAGTGCTCACGTTATCATGCTAAAATTGAGAAATAGCTATGGCTGTGATACAGCATACAAGTGAACCAAACACATGTGAAAACTAATAGTGAATCAGAAAAACCAGACCCAATACAAAGGTAAAAGAAGTAAAAAATTGAACTGAATCTTAGGCTGAGCTGGTAAAGTCATGCAAAATAAATGCACACTAGGCCTATATAAGTAATGTGCATGCCGGATGACAAGCATCAAATGAACAAAGTGGCTAGTGCAAAACAAAATATATAAAAAATCTTATGTGACAGATGAAAAAATAAGAAATGTCCAAAATCAAGTGCACATATAGCAATCTTCTTAAAAAGGGTGAAGTGACTGGAACAGGTATAGTGATGTTTCTTCTCCGTGCTACACACCACACACTTGTAAGTAGTGGCCCCTTACCTTCGGGTAATAGGGCAACAGCATAAATCAATAGTAGGAATAGCAGCGCTTCCTCCTGGTGCAGGGGCTAGATGCTTCAAGGTGGTGGGATACCAACATCAGACCAGGTAATAGGGACAACAACCTTTATTCTATGACCGGCAGCCTCGTACAGGAACTCGGTCCCTCCACGGGTATAGGGGGGTCCCCAGCGGGAAAAGAACAAAAAAAGGAAGGTCCCAAATAGAGTAGTATTGTTGGCAACAAGCTGGGTTTGTTAACATAAAAAGTACTCGCATAAAAACAGGTGTAACGGATCCTTAACACAGACGAGCGGCAAGCTCGTATCATCAATCAGCATAGAGTGCCTATCCCGTCCCAAATGGGAGCCCCATTTAAGCGCATCTGGACATACTGCCATAAGCCTTCTGGAGTGGCAAAAGCTGTTTTTTCTTTTGCTTCATCTGTCAGGGGAACCTGCCAATACCTTCTAGTGAGATCAAGGGTGGTTATGTACCTGGCGGGACCCAACTTCTCAACTTAGTTCATTAACCCTGAGCATGGGGCAGTTGTCAAACTTTGACACATTCAGTTTCTGAAAGTTTTTACAAAATTTTAAGGACCCATCTGGGTTAAGAACCAAAACTATGGGACTACACCATTCACTGCATAGGATGCATTAAGGTGAAAAAACACCAGGGTTTACAACCCCTTTAACAACCGCTTTAGGTATAAGAGCAAATTTTCCAAGGCTGAGGGCTGCTTTCCAAGTCTTAGACTTAAAGTGAAAATTGGCATCAATTAACACAGAAATGGGAATTCTTCAAAACGACTGCATGCAAACACGCTGCAAAATACAAGGGTTCTTCAAAAAGTTTTCGCACTTTTTTTTAACTCTATTAAACCTAGAAAAATGTGGAAACTTTTTGATGACCCCTCGTATATTCCCATGAGCAATACGTTTAAAATGCTAAAAATATAACCTATGTGGCTAATGGCCAAAGTTAAAAAAGCTATACATAATAAGAAAGGAGCTTTTCAAAATATAAAAATAACGGAACACTGTCAACATTTAAACATTACAAAGAATATCTAATGGAAAGGGGAAAAGTCCTTTGAATGAGCTCCGTGGGCTGGTGGGAACCCAGGCTGAGGCTGTCATACAACTTCTTATGGTTTTTTTTGCAGAGATGTGCAACTTCCAGGACTTTTCCCTTTTCCATTAGATGTTTAGAGTTCGGACAAGCTCTGTCCTTGTCTACACTGCAAGTAGTTGCTACATAAGACGACCCGGTGGAGTCTTTAGCAGCACATGTCAATTTAGTTTGGATTACAAAGAATATAATAGAATTATGTGACACATATTCATTATGAGTAAGCACTGCTGTGTCACAGAATTCAGAGCCTGCCTTCTGAACTACAGAGATGCCGAAAGGAGGAGTTTCAAGTGGTGACGTCAGTAAGGGAATCACAGTTTTCAAGTAACCACGGGATATGTAGTCCTTAGAAAACTAAAGTAAACAGCACAAAAGAACCTGTAAAGCATGCAGGAAGTTGTGGAAAGAAATTGCCACCAGACAGGCAGCACTTGCAACATAAATTATTTTTCAAGTAAGCTTATATTGGATTGTTAAATATAACTATTGTTTAATTTGCTATTAACCACTTAAGGACTAGCCTCGTTTTGAGATTTTGGTGTTTAAAACAGGTTTTTTTTCTCGAAAATTACTTAGAACCCCCAAACATTATATATTGTTTTTTTCTAACACCCTAGAGAATAAAATGGCGGTCATTGCAATACTTTTTTTCACACCGTATTTGCGCAGCAGTCTTACAAGCACAATTTTTTGGGAAAAAAATAAGACAACAGTAAAATTAGCCCAATTTTTTATATTGTGAAAGATAATTTTATGCCAAGTAAATTGATACCCAACATGTCACGCTTCAAAATTGCGCCTGCTCGTGAAATGGCGTCAAACTTTTACACTTAAAAATCTCCATAGGAGACATTTAAAAAATTCTACAGGTTGCATGTTTTGAGTTACAGAGGAGGTCTAGGGCTAGAATTATTGCTCTCGCTCAAATGATTGTGGCAATACCTCACATGTGTGGTTTGACCACCGTTTTCATATGCGGGCGCTACTCATGAATGCGTTCGCTTCTGTGCTCGAGCTTGTCGGGACGGGGCACTTTAAAAAAAAAAATATTTTTTCTTATTTATTTTACTTGATTTTATTTATTCTTTCACTGTTTAAAATAATACAAAAATTGGGTCACTTTTATTTCTATTACAAGGAATGTAAACATCCCTTGTAATAGAAAAAAGCATGACAGGTCCTCTTAAATATGAGATCTGGGGTCAAAAAGTCCTCAGAACTCATATTTGGACTAAAATGCAATAAAAAATAAAAAAATAAAAAAAATAAAAATTTGTCATTTGAAAAAATGACATTGAATAAATGGCCCTTTAAGACGTACAGGCGGAAGTGACGTGTCACGTACCTGAAGGGAGACTGAATTGACGAGGTCGGCTTCTCTTGTATCTCCAGTCCAGGTCCTGCTCAGAGTGAAACAGAAGGAGCCAAGGAACAGGAGGCACACGAGTGCCTGCAGATGGGGACCAGGAACCCTGTTGCAGGAAGTCGCAGCTGGTCGCAGGACTGAAGTTGCAGACAGTCGGGTAGTTGTGCTGGGCCAAGCTGGGCACCAAGGCCAGGTCACAGGGATAGCCGGGTTCATCAACAGGCGGGCGGCAGGGTACCGGAACATCAGGCAGAGACGGTGTCAGATGGGAAGCCGGGTTCGTCAAAAGGCGGGCAGCAGGGTACCGGAACATCAGGCAGAGACGGGTCAGATGGGAAGCCGGGATCAGGAACCAGAGATCAGGTATAGCAGAGTTCAAAGCCGGGTAAACAGGAGCCAAGGTCAGCAACGGGAATCAGGCAGAATAACACAGGTTCAGAGTAACAGGGACACAGCTGAAGACCAGTCAGCACCGATCAGTTGCTGGGGCCTCCTTTAAATAGGCCGACTGGCGCTAGGGCACGCTCCTGCGCATGTACGCCGGGCGCCGCGCACGGGCATCTGTGGTCTCCCGTGCTCGCGCATGCACACCAGCGTACGCCAGGCGATTTCTGCTGGTTTCCTTACATTGCCCCACCCTTAAGGGCAGCCTCTGGATGCCCACTAAGGGTTTTTTCTCAGGATGGAGGCGAAGGTAGGCTTGAACCAATCGTGGAGCGTGCACATCAGAGCTGGGTTCCCATGAATTATCTTCAGGGCCGTAGCCCTTCCACTTAATAAGGAACTGGGTCTGGCCCCTTTCTTTCTGTAATCCAGGACAGCCTCCACTTCGAATTCCTCATTCCCTTCCACCAGAGAAGCAGGAGTCTCGGATTCTCTGTCAGGAAAGGGATTAGCCACGGATCGTTTCAAGAGGGACACGGGGAACACCAGATGAACTCTTAGATTTTCTGGTAGGCTTAACTCGAAAGCAACAGCATTAATCCTTCTTTTTATAGGAAATGGGCCAATGTATCTTGGTCCTAGCTTCCTTGAAGGGCAGCTTTAGATTTGTGGTAGATAGCCATACCTTATCTCCGGGTTTCAGATCCAGATTACCTCTTCTTCTTCTGTCATAGAATCTCTTGTCATCTACTTGGGACTTGGAGATAGCTTCCCGCAGGAAGAGGATGTTAACTTTCCAGAACTCCAGAGGATCCTGTACTGCCAGTACTGAGGATTCTTGGGGGACATCGGGCAAAAAAGATGGATGGAACCCATAATTAGCAAAAAAGGGGGTTTGCTTGATAGAGGAGTGTATTGAATTATTGTAGGCGAACTCTGCTAACGGCAAAAGAGACGCCCAATCGTCCTGTGCAAAAGAATAGAAACATCGGAGATATTGCTCCAGAGTCTGGTTCATTCTCTCTGTTTGGCCGTTTGTCTGGGGGTGGTAAGCAGATGATAGGCAGAGTTTAATGCCCAAGACCTCACACAACGATTTCCAAAATCTGGAAGTAAACTGTACTCCATGATCCGACGTGATGTTGACAGGGATACCATGTAGGCATACCACTTCTTTGACAAAAGATGAGGCAGTCTCTGCAGCGGAAGGGGTACCCTTTAGGGGCACAAAATGCACCATCTTGGATAGGTGATCCACAATAACAAGGATGGTGGCAAACCCTTCAGATGGGGGTAACTCGACAATGAAGTCCATGGAGATCATGCTCCATAATTTATCTGGTACAGGGAGAGGTTCCAGCAGGCCCCAATTCTTAGATCTGTCAGTCTTGTTCCGTAAGCATGTAGTGCAAGATCTCACATAGTCTCTGCAGAATTGTATTAAGTCTGGTCACCAGAAGGAGCGAAGGACCAGTTTTGAAGTTTTGTGTACCTCGAAATGCCCTGCCAGAGGATGATCATGTAGAGGACTGCTGTCCATAATTGCTCTGGAACAAAGATCTGTGTAACATGGAAGTAGAGACCCTCTTTAAGCTGGAGATGGAGTTCTTGGGAGGGAGGTTGATTCGGGACTGCTGTCTTGATTTAGGAGATGAGATCAGTTTGTAGTAACAGGAAGTTCTTAGCAGGTAGGATGGTATCAGGTTTGGGAGATGCTTCAGTATCTTGAAACATGCAGGAAAGAGCGTCACCAACATCGTACTTCCTTTCAGGATGACTTAGTTTTCAGGAGAAGAAAGCGACAGGATGGAGTAGAGATTTTGTCCCTTGTCATTGGGACAATATGGCTCCCACGGCTATTTCAGAGGCATCCACTTCAAGGACATAGGGCAGAGCAGGATCTGGGTGTTTCAGGATGGGTGCGGATGTGAAAAGGCCTTTCAGTTTTTCGAATGCTGTCTGAGCTTCTGAGGTCCATTTGAAAGTCGTACGTAGCTTGGTTAGCTGGGTGATAGGGGATACGATACTGGAAAAGTCTTTAATAAACTTCCTGTAAAAATTAGCGAACCCCACAAACCGCTGTACAGATTTCTTATCAGTAGGGGCAGGCCAATCGAGTACTGCAGATACCTTCTGTGGGTCCATGGTGTAGTGATCGGGTATATTAATATATATTGGGTGATATGATGTAGAGTGGGTATGATAATTAATATTTAGGTATTATTATAATGATGATGTAAGTACTCTTCCGCAGCAACCCAATTCTTCCAGAGAGATGCACTTTATTGACTTCCGACACAGAACAAAGTCCAAAGTCCACAGATGACAGAAGAATCCGACAGAGTAGATATAATTCAGATAGGTCTGTGCATACACAGACAAGCCTCACCTACAAACCTATAGACTGAATGCCGTGTTATATTCACTAAATATTGAATGGCTGAGCAATTTGATTGGCCGTTTCAATTTAGGACTTTGATTAGCTTTAGTCTTTCAAACAGACAACAACCCCCAGCCGTGAACAGCCGTGAACAGCCGTGAACCACCCCAATTTGCACTCCCGCATATCAATATCAACAAGTCCCCTTTAGATATGTGTAATTAGATTAACAGATACCACCTGAACACCCTTTTGAGCCCTTGGAATACCTACATTCCTGCATATCAACAAGCCCCGCTGATAAATTAGCCCCACAGGAGGGAGCCTCCACTAGGCCAACCCAAAACACTCCTTGATCCCATTGTTACCCCCTCAATTCTAATTACCATCAATAAATATTTCTTCTATGGTCCTTTAAACAATGTACCCTTTGAAATGTTCAATTAGGTTAACAGCCCAAACCTCACACCCCTAGGTAGACTTGCATGAGACTAACACATCAAAGGGTTTTCAGCTGTCCCCTTGCTATGTTAAAATTCAGTTGGACAATGCAACTGAATTTCTGGTCAGCATGGCACTCCAATACAATATTATACATAAATTGGCCAACATATTACAACATATACAACATATACCCCCACTTGGGTCGGTTCTAACTACTAGAACTGACCCATAAATCAAACAACAAAAAAATATCATTTCGATTTAAGGTACTGGATGCTTTACAATGGCTCATATAAAATATGAAGTTGAAACTGGTTACATCTCTCTTCGCCAGCCTCTAAAATATCCCCATGAAACAGTTATTAGATAATATAACTTTTAGACCATGACTAGAAAAGGATTTGGTAAACATCAGTGGCCCATATAGCTGTTAGGCCTTATTATATCACATCAAGATCTTGAATATTGCGCAAAGACGAGCTGATGTCACAGTCCATTCTTCGGTCTGACTTCATCACATCTCTCACCATCTCACTGAAAGTAAACTTGGTATGCTCTGGGAACTCCAATCCACATAAGTCCAGGATTTTTTTCATCTCCAGGCTCAAGCTTTCCATTTTTAAAGATGCTTTTATGCAAACACTCTACTTTCAACTTTATAGTAAGAACTATCAATGTACCAGCACTCACTTTCAAGGTAGAAAAGGTTTGGATATGGCAGTAAAAACTGTGCTGTAAATTATGTCCTTGCACTTGACATTCATGAGTCCATCTTTGTTGATTGCCAGTCACAATTTGCTTTTGTAATTTGCTGTAGGCCGACCCTTCATTGCCTTCAATAAAGCAGTTGCTTGGATCATTCAGTCCACAATTACACTTGAATGGTATACCAACATATACATATATCCCCACACGATGGTTCAGATAGAGTCATCAGTGTTGATCAGATCTTCTATCCAGACAAAGCGGCAGTGGAAATTCTTGCCAGTATCTTCATCATGAAAGGTAGAAAGGTCTTTTTCATCCATATATGTCATAGCCTTTAGCATATTATAAGCAACTGAATCAACAAAGTTTCAAATCATGACTAGAGTGATGAATTTCACTCACCCCTCTTATAAATTTAGGAAAACCACCCAACATACTATAATTTATTCTATGCCAAGCCATTGTGCAGCATCTCACCTTAGATGTCAAATATATTGATCAATACGCATTATGTAATATGTACAGATGTTATGACAATTATTTTAGGTTCAAATGCTTCTCTTTGGTTTTAAGATAAAGCTCAAGAAATAAAACATAAAAAAAAAATTAAAAAAATTAAAAGCAAAATATATCAGCAAAAGGGAGAAAAATTAGGGCGTTGAAGAAAAAAGAAAAAAGGTCCATTGCTTGATGAATATTTATAAAGTCCATGGATTCTTTATAATTCCTTGTTGTCTATTCAGCATTTCTCCCATAATTCTCCCCCACTAGCCAGCAATTTCAGACTGTGCTTCTGCTATTCACATGCAAGCATCTTCAGACGTCCCTGAAAGACAAAACTCTCCAACAAAACTAATTAGCAAGGTCTTTAAACGTAGTTTGAAGTTAAAACAAAACACTATTTACACATATACAGTTTAAAGCTAATTCACCCCCACTGCTAGAGAAGTGTCATTTGCATTCAAAAACAGATCTGGAGAATGTACATCTTCTGCATTTATGACACCCTGTACCCCCTTCAACTGTTCTAATAATTTATCACGTTCCCCTCTCATCTTGTCATACTCAATCTTCAGGTGGTCATATTTTTGTTTTAACTGAGAAAACGGTATCCAGGTTTTGGACCTTTTCTTATTATTATTTTGGTCAGCTCTGTTTTTCATATTAATATCACCTATGTTTGACCTGATGTCTCCTCTCTGGCTATTATCATAGGATATTATCTTCTGATCTTTATGTTCAGTATTTGTCCTAAACAATGTGGCTAAATCAATTTTGACAGCCTGCTCATTTGACTTTCTCCATAAATGGTCTGCTCTCAACAATATGTCTTTTAAATCATGAGGATTTGGGGTAACTAATAAAATATTTTGTTTGATATCTTCATGCAACGCATCTAGAAACATACTCATATGTATCAAGCCACCACGCTCAAATGCAAGATTATTACCGACCAATAATTCCATAATAGTTGCTATCCTGTGTGACAATTCATATGGAGATTCATTTTGCATCTGTTGGATCCTCCCATGAATGGTAACATCAGAACGTACACCATACAAAACACATAATAATTCCAGTAATATGTCCCTTGTCCTCAGAGGCTGAATACAGATTTGTTTAATTCTCATCCAAAGACCACTTCTTAAAGAATGTTGCAAAACTCTTTTTAAGTCAGATGGGTTGAGATTGTACATATCTCTGACATTCTGCACGTCACAAAACCATTTTAAAAATCTGTTTAAATCATGGTATGGAACCATTCCTATTTCTTTAAGAATTGCGTCTAATAATTTTGGTTTCAAAGGCTTCATTACAAGCTGAACTTCACCTGTATTATTATTATTGTTATAAACTGTGGTAGTCACAGTGGGGGCAGCTGGTAATGAATTATCAGATTTAATATGAGGTTCTGTTTGCTGCAGATTGCTGAATCCAAGATTTGATGCATAGCTGCATTCCTGAGATCTCTTCTCTAATTCCATAATTCTTAATTTTAATCTCTCATTTTCCTCTGATAATTCATCATAACGTTTAGATTTCTCAAGCAAAACTTCTCCAATGGTAACCGCATGCAATTTTAAATTTACTGTCTCAGTGTCTGATTGGTTTTGTAACCTCTCACAAACATTGTTGCTATTATCAACTGCCTTCTGTAACTGGGTAATTTCCTCAACCTTACCTTTTAAAGAACTTTCCATTGTTAAACAGCAAGATAACAAGCCCTGTATAATACAACCTTTTCTTTTACTTTCTGAAATTTTGCTATCAAAAAAATTTTTCTCTAAAAATTCCTTCATCATAGTCCACGTCTGCTTACATTTTTCTGGAATTTCATAAGGACCACCATGGCGCTTAATACATTTTAATACCCATCTGTTAACTTTATCAGAACTGACACTAGCTTCACACTGAGTAAGCATTTTGACTATATTACTGATAATTAAAAAAAAAGGGAAATATTTTACTCACCGCATTAGTTACTCTTCATCTTCCAGTTCAGGTCTTCTGGTACACGACACAGTCCTTTTTTTTTGTTGTTGTTTCCAGTCTCCAGAGAATAATTCTGGGGTTCCCAACTTGTTTAAATTTGTAGATCAGACTCTCTTATGTCACAACCAGACATTAGAGTTACAGCACAGCTCTTGGTTCTTCATCAGACTTCTGTCCAACTCACAGGATTGTTGTCACCACCGACTTCTGTTACTAAGTCCGAAAATGCTCTTCTGGTCGCTTGAACGGCACCAATGTAGTGATCGGGTATATTAATAGGGTGATATGATGTAGAGTGGGTATGATAATTAATATTTAGGTATTATTATAATGATGATGTAAGTACTCTTCCGCAGCAACCCAATTCTTCCAGAGAGATGCATTTTATTGACTTCCGACACAGAACAAAGTCCAAAGCCCACAGATGACAGAAGAATCCGACAGAGTAGATATAATTCAGAACCCCATGTTCATAGGTCTGTGTGCATACACAGACAAGCCTCACCTACAAACCTATAGACTGAATGCCGTGTTATATTCACTAAACATTGAATGGCTGAGCAATTTGATAGGCCGTTTCAATTTAGGTCTTTGATTAGCTTTAGTCTTTCAAGCAGACAACAACCCCCAGCCGTGAACAGCCGTGAACCACCCCAATTTGCACTCCCGCATATCAACATCAACAAGTCCCCTTTAGATATGTGTAATTAGATTAACAGATACCACCTGAACACCCTTTTGAGCCCTTGGAATACCTACATTCCTGCATATCAACAAGCCCCCCTGATAAATTAGCCCCACAGGAGGGAGCCTCCGCTAGGCCAACCCAAAACACTCCTTGATCCCATTGTTACCCCCTCAATTCTAATTACCATCAATAAATATTTCTTCTATGGTCCTTTAAACAATGTACCCTTTGAAATGTTCAATTAGGTTAACAGCCCATACCTCACACCCCTAGGTAGACTTGCATGAGACTAACACATCAAAGGGTTTTCAGCTGTCCCCTTGCTATGTTAAAATTCAGTTGGACAATGCAACTGAATTTCTGGTCAGCATGGCACTCCAATACAATATTATACATAAATTGGCCAACATATTACAACATATACAACACATGGCAATTCCGTCTGCAGAGATAATGAGCCCCAGGAACTGGATGATGAGCTTTTCGAATTCACATTTCTCCGCCTTAGCATAGAGATGGTGTTCCCTTAGTCTGTTTAGCACTTTCTTCACGTGAATTTGATGGGACTCTAAGGAGGTGGAAAAAATTAAAATGTCATCCAAGTAAACAATAGTAGATAAATCAATAAAGTCCCGTAACACCAGGTACTCAAGATGTCCGAAACGAGACCTGAAGGCCATCTTCCATTCTTCCCCTGCTCTTATTCTGATCAGGTTGTATGCTCCTCTCAAGTCTAATTTTGTAAATATACGAGCCTCCCGTAGCCTCTGGAATAGTTCTGGAATAAGAGGTAAGGGGTATCGGTTTTTGATGGTTACCTTATTTAAGTCCCGGTAATCAATACAGGGCCAGAGCGAGTGATCCTTCTCCACAAAAAAATTTTAATGCAGAGGAGCGGTTCTTCGGACTTGGGTAGAGGAGGAATGCAGAATTCATTACAGTACTTAGAAGAAAAAAAGTAACTTCCCCTGTAACCCAGTTGATGAGGGGGTTATGTGCCTTCAACCAGGGCTGCCCAAGAATGACAGGAAATAGGGGAGATGTAATGGCATCTAGACATAGCAGCTCGCGATGCCCAGAAGCTGTGAGACACAGGATAAGTTCAGTCTCTAGAGTGACAAGCCCAGATTTGATACCTGAACCATCTGGCAGGTGGACCGTGAAGCTGTTCTTCTTGGCACGCAAAGGAAGTGCGTGTGTAAATGCAAAGGCAGAGTCCACGAAACAGCTACAGGCCCCAGAGTCCACAATGGCAGAAACAGTAAGAGTCTTTCCGGTTAACTGAAGGGAAACTGGCAGCAGGGTGTGGTTTTGACTGGAGCTTAATGCCACAACTGTAGAAAATGGAAGGCGGGGTCTTTTACGATGTCTTCTGGAACAAGTCTGTAGGAAGTGCCCCTGCTCGCCACAATAAAGACAGATTATTGCGGCGACAACGAGATCGCTCTTATTCGGTCAGAGGGGGCCTAGGAAAGCTGGCATGTGGAATTTTCCTGATGTCAGAAATATTTCTTGGCACAGTTGAGAAGGAGGCAGGAAATGGGCCTGTCGAGCAGGTAGGCATTAGATGAAGATTTCCGTCTTTCTCGAACTGTCTTTCACGTAGGTATTTCCACCCTGACGAGTTTATCTTTGATGGCTTCTGACAGCACAAGATGAAATCGGAAATGTAAGGCCGAATCATTTCACTCAGTATCAGTGCTCCATAAACAAAAGTCCGAGACATAGTCCTCCATAGGCCTAGAACCTTGTTGTAAATGACTCCACGAAGTCTCTGCCGTCTGGTGACGGAAGGGAGAGTGCGGTAACAGTTTGGCAGAGGGTTGACAGCAGAGAGACCTCCTTTTCAGACTCCATTACTAGCTGACTGGTACTGTCACGTACCTGAAGGGAGACTGAATTGACGAGATCGGACTCTCTTGTATCTCCAGTCCAGGTCCCGCTGAGAGTGAAACAAAAGGAGCCAAGGAACAGGGGGCACACGAGTGCCTGGAGATGGGAACCAGGAACCCTGTTGCAGGAAGTCGCAACTGGTCGCAGGACAGTAGTTGCAGAGCAGGAAGTCGCAGCTGGTCGCAGGACTGAAGTTACAGACATTCGAGTAGTTGTGTTGGGCCAAGCTGGGCACCAGGGCCAGGTCACAGGGATAGCCGGGTTCGTCAACAGGCGGGCAGCAGGGTACCGGAACATCAGGCAGAGACGGGTCAGATGGGAAGCCAGGTTTGTCAACAGGCGGGCAGCAGGGTACAGGAACATCAGGCAGAGATGGGTCAGATGGGAAGCTGGGATCAGGAACCAGAGATCAGGTATAGCAGAGTTCAGACCTGGGTAAACAGTAGCCAAGGTCAGCAATGGGAGTTAGGTAGAATAACACAGGTTCAGAGTAACAGGGACACAGCTGAAGACCAGTCAGCACTGATCAGTTGCTAGGGCCTCCTTTAAATAGGCTGACTGGTGCTAGGGCGCGCTCCTGCTCGTGTACGCTGGGCGCCGCGCACGAGCATCTGTGGTCTCCCGTGCACGCACGCATGCGCGCCAGGCAATTTCTGCTGGTTTCCTTACATGACGTAGCTTCCGCCCTGCTATGGTATGGAGATGGGTGGGGGCCATCTTAGCCTCACTCGTCTCCATACCCAGCCATGACAAGGACCCAATCGCCTCCGACGCTGCCGACAGCTCCGGTAAGCGGCGGAAGGGGGGGCCCTCTCCTGCCGCCAATGGTGATCTCGCGTCGAATCTGCCACAGAGACCACCAATAACGGAAACACGACCGGCTCCTGGAGAGATGGATACCTCGGTTGTGGCAGCAGCTGCTGCCGTTACCGAGATATCAATCTTCAAAGTGCCGACGTATACGTACAGGAGCCGGTCAGCAAGTGGTTAAAATGCTAATGTTGTAAAAAGGAAGTCTATGCTGTGTCCAAAGATCTTTTTTAAGAGCCTTTCTATAGCCAGCATGCATCTTTTACCAATCTCCCAAAGTAGTTAATAAGCTAACAACAGAGTTGAATATACAGCGGATGTAGATAGCGTTTTACAAGATAATATCGGATTTGTAATATGGTGAGCGGATGTACATTCAAAAACACCTCATCAAATTTGACCACCAGGGGGTGCGGGCAGTCTAGTTCCCCACGATATCTATTACACTGATTAATTTCTACCAACCAACTGGGATGAATCCTATGTGTAATTTATGGTGACATTTGCATTAAACAGACCCTCCGGCAAGCTCCACGGATATGGCTAATTGAAAGGGGCTGTGCTGGCACTACCGCTCATTCTTTGTGATCTCCTGGTGTTTGTTCTCCCAGTTTCCAAGCAAAATGCTGCCTAGGACACAGCTTAGTTGAAAGCCAGGTGGGGGCCCATGCCCATCTGGGTCACTGCTGAAAAGTACCATAGTTGCAAGCAGGCAGTATGCGGGTAATTCCCTATGAGTTTAGGGTTGAATAAAGCACAGCTAAAATGTGGCCATCTTCTCAGGCCCCTGTTTCAACTGTTACTGAATTTACTGCTAATAGTTGCCCAATATGAATTAAAAAGGATTTTAGCCATTATCTGGAGAAAATGGGGGGTGCCATTTATTGACACATTTATTTCCAGATGGAGGGACAGCTCAGGTGCACCAAACACCCACTCATCCAGGGCTCATTTATCTTAAGAAATGTTTATTTGTCTACACATAAAAGCTGGATGATTCAGAACGTCCAGTGCATAATGATCCAACTCTCGGCAGTAGCTCAACTTGGTGACCGAGAAGCCGATGGGGTTGTCAGCGGAGAAATTTTGGTTAACCCTTAGTTAGCTAGGATAAGGTTGTCCTGAGGGGGGTCAGGGGTGGAGCTCGCAATGGGAGTGCTAACATGAGGAAGAGTCCAGGAAGGAAAAAAAATTGCTGTTAATTCCCTACTACCTGGTCTGAACATTCACCACTCTCCCTTGACTGCAAATCTGATCTCAATCACCGACATATTATACATGGCGTTTTAATGAATCCATGTTCTCCTCAGACACAAATGAGGCGATTCGGACCTCCCTAATTATTTTACTGGAAATGCAGCTTCTGCCTTCTCCCCCACAACTCGTAAAGCTACCATCCCAGGGGGACTCTAATCCAACTCGCTTCTCGCAAGAAAAAAGAGAGGGAATCTAAAATCAAGTCACTCGCTGACACACTCACGCAATTGGAAACACAATTTTAAAACGGAGTTCCACCCATTTAAAAGTCAGCAACTACAAAAAGTGCAGCTGCTGACTTTTTTTAAACAGACACTGACCTGTCTCATGGTCCAGCGATGTGGGCGCCCAAAGCCTCGTTCCTCTCCCCGGTGCTGGCATTGTAACTCTGGGCGCCCGGCTGTGGCTTCACACGCGTGAGCCGCGCTGCGCGTAGTGAATGGCTGGGCAATCTTCTGGGATCTGTGACATGTCCCAGAAGATTGCAGGGAGAGAGAGTGAGAGGTGAACTTCTGTTTGGCGCTGTAGCGCCAGGAGAGGAAGTGGGAGCTGGGTGCCTGTCAAAACTGGGTACCCGCCCCCCCAAAAAAACTAACATGCCAAATGGTCATCAGTACTTAAAGAGGAAGTTCCATTTTTGGGTGGAACTCCGCTTTAAGACATCACAGGCCACATAACTACCAAAACGAATAAACATAACGCAGACTCAACCTCCTCCTTAATCATAGGACCGGGAAACAGTTAGGATGGAGCAGGCAAAAATTCAATGCTTGCGCCAATAAACCAGGGCCAATGTTGGCAAATTTACTTAATGCTCATGTGCGGGAAACCAAACCCATTAAATTGCGCCTGTCGAATAATGTTTTTACCGCCAACCCTTCCACAATCGTGGACAAATTTACATCTACCTTATCTACACTTTACCAACCCTTGGGCCTTGAGCACTTACAGGAGAGAAGCAGGCTCTAGATAGACAAAGATATGCAGAGAAAGGTGCTTCTGAGTGCAGTATGTCAGCAATTTTATTAAAAGGCAAAGTTTAAAAACACTTACAAGGTTACAGAGTAAACAGACTCATCAATGTATGAAGTCCTCCTGAGATGATCTTCCCTGTCACTGTGCTGGCCAGGAGCTGCAGGAACTTACTCCTCCAGACCCTCTGTTCCTGCAGCTACCATTCCATTTCATTATTACACGTGGTTATTAAGATACTGTCTAAGATCCTGGCAACCAGAATCAACACATTTTTACACACTAGGACCAGGTGGGCTTCGTCCCCCTTCGCCAATCATCGGATAACACCCGTAAAGTCATCCATCTGATTCACCTGATACACCAAAAACACATCCCTGGCATGGTACTTAGCCATGACATCTATAAGGCCTTTGATTCTCTTTCATGGGACTACCTACAGTATATTACGCAAATGGGGCTTTCCAACTCACTTTTTATCCTGGCTGAAAGTGCTATACCATAACCCTTTGGCTACAGTGCATTATCTTTCCTACCACTCTACATATTTCCAGATCCATAGAGGCACCTGCCAGGGATATCCTTTTTCTCAAATCCTGTTCATTTTAGCTATAGAGCCACTGGCATACCTCATCAGATCTAACTGATATCCAAGGCATTGATTTGGGACCTAACTCATACAAAATGAGTCTGTTTGCTGATTACCTATCATGTCTCTCCATCACTTGGGCAGAAATTAGGGAAAATTACCATGCCCCATTCAAATTATTTTGATTGCTACAAAGAAAACATTGGCTCTTCACCATATTCACTAATGAAGCCCTTACGAGTTAGCTATCACTATTTGAACATATATGCCACCATATGCCTCTCTCCCCTAAACTGATCTTTATTATCAATTGAATAATTCCAAATACTAGGCCGATCACTCTAACATTTCCATGGCGGAGACAGATCTCCGGAGCACCAGGGATGGTTGCAAATCTGGGCCACAATAGCCTCCTGCTCTATTAATGTAAATACTATTGAGTATGATTTCAAAACAGTGACCAGATGGCACCTGGTTCCATCACACGTAGCCTATCTTCAGCCTTCCCATACTGGTCTGTGCTTTCGTGGCTGTGCAGCGATGTGTGTTTTACATACCTGGTGGACATGTCCCATGCTCACACAGTTTTGGACCAATGTCTTGAAGCTCATACATTCTTTGTTCGATTGCCCTTTCCCCAGAGATCCTTGGTATGTCTTATTACGCCTTAAACCCCCCGATTTTACTAAACCCCAATTCAAATTGGTGACATTTTGTTAGCTGCAAAACAGATTATCGCCAAAGCCTGGCAGAAACAATTTGTTTCTTTTGAGGAAGTTTGTCAGTGGATTGACGGGTTCTTTATTAATGAGAAACTGACCATCATCCTGCTGGACACGCACAATAAATTCTCCCAAATTTGGACCCCGTGGATAAAATATGCCCATCCGCCACTGTCCATGGAGAGCTAAAGCTATACCTCATTATAATAGTCCAGCTTTGGGATGCTGGTTTTGGGCATTCCTGGCGCTCACTCCCCTCCCCCTTACCCCACCTCTCTTAAGAAACAAAGAAACAGTAGGAATCTGTGAACATCTTTCTTTCTTCTTTATTTCTTTCTTATTTTCTTGTTGTAGATCATGCTGTTTATTCAGACTTGATGTTTTGATCTGCTTATTGTTTTATGGCCTGCGACAAATTTTGTTTATTATTATGCTATTTATAATGTTAGATGTTTTTACAGTCTCGGCAGCTAACATCTTCTTGGCAATTACAAAAGGCCCTTTCACGCTATGTTTTGTACCTTAACATTTTTTAATAAACCTCTATTGAAAGTGAAAGTAAAAGAAAAATCACAAATTTTGGGTTGTCCCCCAAAAAGTAATAGGGGGGAAATTTTCCAATGGGGACACCAGTTCTGGTGACCTGGGGGCCCCAAGGGATTCCCTTTATTTGCAGTGATTTCCTCTCACTTCCTGTTTTGGCAATGGGACAGGAAGTGACAGGATCTCCCAATTGGGACACTGATGGCAAGAAAAACACGACAGGGGTTATAACCCTTCTTTTCTCTATACCAGCGTTCCCCAATCTTTTTGGCACTGGTGGAAGAAAGATTTGCCAAGGACCGGAGGGGATTGTTTGATGGTCACGGGTGATTTGTTGGGGCAATAACGGGTGTTGGCACTTTATTCATCACCACACCATGGTTGCTATGGTGTTAGGATGGTTGAAGCGCATTATTTCTATTGTTACATTGTAATGTAAAATGAAATCACTCAATTCACCATAAAGCAGAATCAGTGGGAGAATTTGTCACTCGCCACCAGATGCAGCATGTCACTTGCCACCGTCACTTCTCACAGTCGCCTGCCACCAGATGCATTGTGTCACTTGCCACCATCGCCTGCCACCAGATGCAGCTTATCACCGTCGCCTGCCACCAGATGCAGCTTGTCACTTGCCACCGTCACCTGCCACCAGATGCAATGTGTCAGTTGCAACTGTCACTTGCCTCCCTTAGCCTGCCACCAGATGCAGTGTGTCACTTGCCACCCGTTGCCTGTCACCAGATGCAGCGTGCAGATACATATTAAATCACAGCATAAGGGCAGGCCGTTGCTGTCCTGAAAGACTCTTGGAAAACAAGGTACCGGTACGTCTAACTTGAATTTTCCCAAAACGTCTTTCAGGACAGCCCCTGAGAGGATAAACGAGACTTACCCCAATCAATAAGGATTTGCAAGCACCTCTGGAAGGACACTATGGGCTCTACGGCCTGTGACCGATTTCTTGGTGGTTGTGGGATGCTACTAGTGCTAGCCACTGCACCAGCTTGGACTACACTTCTGGGACTCACCACCTCACCATGTGTGTCAGGGCTGGGTCAGCCCTTCCTACTAAGCTGGCCACTCAGCTGTTGGCTAATTGCCAGCTCTCATCTTTCTCTACAGTTAACCAGCTGTTGTGGATCTGCTGGTCAGTCCCGCCTACTTAAAGATCTCCAGCTCACTTCATTCCTGCCTTCGCTTTGGTCACATCACAAGAAACCATTTCCTGCGTTCCTATTTTAAGACTGGCTTTGTTGACATCCCTTCTGGCTCCTTATCCTGCTTGCTGTTCCTCTACTTGGATCCCTGACTTCTGGCCTGGCTGCTTACCCGATCTGATTACTGAACTCTGGCTTGGCTGATTACCCGATCTGGTTACTGAACTCTGGCTATGCTTTGACTACGCTTACTCTATTTACCTTTTTATTTTTATTAATAAACTAGTGTGATTTTACTGTACTTCTGTCTCGGTCTGGTTCAGGGTTTCTGACAGTAGGCGAAGGCCATGAATTCAGAAGATAGTCATTCCACTTGTTGGTAATATTTTTTCCAGATTGGATGAGCAAGATCACCACATGGATCAGTTTGCCATGGCGTTACAAACGCTCCTGAGTCACATGGATCACCTGGAATCCCCCACTGTGGCTGCTTCGGTACAACCTAAGTTGCAGGCCGTCCCTGCTGCTGCGCCAGTCTCTGTGCAGGCACCCGCCTTGAATATTACCTCTATAAGAGGTATGTCTGGTTTCGCCCCGCTTCCCCAGCGATTTGGGGGCGATCCAGTTCAATGCAGAGGGTTTCTCAACCAAGTTGAGATTTACTTTGTGATGCTGCCCCAGGAGTTTCCCACGGACAGAAGCAAAGTAGGGTTCGTGATATCTTTGCTTTCTGAGAGAGCCTTGGCCTGGGCTAACCCTCCTATGGGAGACGCAAAAACCTGTTGTCTTGAGTTACCCTGAGTTTGTGGCCTCCTTTAAAAGGGTATTTGACGTTCCCGCATGCTCCGTTTCTGCTGCCATGTGCCTCATGTCCATCAGAGTACGAGAACTGTTGCCGACTATGCCATTGAGTTCCGTACTCTGGTAGCAGAGGTTGCTTTGAACAATGATGCCCTCGTGGCTGCTTTTTCTCATGGTCTCTCAGATTCCATCAAGGATGAGATACCAGCCCGAGATATACCCACTGAGCTGGAGAGCTTGATCTCGTTTGCCATCCTCATTGACTCCAGACTAAGAGAAAGACTTTCTTTTAAGGAGCACTTGCGGAAGCTTCCTGTACGTTTGCCTCCGAGCTTTGCAGTCCCACCCGTGCCTCCCTCACCTCCCATGCCTCCTGGTACAGAGTCGGTCAGTGAAGATGAACCCATGCCCCCAGGCTTCATGCCTCTCTCTGCGGATGAGAGAGCCTTCAAGAGGAGGGAGAGATTGTGCCTTTATTGTGGCCAGGCAGGTCACTTTTTGAAGTCTTGTCCTACCCGTCCTGGGAACACCCAAACCTTGAGGTCCTGTCATGGACAGACCTTAGGTGGTGTTGTGTCGTCCCCGGTTATCCAGAAGGATAAGCCCCTGGTTTTGGTTACCCTTTCTTGGGCTAAGTCATCTATCGAGATACAGGCTCTAATCGACTCTAGGGCTGCAGGCCTGTTCATTGATGCTGCTTTTGTATCAAAGCACTCGATTCCACTGTAGCTGCGTGACACTCCACTTGCCATTGAGGCTCTTGACGGGAGACCTCTACAGCCTGTCCATGTGACTCATGAGGCGGTTCCGTTGTCCATGGCCGTAGGGGCTCTTCACCATGAGATAATCCAATTCCAAGTGATTTCCTCTCCTAAGTTTCCGCTGGTTATTGGTTATCCTTGGTTACAGAGGCACAACCCCTCTTTTGATTGGCTCCGCGCTGAGGTTCTCTCCTGGTCACCACAATGCAGTGAAACATGCTTCTGGAAGGTAGCCAAGGTCCTGTGTACCTCTTCACTCTCCTCCCTGCCGGAGTACCGTGATTTTAGCGATGCCTTTGACAAAGATCAAGCCGGTAGTTTCCCTCCACACTGGTTGTATGATTGTGCAATTGACCTTCAGCTTGGTGCCACTTCCCCTTGTGGCCGGGTTTACCCTTTGTCGGTCTCGGAGGATAAAGCCATGGAGGAGTATGTTGCAGACGCACTTTCTCTGGGTTTCATCCACAAATCCTCATCTCCTGCTGATGCTGGTTTCTTCTTTGTAAAGAAGAGGAGCGGTGAACTGAGACCTTGTATTGATTATAGGGGTCTCAATCGTTTCACGATAAAGAATGCCTACTCAGATTTGGGGAGAAGGGAGGGACCGGATGCGGAAGCTGTGTCAGAGCAGCGGCTGAGCCCGTGAACCTCCCCCCATGAGAGGCCCGACTAGGGAGGGGACGGTGAGCATCTCCTTTCTTCGGCCAGGATCCCCCCCCCTGTATACGGCAGGCATTTCCACCCCCCCGCCACCAGCCTGGAGGGCAGGCAATTCCACCCCCCCGCCACCAGCCTGGACCGCTCCGCTGTTTCTACCTTAGCGGGGATCGTTGCCGGGACGGGAAGAAGATCTCCACCCTCCAGAGGCACTGGATGTTCCCTTGCCCCCACCCGCTCACAGCAAGCTAGGAGAGCTGACCAAAACACAGCTGACAGGACGCGGCACTAGAGGCTGGGAGCCACTGGAAACAGAGGAAAGAGAGAGAAGCCTGTGTGAGATGGGAATCCTACTATCCACAAACCGCAAGTACCATGAGTATTACCTACAGGCAGAGGGAATAAAAGTGCAATAACAAAGTAGTAAAGCGATGTAAAAGCAAGAATTACAGATATTAACGTGTGATAAAAGGTGAACCTGGAATACTAGGTGGTTTTTTGTATGTGAATTGACGGCAATAGAGAGCCCAGCTCTCTTACACTGTAATGCTGATACATTGACTACTACTTAATCCTGGTGACTATATAATGGCTTTAAGTGGACTTATCTGCTAAGAACTGTGGGAGCCCGTAAATGTGTGTGGAACGGCAAGTTTAAGGAAAGAGGGGAGGGAAAGGAAAGAAGAAAAGAAGAGAGAGGGAGCCGGAAGGGAAAAAGGAAAGGAAAAGGGAGAAGCGTAAGGGGTAAGGGGGCTAGTAGAAATAAATCAGAGGCCTGTTCGCATCAGAACGCCAGAGCACAGTATATACATGTAAATAGTCGTGACTCCCAGTAAAGCTGGCTTCTCCTGGGGAGTAGGGGCGTATAGAGGCAGTGGACAGTAACGACGGTACAGATCCACCAGTGAGAAAGAAGGCTTAAAGCTTTGACTAAAATCCCAGGAGGACAGAGATCCTTCACAGAGCGGGAGAGAATGAATTGGGAGATATCCAACTGAAATACCTCAAGTAAGCATACATGTGTTAATGAGAAATGAGAGGCAAAACAGTGAAAGGGGCTGCAGTGAACCCTAGCCACTCTACCATCCAGCTTAGGACAAGTGCAAGTCCAGGAACTATTATAAAAAATGGGGTGCAGGAAGGGAGCAAAGAAAGCCCAGGTAAACAGGTGGTTGGCAAAAGCAGAACTACAGAGGGCACTCAAAAGACGGTGGTAAGAAAACAGCTGGAAGATACTGACACCAGTCTGGTGGGCAGTAAGATGCCAGTAGCAGCAGCAGAAGTCAGAATGGACTCCAAACAAAAAAAACAGCTTCCAACCAAGAGCGAAACGGCAGAAATGTTTGAGAGACTGGAAGCATTTATAAAAGGAGAAATAGGGACCAGATGGCTTGCATCTGAGGGTACTTAGGGAACTCAGTCAGGTGATTGCCAGACCATTGTTTCTAATTTTTACAGACAGTCTATTGACTGGAATGGTACCAGCTGATTGGAGAAAAGCCAATGTAGCACCAATATTTAAAAAGGGCCCAAAAAACATCCCTGGGAATTACAGACCAGTTAGCCTAACATCAATAGTATGTAAACTCTTGGAGGGGATGATAAGGGACTATATACAAGATTTTAGTAATAAGAATGATATCATTAGCAGTAATCAGCATGGATTCATGAAGAATCGTTCTTGCCAAACCAATCTATTAACCTTCTATGAGGAGGTGAGTTGCCATCTAGATAAAGGAAGGCCCGTAGACGTGGTGTATCTGGATTTTGCAAAAGCATTTGACACAGTTCCCCATAAACGTTTACTGTACAAAATAAGGTGCGTTGGCATGGACCATAGGGTGAGTACATGGATTGAAAACTGGCTACAAGGGCGTGTTCAGAGGGTGGTGATAAATGGGGAGTACTCAGAATGGTCAGGGGTGGGTAGTGGGGTCCCCCAGGGGTCTGTGCTGGGACCAATCCTATTTAATTTGTTCATAAACGACCTGGAGGATGGGATAAACAGTTCCATCTCTGTATTTGCAGACGATACTAAGCTAAGCAGGGCAATAACTTCTCCGCAGGATGTGGAAATCTTGCAAAAAGACCTGAACAAATTAATGGGGTGGGCGACTACATGGCAAATGAGGTTCAATGTAGAAAAATGTAAAATAATGCATTTGGGTGGCAAAAATATGAATGCAATCTATACACTGGGGGGAGAACCTCTGGGGGAATCTAGGATGGAAAAGGACTTGGGGGTCCTAGTGGATGATAGGCTCAGCAATGGCATGCAATGCCAAGCTGCTGCTAATAAAGCAAACAGAATATTGGCATGCATTAAAAGGGGGATCAACTGCAGAGATAAAACGATAATTCTCCCGCTCTACAAGACTCTGGTCCGGCCGCACCTGGAGTATGCTGTCCAGTTCTGGGCACCAGTCCTCAGGAGGGACGTACTGGAAATGGAGCGAGTACAAAGAAGGGCAACAAAGCTAATAAAGGGTCTGGAGGATCTTAGTTATGAGGAAAGGTTGTGAGCACTGAACTTATTCTCTCTGGAGAAGAGACGCTTGAGAGGGGATATGATTTCAATTTACAAATACTGTACTGGTGACCCCACAATAGGGATAAAACTTTTTCGCAGAAGAGAGTTTAATAAGACTCGTGGCCACTCATTACAATTAGAAGAAAAGAGGTTTAACCTTAAAATACGTAGAGGGTTCTTTACTGTAAGAGCGGCAAGGATGTGGAATTCCCTTCCACAGGCGGTGGTCTCAGCGGGGAGCATTGATAGCTTCAAGAAACTATTAGATAATCACCTGAATGACCGCAATATACAGGGATATGTAATGTAATACTGACACATAATCACACACATAGGTTGGACTTGATGGACTTGTGTCTTTTTTCAACCTCACCTACTATGTAACTATGTAACTATGTAAGATATGCACCATATAATAAAAAGAGTGGAGGATACCCTCTGTGTTGGATACACAGGGTGAGGAGATAAAAAATCTCAAGGCTCAATTAAATCTGATCCAACAAGATCAAAGACATATATTATACAAAATTGAAGACCAAGAGAATCGGAATAGAAGGAAGAATCTCAGGATCAGAGGCTTACCGGAGATACAAGGAGAAAAGGAAGACCTTCAGGAGAAAATGGATGGAATTTTTGGGCATATGGTAAAGAAAGGGAGCAAAACCAGCAAAATCGAGTTTGAAAGAATTAATCGGATCAGAAAACCACCTGAGATTGCTGGGGATGCACCAAGAGATGTCATTGCAAGATTTCACAACTTTCAAGATAAAGAACAGATCAGAGTATGCCTGAAAAACAACCAACCGGTGAAGCATGGAGAGACCATCTTGCAGGTTTTCCCAGATTTGGCAGCTGAAACCTTAGCCAGAAGAAGAACCCTACAACCCCTACTGGCCCAACTTAAAGCAAATAATGTCCAATACTCTTGGGGCTTCCCCGCGTGTCTAATGGGACGCAAAGATGGACGCTCCGCAGTGTTAAGGTTCCCTGAGGACACACCAAAATTTTGCGATCGTTTAAATGTACCTTTAATGGAAATCCCAGGATGGTGAGAACGGAGTAAAAACACAGAGGGCCACGAAGTACCGCAAACATGGCAACCTGTCATTAATCCAAAAAGACCAATAGGGAGACAAAAGCAATAAGCTATGGACTGGAAAAGAAAGAAAAAAAATTTCAGTCTAGAGCTTGCGGTGGGGCGGGGACAGGTGGGGTGGGCTGTTGGTGGGGGGAGAGAGGGGTCAGGGGGAGGGGAACGGGTCAGGGTACCCCCCAAAACCATCCGGGAGGGAGAGGCAGTTCTGACTATAGCTTTGCCGAGTTCAACCTTCAGGGAGCCAACCATGGGACCAGGAGGTGTAGGTGGGGTCTTGGTTCGCTGGAGCAGGGGGAGATCTATTTATCCCAAGGGGCTGGGTAGGGAGGAGGGGGGTTGGGGGGGGAAGGGGGAGGGGAGTGGGGTGGGTGGGTGGGGAGACAGGGCGAGTGATCAAGATAGTGGCTCCTTCTCCTTGGATTGCTTAAAAAAAAAAAAAAAAGTAAAACCATCTCTACAGTAAGTAAAGATGTCTAGTTTAATATAATAACTTACAATGTAAGGGGATTGAACTCCCCCATAAAACAGGCTAATATATTGCCAGAGCTGAAGTTTCTGAAGGCTGAGGTGGCACTGCTTCAAGAGACACACCTGTGGTTGGGTAAATGTCAAAAAATTTATTCTAAAGATTTCCCAGTATGGTTTTATGGAGATTCCCCGCCTAGGGGCGCAAAAGGAGTCGCCATAGGGTTTGCCAAGGAAGTAAGGTTCGAGCTGGAGGAGAGACTGACTGACCCCGAGGGGCGATACCTCTTTTTGAGGGGTAATGTTCATTGGCAAACATCTATGGCCCGAATAAGAACACAGATATATAAAATGGGAGCTCTGGCAAAGTTTGAAGAATTCAAGAGAGGGGGGGGGGGGCATAGTAGCAGGGGACTTTAATTTATGCCTGGACCCAGTGA
Source organism: Aquarana catesbeiana (assembly GCF_042186555.1). Classification (NCBI taxonomy): domain Eukaryota; kingdom Metazoa; phylum Chordata; class Amphibia; order Anura; family Ranidae; genus Aquarana; species Aquarana catesbeiana. Next base: position 517,274,692 of record NC_133325.1, read on the forward strand.
GAGACAGTACGTCCCATGCACGGGGGACAGGAGAGGTGTGGGTGAATAAACTGAAACTGAAGTTGCACCAGTATCAACTGGTTGACGTCTGGAGGATGCAACATAAGAATGTACGTAACTATACATATTATTCCCCTGTGCATGCGACATACTCGAGATTAGACTTCTTCCTAGTGGATCACAGGTTACTGGAAGCGGTCATTTGTACAAGTATTGGCACTATGACCCTCTCGGATCATGCGCCGGTGTGCCTACAGATAAAAATAGGGGAGCGTGAGAAACAGGGCAATAGTTGCAGACTAAATGAAGACCTGCTACAAGATAAGGATATTGTTAAGAGAATTAAAGAAGAACTAGAGCTGTACTTTAAAATAAACAGGTCCAGGGAGATCGCAGAGGCAACAGTCTGGGAGGCCCATAAAGCTTATATAAGGGGCATTTTTATGATGGTGGGATCAGAGAAAAAGAAAAGAATGTTGAAAGATAAGACTGCCCTGACAAAGGGAATCTATGAGTTAGAACAGCAACATAAGCTAACTGGGAACGGGGTGGTGTGGGCTAGGCTACATAGGAAAAGAGAGGATATGCGGGACCTAGTAGAGCAAGAATCGCGTAAGATATACAATCTAATGAAAAAAGAAAGATACATAAATGGTAGCAAACCAGGTAAATTTCTGGCAAGGGCTTTGAGAAAAAAGAAATCTATATTGAAAAAATAAAGACAAAATCAGGAGAACTTACATATAAAACCAGTGACATCTCGAACGTTTTTCAAGAGTATTATGGAGGGTTATACGCAATTGATAAGAATGACTCGCAAGAGGTCAAAGAACTAAAAAGAGAGAGAATAAAAAACTACCTAAAAGATGTTCAATTACATAAAATTGCAAAAAAGTGAAAAGAACATTTTGGAGGCCCCCATTGCTGAAAAGAAGCTCAGAAAAGCTCTGCAGGAAACTCCAGTAGGCAAAAGCCCAGGGCCCGATGGGTTGACTGTTTTATACTATAAAAAATACTAGGTCCTATTGATCCCCAAAATGTGTTCATATATGAACGGGATTGGGAATAAATGGGAGTTGAGAAGGGAAGCTCTGGAAGCCAACACTGTCATTATCCTGAAAGAAGGTAAAGATAGTACGCTATGTTCCAGCTATAGGCCCATATCACTCCTGAACGTAGACATAAAACTATTTGCCAAAGTCCTAGCTGATAGGATGAAACTGATAATTAACGAGATCATACATCCAGATCAGGTTGGTTATGTACCAGGAAGAGAGGGGAGGGATAATGGTATCAAAACGTTATTGGTTGTCTAGAAAATTAAGGAAAGCGGAGCCCCAGGACTACTCCTGTCAATTGATGCTGAAAAAGCTTTTGACAGGGTAGACTGGGGCGTCATGAGGTGCACACTAGAGGATACTGGACTGGGAGAGAGAATGCTCAGCTGGATAAAGCCCTTATATACCCATCCCATAGCTAAAGTGAAGGTAAATGGCACTTTCTCAGATTCATTTGAAATGTGTAACGGCACTAGGCAGGGGTGCCCACTTTCCCCACTACTGTTCGTGTTAGCTTTGGAACCCCTACTAATTAAGATAAGGCAGTGCCCGGACATTGGTGGGGTTAAAGTGGGCAATGAGGACTACAAACTAGCCGCCTACGCGGATGACATATTGTTTTATGTCACCCGCCCGAGGACCACCCTCCCGAATCTGTTATCGACTTTAAAAGAATATGGGAGGCTCTCCAACTTCCGAGTTAACCCGGACAAATCGGAAACGTTGGAGATTAATAGAAACAGACTAGGGGACTCTACATATCAAAAGTATTTCCCTTTTAGATGGGGGATAAAAGAACTTAATTATTTAGGAGTTAAAATTACACCAACAATTGAGTCACTTTTCCTGGCTAACTATATGCCACTTCTTAACGAGATCAAGAAAGAATTGAATAGAATCTCAAGGGGACAGTTATCATGGGGAGGAAGAATTCATTTATATAAGATGATAATTCTACCAAAAATCATATACAAGATGCAAATGCTTCCAATTGCACTCCCACAGGTTTATTTTAAAAGTTTGCACACTATAATGATGAGGTTTATTTGGAGAGGGAAAAAAACCTCGAATAAACTTTACACAGTTAACAAAAGTTAAAACGAAAGGGGAGTGGGGGGCACCTGACATTAGGAAATATTATGAGGCAATCGCCTTATCACGTATATCAGATTGGGTTAAAAATAATAAAGAAAAACAATGGGTGAAAATGGAGAATAGAATGAGTGAAGCTGAGTTGGGTAAGATAGTTTGGATCCCACCACACTGTAGAAAATTGAGCACGGAAACAATGGAGAGCACTAAGCACGTACTTAAAATATGGGATAACTTGCACAAAAGGGAGCACTGGGAATTTAACTCACCACTAATCCCGCTTAAGGACACAGAATATTTCACTCTGGGAAAAGAGGACATGTTTGGGAAGTGGATTTTGAAGGAAGACGCCCAATTAAAAGATGTCACGAGACAGGGCAATATTTGCACATACCAAGAACTAAAAGATAAAAGGCGCATGGTTTGTCATAGACCCCTGGTGATACAATCAACTGAAACATTTTGTTGACTCACTCCCGCAGCCAATTAGGTTAACAGAAAATTTGCTACCCTTGGAGAAAATATGCATGGAGAAAAAAGGGAAAGGGGGATCTCTAAGATCTATAGAGTTTTAAGAGAATTAGGGAGCGCGGAAATCCCTCCATATATTGAGAAGTGGGAGAAAGAATTGGATATCAAGCTTAACCACTTGCCGATCGCCTCACGCATATATACGTGAACAAAATGGCACGGGCAGGCAAAATCACATACCTGGTACGTGATTGCCTTCCCGCGGGCGTGGGGTCCGATCGGACGCCCCCCCTCGGTGCCAGCGGCGGTCGGCTTCGGTCTGGGAGCGTTGAGAGGCGAGGGGGAGGCCATCCGATCGTGGCCCCCACCTCGCGATCGCTCCCAGCCAATGAGAAACATCCCCTGCCTGTGTATAGTACACAGAGGCAGAGGATGTGATGTCATCTCTCCTCGGCTCGGCAGTTTCCGTTCCGGCGCCGAGGAGAGAAGACTTCACAGTGAGTGAACACACACACACACAGTAGAACATGCCAGGCACACATAACACCCCCGATCCCCCCCCAATCACCCCTCCCCCCCCCCGTCACACTGACACCAAGCAGTGTTCTTTTTTTTTCTGATTACTGCATGGTGTCAGTTTGTGACAGTTAGAAGTGGTAGTTAGTGTTAGCCCCCTGTAGGTCTAGGGTACCCCCCTAAACCCCCTAATAAAGTTTTAACCCCTTGATCACCCCCTGTCGCCAGTGTCGCTAAGCGATCATTTTTCTGATCGCTGTATTAGTGTCGCTGGTGACGCTAGTTAGAGAGGTAAATATTTAGGTTAGTCGTCAACGTTTTATAGCGTCGGGGACCCCCATATGCTACCGAATAAATGTTTTAACCCCTTGATTGCCCCCTAGTTAACCCTTTCACCACTGATCACCGTATAACCGTTACGGTTGACGCTGGTTAGTTTGTTTATTTTTTATAGTGTCAGGGCACCCGCCGTTTATTACCGAATAAAGGTTTAGCCCCTGATCGCCCGGCGGTGATATGCGTCGCCACAAGCAGCGCTAACACCCACGCACGCAGCATACGCCTCCCTTAGTGGTATAGTATCTGAACGCATCAATATCTGATCCGATCAGATCTATACTAGCGTCCCCAGCAGTTTAGGGCCAAAAACGCAGTGTTAGCGGGATCAGTCCAGATACCTGCTAGCACCTGCGTTTTGCCCTTCCGCCTGGCCTAGCCCAGCCCACCCAAGTGCAGTATCGATCGATCACTGTCACTTGCAAAACACTAAACGCATAACTGCAGCGTTCGCAAAGTCAGGCCTGATCCCTGCGATCGCTAACAGTTACTTTTGGTAGCGTTTTGGTGAACTGGCAAGCACCTGCCCCAGGCAGCGTCAGATTAGCACCAGTACCGCTAACACCCACGCACGCACCGTACACCTCCCTTAGTGGTATAGTATCTGAACGGATCAATATCTGATCCGATCAGATCTATACTGGCGTCCCCAGCAGTTTAAGGTTCCCAAAAACGCAGTGTTAGCGGGATCAGCCCAGATACCTGCTAGCACCAGCTTTTTGCCCCTCCGCCTGGCCCGGCCCACTCAAGTGCAGTATCGATCGATCACTGTCACTTACAAAACACTAAATGCATAACTGCAGCGTTCGCAGAGTCAGGCCTGATCCCTGCGATCACTAACAGTTTTTTTGGTAGCGTTTTGGTGAACTGGCAAGCACCAGTGGCCTAGTACACCCCGGTCGTAGTCAAACCAGCACTGCAGTAACACTTGGTGACGTGGCGAGTCCCATAAGTGCAGTTCAAGCTGGTGAGGTGGCAAGCACAAGTAGTGTCCCGCTGCCACCAAAAAGATAAACACAGGCCCGTCGTGCCCATAATGCCCTTCCTGCTGCATTCGCCAATCCTAATTGGGAACCCACCGCTTCTGCAGCGCCTGTACTTCGCCCATTCACATCCCCAACCAAATGCAGTCGGCTGCATGAGAGGCATTTTTTTTATGTCCTCCCAAGTACCCCTACCCAACGAACCCCCCCAAAAAAGATGTTGTGTCTGCAGCAAGCGCGGATATAGGCGTGACACCCGCTATTATTGTCCCTCCTGTCCTGACAATCCTGGTTTTTGCATTGGTGAATGTTTTGAACGCTACCATTCACTAGTTGAGTATTAGCGTAGGGTACAGCATTCCACAGACTAGGCACACTTTCACAGGGTCTCCCAAGATGCCTTAGCATTTTGAGAGACCCGAACCTGGAACCGGTTACAGTTATAAAAGGTACACTACAGAACGAGCGGCCTAGGATATCAATACTATTACAGTGAGTATAGGTACCATCATCCCAAAATGTCAAGATCAAGAAAGAAGGGGGAAAGGTAGGGCGATGGCTGCAGTTGCTGCTACTGCCAGCCGGCGTCCCCACCCCCCAACGAGGGAAAGAAGGGGACTATTACGGTACTGGGTATAGGTATACAATAGGGGTAAAGAGTAAAAAACAAAGATTGGAATATTTTATAAAAATACAATTTTAATAGAGACAATGTTTATAAAAATTGCAGTGCCGTATACAATTACGATCGTAGAAGACAAAAGTAACAACATTACATATGACCATAAAAAGGGGAAGATACCATAGTCTGAACAAGTGGATTCCGCACACTTTAGATGGCAGATATGTATACAACTTAACTTCTCGACCGGTTTCGCGGTTAACACCGCTTCTTCAGGAGAACCGTATCTATAATGTGACATAGAGTAGTTTAAGCATATACAAACAAATCATCAAGTACACAAAGGGTTATGGCAGCAGGATTGTTAACAAAATAACTAAACATTCCATACAAAACATGAACAATAAGGACAAGCTCACCCAGTTCAGGAAAACTCTGTGGGCATGCGGAACCCCATAAAATTCCCCCTGCGGCGGACACAGGGGATGACAGACAGCCTCTGATAAATAAATATTAGATTAATCAAATATATATATCACCATACTGTGATATCATAAAGAGGGGAGGGGTGTAAGTGCCAACGCCATTTGCTATTTGCTGAGAGGCATGGTGAGTATTTTGCAGCTCTCATTTGTTTTTGAAAATGAAGAAAGACAAGAAAAACATTTTTTTTTCTTCTTTTTTTTAATTTTCAAAACTTTGTGACAAAAAGTGATGTCTGCAAAATACTCACTATACCTCTCAGCAAATAGCTTGGGGTGTCTACTTTCCAAAATAGGGTCATTTGGGGGGGTTTTGTGCCACCTGGGCATTCCATGGCCTCCGAAACGGTGATAGGCAGTGAAGAGTGAAATCAAAAATGTACGCCCTTAGAAAGCCTGAAGGCGGTGCTTGGTTTACGAGGTCCCGTACGCGGCTAGGCTCCCAAAAAGTCTCACATGTGGTGTCCCCGTACTCAGGAGAAGCAACGGAGTGTATTTTGGGGTGTAATTTCACATATTCCCATGGCATGTTTGAGCAATATATCATTTAGTGACAACTTTGTGCAAAAAAAAAAAAAAGTGTCTTTCTTGTGTCACAATATAAAATATTCCATGGACTCGACACGCCTCTCAGCAAATAGCTTGGGGTTTCTACTTTTCAAAATGGGGTCATTTGGGGGGTGTTTGAACTGTCCTGGCATTTTATGCACAACATTTAGAAGCTTATGTCACACATCACCCACTCTTCTAACTACTTGAAGACAAAGCCCTTTCTGACACTTTTTGTTTACATGAAAAACTTATTTTTTTTTTTTGCAAGAAAATTACTTTGAAACCCCAAACATTATATATCCTTTTAAAGCAAATGCCCTACAGATTAAAATGGTGGGTGTTTCATTTTTTTTTTTTCACACAGTATTTGCGCAGTGATTTTTCAAACGCATTGTTTTGGGAAAAAACACACTTTTTAAAATTTTAATGCACTAAAAACACACTATATTGCCCAAATGTTTGATGAAATAAAAAAGATGATCTTAGGCCGAGTAAATGGATACCAAACATGACATGCTTTAAAATTGCGCACAAACGTGCAGTGGCGACAAACTAAATACATTTTTAAAAGCCTTTAAAAGCCTTTACAGGTTACCACTTTAGATTTACAGAGGAGGTCTACTGCTAAAATTACTGCCCTCGATCTGACCTTCGTGGTGATACCTCACATGCATGGTGCAATTGCTGTTTACATTTGACACCAGACCGACGCTTGCGTTCGCCTTTGCGCGAGAGCAGGGGGGGACAGGGGTGCTTTTTTTTTTTCTTTATTCTTTTTTTTGCTTTTTTATCTTATTTTTAAACTGTTCCTTTCATTTTTTTTTAATCATTTTTTTTGTTCTCTCAGGGAATGTAAATATCCCCTATGATAGCAATAGGTAGTGACAGGTAATCTTTTTTGAAAAAAATGGGGTCTTTTAGACCCTAGATCTCTCCTCTGCCCTCAAAGCATCTGACCACACCAAGATCGGTGTGATAAAATGCTTTCCCAATTTCCCAATGGCGCTGTTTACAGTACATACGGCGAAATCTAAGTCATGAAATGCTCGTAGCTTCCAGTTTCTTAGGCCATAGAGATGTTTGGAGCCACTCTGGTCTCTGATCAGCTCTATGGTCAGCTGGCTGAATCACCGGCTGCATTCTCAGTTTCCCTGTTGGGACAGGAGAGCCAGAGAAAAACATGGAAGACGGTGGGGGGGCATTCCCTCCCACTGCTTGTAAAAGCAGTCTAGAGGCTAATTAGCCGCTAGGATTGCTTTTACATGAAAGACGACCGCTGGCTGAAAAGAATGATACCAAGATGATACCTAAACCTGCAGGCATCATTCTGGTATAACCACTCAAAGTCCAGCAACATACCAGTACGTTGCTGGTCCTTGTTGGGCATATATTGTAAACTGTTTTTTCATGCAGCCTGTGGGCTGAACGAAAAAAAGAGATTGATCGGTGGGTATGCCCACCATTAGAATACCTCCCTTCATCCACCCACTTCTAATGATGGGCATACATGCACCGTGTATATATATATATATATATATATATATATATATATATATATATATATATATATATATATATATATATATGCCGAAGCATGGGGGCATCCTCCCGCAAAAGTTAGGAGCTAATCACTCCTCCGCACTCTGCTGCCCCCATGCTTCGGCATATATGCTGAAGTATGTAACTGTGGTGGTGAGATCACCTCCGACAGCGCTGGAGTCATGGCTTTATGTATCGTGGGAGCAAACGCTGTTGCTGTCAAGATAAATAAATCCGCTCTGCAGCTGAATGGTGTACCTGAAAACAAAAAAACGGTTAACAATAAAACACAGTAAACAGTAAAGTATAAAAAAATTGCATATCTGAAACATGGTAAAACATAATAACAATAAAACATTGCAGAATAGAATACAGTAAAAAAAGAGCAGAACAATAGAGAGAGAATAGAGAGAGAGAGAGAACAATAAAACGACAACTATTTATTTATTTATTTTTTATATTTTTTTTGTGTTTTAATTTTTTTTACACTTTTTTTTTGTAACTATAACTTTTGTAACTGGTACCGGGTTCGGGTCTCTCAAAATGCGATGGCATCTTGGGAGACCCTGTGTTAGTGTGCCTAGTCTGTGCAGTGCTGTACCCTACGCTAATACTCAACTAGTGAATGGTAGCGTTCAAAACATTCACCAATGCAAAGACCAGGATTGTCAGGACAGGAGGGACAATAATACCGGGTGTCACGCCTATATCAGCGCTTGCTGCAGACACGACATCTTCTTTGGGGGGCTCGTTGGGTAGGGGTACTCGGGAGGACATACGGAAAATGCCTCTCATACAGCTGGCTTACTGCATTTGGTTGGGGAAGGTGAGGTGGAGCACCGTCTGGAAACAGAAGGGCTCTGACGATCTCTTCCTGAAATTTAAGGAAGGATCCAGTCCGTCCTGAAGCTCTGTATAGCACATGAGTGTTCAGCTAAGCCAATTGAAATAAATAAACAGACACTTTCTTGTACCAGCATCTGGTCTTACGGGCAATTAGGTACAGCGCCAACAACTGGTCGTTGAGGTCCACCCCTCCCATATTTTGGTTATATTCGTGGACACAGAGGGGTTTCTCCACAACACCAGTCGCCGTAGTAATTTGGACCGTCGTGTCCGCATGAAGGGAGGTAAGAACGAAAACATTCTTATTATCCCTCCACTTCATAGCGAGCAAGTTATTACACTTGAAGCAGGCTCTCTCCCCCAGCCTAAGACGGGAATCTACAAGCCGCTGGGGAAAGGTGACTAAAAAGTGTCACGCTAGTGTAATAATTGTCCACGTACAAGTGGTACCCCTTTCCAAATAAGGGTGACACCAAGTCCCACACAATCTTGCCAGCGCTTCCTATGTAGTCAGGGCAGTTTGTCGGCTCTACGTGACTATCTTTGCCCTCGTAAACCATAAAACTACATGTATAGCCTGTGGCCCTGTCACAGAGCTTATACATCTTGACCCCATATCTGGCACGCTTGCTGGGAAGGTACTGTTTGAATGACAAGCGGCCAGATCACTTAATCAGGGACTCATCAACGCAGACAACTTGATGTGGAGTAAACAAGTCTGCAAAACGTTGGTTGAATGTATTCAGGGTCTCAACGAGGATAACAGAGTTCACTGTTGTTGAAGTGCATGAACCGCAAAATCTGCTCATATCGTGCCCTGGTCATGGAGGCAGAGAACAAGGGCATATGGTGAATTGGGTCAGTGGACCAATATGACCGCAACTCACTCTTTTTAGTTATGCCCATGTTGAGGGAAAGGCCCAGAAAGATCTTAAATTCGGAAACCGTAATTGGTTTCCAATCTCTGGCAAGGGAGTACTGGGGAATAGTGGCGATGTGTGGACCAGCGTACAAATTGCTTTGGTCCACAATAGATCTATAGAGATCTTCGGTGAAAAACAGCGAATAAAAATCAAGTGACGTAAAATCAACTGTTTCCACCTGAATTCCGGATTGGCCAGTGAATGGGGGAAGTACGGCTGCTGCAGAAGTGGTGGGTTCCCAATTAGGATTGGCGAATGCAGCAGGAAGGGCACTATGGGCACGACGGGCCTGTGTTCGTCTTCTTGGTGGCAGCGGGACACTACTTGTGCTTGCCACCTCGCCACCTTGAACTGCACTTATGGGACTCGCCACGTCACCAAGTGTTACTGCAGTGCTGGATGTACGACCAGGGTGTACTAGGCCGCTGGTGCTTGCCAGTTCACCAGAAGGAATAGCAGTGCTAGTACTGCTCAGCTCCATACGAGAGCCCTGCGGTTCTTGCACATCAAGGACAGAAGAAGAAATTCGGGGTCTGGTACGCCTGACCTTGGCAGGGACCACAACTTCGTCTTCGGAGCTATCTGTCATGGAGCCGCTGTCCTCTACAGGATCGTATTCTGAGCCTGAGTCTGACAGATGAGTGACTTCCTTTTCACTATCTGTCATGCTCAGAAACATGTATGCCTCTTCACTAGTGTACCTTCGATTTGCCATTTTGGGCTCTAAATTTAGTGGTACTCTAGTGAGACTCACAGGCAAAAAAGCTCCTGACTGTTAGCGACTGTATCAAAACGCTACCAACAAAAACTGTTAGCGATCGCAGGGATCAGGCCTGACTGCGAACGCTGCAGTTATGTGTGTTTAGTAAGTGACAGTGATCGTTCGATATGGCACTTGGGTGGGCTGGGCCGAGGGGTAAAACGCAGGTGCTAGCAGGTATCTGGGCTGATCCCGCTAACACTGCGTTTTTGGGAACCCTAAACTGCTGGGGATGCTAGTATAGATCTGTTCAGATCAGATATTAATCCGTTCAGATACTATACCACTAAGAGAGGTGTATGCTGCGTGCGTGGGTGTTAGCGGTACTGGCGCTAACCTGGCTCTGCCTGGGGCGACGCAGACCTTATCTGACCCTAAAACTTAACTTATATCACTGCCGGGTGATTAGGGGGCTAAACCTTTATAAGGTAACGGCGGGTGCCCTGAAACTATAATAAACAAACTAACTAACCAGCGTCACCCGTAACAGTTATACGGTGATCACTGGTGAAAGGGTTAACTAGGGGGCAATCATGGGGTTAAAACCTTTATTAGGTAGTATATGGGGGTCCCTGACGCTATAAAACACTGACGGCAAACCTATATACTTACCTACCTAACTAACGTCACCTGTGACACTAATACAGCGATCAGAAAAACAATCATTTAGTGACACTTGATTGATCAAGGGGTTAACCTTTATTAGGGGGGTTAGGGGGGTATCCTAGACCTAAAGGGGGCTACCACTAACTGCCCTACCACTTATAACTGTCACAAACTGACACCAATGCAATAATCAGAAAAAAAAAATTGCTATTGGTGTCACTGTGACAGGGGGTACAGGGGGGTGATCGGGGGTGTAATGTGTGCCTAGAGTGTTCTACTGTTAGTGTAGTGTTGGTGCAAACTTTCTTGATGTCTTCTCTCCTCGGCGCCGGAACGAAAAGACCGACTCGAGGAGAGATGACATCACTTCCTCTGCCGCTGTTTACATTACAGCAGCAGAGGAAGAATGTCATTGGCTGGGAGCGATCGTGAGGGGGTGGCCACGAATGGATGGCCTCCCCCTCACCTCAGATCGCTCGGGGACAGACGCCGACTGCCTCGGGCACCGGGGGGGGGGTCCGATCGGACCCCCCGCCCACGGGAGGCAAGTAACGTACCCATACGTTACTTTGCCTGCCCGTGCCATTTTGCCGCAGTACATCTGCGTGAGGCGGTCGGCAAGTGGTTAAGGAATCTGTTTGAGCATTATAAGTAGGCAATCTGGAGGCTCACAAAGGTTAGCACCTACAATAAGAGTAAGAAGGTATAAGATGCAAATAAGAAAGTGTATGGAGTTGTTACCTCACAAGATTTTTTAGGGGGCCATACTGCATGGTGTCTGTTGATCTCTTGGCATTCAGTTAGCGTCTGCCGGAGACATCAGACAAGCTGTGTGTAAATATACATGTCCCGACCGGAAGCGCGTCACTCACGGCCAGAAATGAGGCACGTTGGCCCGACCGACGGCTGCTGCGCATGTGCCGGGAGACGACGCTGACGCGGTAACAGCCGACCAATGCACAGACAGCAGGGGTGGGGACCAGGGAGAGAAGGTCACCCCGTATCCCCGTCAATCGGCGCACATCCGGCCCAAGGAAGGAGACAGGGTGTGCGGCGCTATGCGGCCGAACTGGGTAGGCCAAATGCCTCAGTGCCGCCAAGTGAGCCAGCAGAGCAAAAAACAAAATTAAAGATATATACAAATACATAAGAAAAAAGGAAAAATATAAATTAAACAATGAACTGTAAAAATAACATAAGCAGAAGCATATAGTGGGGACGGAAAGTATTCAGACCCCCTTACATTTTTCACTCTTTGTAATATTGCAGCCATTTGCTAAAATAATTTAAGTTCATTTTTTTTTCCTCATTAATGTACACACAGCACCCCATACTGACAGAAAAACAAAGAATTGTTGACATTTTTGCAGATTTATTAAAAAAAGAAAAACTGAAATATCACATGGTCCTAAGTATTCAGACCCTTTGCTGTGACACTCATATATTTAACTCAGGTGCTGTCCATTTCTTCTGATCATCCTTGAGATGGTTCTACACCTTCATTTGAGTCCAGCTGTGTGTGATTATACTGATTGGACTTGATTAGGAAAGCCACACACCTGTCTATATAAGACCTTAAAGCTCACAGTGCATGTCAGAGCAAATGAGAATCATGAGGTCAAAAGGAACTGCCTGAAGAGCTCAGAGACAGAATTGTGGCAAGGCACAGATCTGGCCAAGGTTACAAAAAAAATTCTGCTGCACTTAAGGTTCCTAAGAGCACAGCGGCCTCCATAATCCTTAAATGGAAGACGTTTGGGACGACCAGAACCCTTCCTAGAGCTGGCCATCCGGTCAAACTGAGCTATCAGGGGAGAAGAGCCTTGGTGAAAGAGGTAATGAAGAACCCAAAGATCACTGTGGCTGAGCTCCAGAGATGCAGTCGGGAGATGGGAGAAAGTTGTAGAAAGTCAACCATCACTGCAGCCCTCCACCAGTCGGGGCTTTATGGCAGAGTGGCCCAACAGAAGCCTCTCCTCAGTGCAAGACCCATGAAAGCCTGCATGGAGTTTGCTAAAAAAAAACACCTGAAGGACTCCAAGATGGTGAGAAATAAGATTCTCTAGTCTGATGAGACCAAGATAGAACTTTTTGGCCTTAAATCTATGCAGTAGAAAATAATAGAAACCTTCGCGCCAGTGGTGTCGATAGCAGATAATATATATGAATTACATATACTGGTGGTACATCTAGTAAGAAAACATTCCCAACAATAAAAAAATTTGTGGAAATATATAAACAATCAGTGTAAGCTGCTCCCCAATTTTTGAATAATCAAAAAAATAGATAATCAAAAAAAGGAATGTAAGAAAGATAGGGGGCGCTAGATACCATAATATTCAAGTGCTCCAAAAAAAATATATATCTCCTGCATTACCAAAAAAATGGAAATGTAAGAAAGCTAGGGGGCGCTAGATACCATACTATTCAAGTGCTCTAAATAAATATATCTCCTGTGTTACCAAAAAAAATGAAAATCATAATATTGACAAATCATAGTTAGATTACACATTGAAGTGCCCACATTAGTGAAAACATATATAGTGATTGATTGTCCACATAAAAAAGTGATTGAAGTAGTTGAAGTGATATCTTTCAATATTATCCCAATCTTGTTGCTGTAAACAAAAGGTTTTCCATCACCAAAGAAACAAAAGAAAAGGAAAACACCTCGAAGTAGTAGATATCTGCTTACCAGATACCAATGACTCCTTTAGTTAAAAAGAGAGTCACTAGCGCTTGTGCAGGGTTGTGCCTGCTCACATGGATGGCCGGGCTGTGGTTGGTATTATAGGCATGGATCATTCCCGTCAGGCTCATTCAAGATAGGATAAGGATACATAGGAAACAAAAACAGTCTCCATAGCGTAAAACCATTTATTAAAAAGTAAACAAATTAAAAAGCCAAATGGCCGCTTACATTGGTGGGTGCCTACCCGGCACTGGGGCTGCTTGCATGTCAGGGTGACTTCGCAGTCAGAAAAAGCCTTTCATGTCTCCTCCACGCTGGCGTGCGTTCCAGCTTACACAGGGGGGCAGCCAAAGGATCCGGATGTTGTTGGATGATAGGACATGTGACCACGTACCGCTGGAGACTGTTTTTGTTTCCTATGTATCCTTATCCTATCTTGAATGAGCCTGACGGGAATGATCCATGCCTATAATACCAACCACAGCCCGGCCATCCATGTGAGCAGGCACAACCCTGCACAAGCGCTAGTGACTCTCTTTTTAACTAAAGGAGTCATTGGTATCTGGTAAGCAGATATCTACTACTTCTTTCTTACATTTCCATTTTTTTGGTAATGCAGGAGATATATATTTTTTTTGGAGCACTTGAATATTATGGTATCTAGCGCCCCCTATCTTTCTTACATTAAATCTATGCAGTAAGTGTGGAGAAAACCAGGCACTGCTCATCACCTGTCCAATACAGTCCCAACAGTGAAGCATGATGCAGGGACAGGACGACTGGTTGCAATCGAGTGAAAGATGAATGCGGCCAAGTACAGGGATATCCTGGACGAAAACCTTCTCCAGAGTGCTCAGGACCTCAGACTGGGCTTAAGGTTTACCTTCCAACAAGACAATGACCCTAAGCACGCAGCTAAAATAACGAAGGAGTGGCTTCACAACAACTCCGTGACTGTTCTTGAATGGCCCAGCCAGAACCCTGACTTAAACCCAATTGAGCATCTCTGGAGAGACCTAAAAATGGCTGTCCACCAACGTTTACCATCCAACCTGACAGAACTGGAGAGGATCTGCAAGGAGGAATGGGAGAGGATCCCCAAATCCAGGTGTGAAAAACTTGTTGCATCTTTCCCAAAAAGACTCATGGCTGTATTAGATCAAAAGGGTGCTTCTACTAAATACCGAGCAAAGGGTCTGAATACTTAGGACCATGTGATATTTCAGTTTTTCTTTTTTAATAAATCTGCAAAAATGTCAACAATTCTGTGCTTTTCTGTCAATATGGGGTGCTGTGTGTACATTAATGAAGAAAATAAATGAACTTAAATGATTTTAGCAAATGGCTGCAATATAGCAGAGTGAAACATTTAAGGGGGTCTGAATACTTTCCGTCCCCACTGTATATTGTATAGATACCCATATAAATAGCTAATCAAGAGAGTTATTAATTTAGATTCATATTATTGCTAAATTTACATAAAATACAGAGGTTTACTTTAGCTTTTTAATTATTGTTAATCCTAAGTTTTGGACATGGCTAGGAGAGTATATTAAAAGGGATAATGACTATAAGACTATTGTTCTAAGGTGATGTAGTGCCAGGGAGACAGAGGTGGCCATAAACTATTTCCAAAAATAATTACCTTGTCAATTAGGTATATAAAGTATGCAAAAAGGCTACCTGGATGGCAAGCAAAATACATGGGTTAACCACAATGAAGGCATTCGGACAAGATCAGCTACCTAGCACAACAAAAGCCAGGTGTGTGGACATAGGAAGGGGAAAAGAAACAATGACAACAAACTACAAAAAACTACAAAAAAGGTTTATAGGATTGGGTTTCCTTCAACCCTGGCGATCGGGTGGCGCTAAGTCACTCTATCCAGAGAGTTTCCTTTTGTAGGATAAATTTGTCTCATTCACCCCCTCTGGTGCTTTTTGGGACGACGGCTAGCACAACAAATGAGACAGAGGAAGTATCAAAGCGGTGATAGAAGTCCAGATGTCGGCTAATGGGAGTTATCATTTTCCCATTGCCCAAATAGTATAAATGATCATTAATTCTCTGTCTCAGTTGTCTGGCCGTCTTCCCCACGTAAAAAGCCCCACATTTGCAAGTCATGAGGTATACCAGGCCCTGTGTGTAGCAAGTAGCAGAAAATTTGGGATAGTAAATCTCGCAATTGGGAAGTAGAATTTTATGACCAGGTAATACCCATGGGCAAAAAGCACAAGTACCACAGTGTGATGTCCCCAGAGGTAGACTAGGTGTGCACTCACTGTGTAGTGTAGTGACTGGTCACAAGTCTGTCTCTTAGGGAGTTGGCATGTCTGAAAACAATTTCTGGACGTTCACCAATATATTTTTTAAGTATTGGATCTTCCTGTGGAAGATTACAATGGGTATCCATTATCGTCCTGACATCCTCATAGTGTGATGAGAATTTCTTGATTAGTTTGACTATAGGTTTTTTGAGGGGGGTCTTGGTCTTAAATAGCAGGTCACTGCGTGTTTGACACAGCGCCTTATTGTAGGCCTGGTGTAGCAATGATTGACTATATCCTCTTGCAAGTAAGCGTGATTGTAGTAGTTTGGCGTGTTGCTGGAAATCTGATAGATGCATACAATTACGGCGGAGCCTAATGTAATGAGCGTACGGTATGCTCCAAATGAGTGCTGGAGGGCGTGCACTAGCTGCGTGCAACAGTGTGTTGCCAGCTGTTGTCTTACGAAAAAGGTTTGTTGCCAATGTATTATCTTTGTCCCTGTAAATAACAAGGTCAAGAAAGTTACATAGTAGGCGAGGTTGAAAAAAGACACAAGTCCATCAAGGTCAACCTAAGTTGGTTTTATATGTGTCACAGCTGTAAGTAAATTTAAGATTGAACTGATTGATGTTCAAAGATTGAATGAATTCATCGAGAGATTGACGGGTATCTGTCCATACAATGAAGACGTCATCAATAAAATGTCTCCAGCATAGGATTTGAGCGGTAAATTTCATCAGAGGTTCACAAGAGAACAGATGTCTCTGCCACCCCCCCAGATACAGGTTGGCATAGGCAGGAGCACAACAGGTGCCTATGGCCACCCCCTGTATCTGGAGGTAGTGGGAGTCCATAAAACAAAACCAGTTGTGGGTTAAGATAAACCATAACAACCTCAAGATGAACTCATAGTTCCAATGGTGGTGGTCCTCCTTGTAGACTCCACGACACCTTCCAGTGGGCCTCCTACAACCCATACCCAATGGAGAGAGGCCCTGGACCCACCTGTCTATGGATTTCATTATGGAGTTGCCCAACTCCCAAGGCAACACAGTTATCCTTATGGTGGTTGACCGGTTCTCAAAGATGTGTCATTTTATTCCACTTAAGAAGTTGCCCACTTCTAAGGAACTGGCTTTCATTTTTGCTCGGGAGATCTTTCGCTTACATGGGCTACCCAAGGTGATGGTCTCGGACAGGGGTAGTAAGTTTGTGTCCCGGTTCTGGCGAGCCTTTTGTGCACAGCTGGGAATTCAACTTGCTTTATCCTCTGCGTATCACCGCAGTCTAATGGGGCCGCAGAACAAGCCAATCAGTCCTTGGAGCAATTCCTACGTTGCTATATTTCTGACCATCACACAACTGGTCAGACCTATTACCATGGGCAGAGTTTGCTCACAACAGTGCCTTGAATTCTGCTTCCCGATTGTCTCTGCTTATGGCGAATTATGATTTCCAACCTTCCATGTTGCCTGACTCGTTTGTTCCGCAGAGTATTCCTGTGCTAGAGGAGCGTGGTCTTCGTTCCACTTGGGCACAAGTCCAGGAGGCTTTGCGTTATGCTAACGATAGGTACAGACTCCATGCTGACCGCAGACGCCTGCCTGCGCCTTCCTTCCAGGTTGGGGACAGGGTCTGGCTGTCATCTCGCAACCTCTGACTTCGCGTTCCCTCACTGAAGTTCGCACCTCGGTTTATCGGGCCTTTCCATATCCTTCGCAGGATTAACCCAGTGGCTTACACGTTGGACCTTCCTTCTAGTATGCGCATCTCAAATGTGTTTCATATCTCCTTATTGAAACCATTGGTCTGCAACCCTTTTACCACCTCGGTAACACGTCCTCACCCTATACAGGGTGAGAACCATGAGGAGTATGAGGTACAATCCATTGTTGACTCCCGTAGGTTCCGTGGGCGCATACAGGACCTGGTGCATTGGAAGGGGTACGGTCTGGAGGAACGCTCCTGGGTTTCATCCTCGGACGTACATGCTCCTGCCCTTTTCCGTGATTTCCATAGACATTTTCCCCTCAAGCCCGGTGGTCCTCCGAGGGGGGGGGTACTGTCAGGGCTGGCTCAGCCCTTCCTTCTCTGAGCTGGCCGCTCAGCTGTCAGCTAATTGCCAGCTCTCATCTCTCTCCAGTTAACCAGCTGTTGTGGATCTGCTGGTCAGTTTCGCCTACTTAAAGATCTCCAGCTCACTTCATTCCTGCCTTTGCCTTGGACACATCACAAGAAACCATCTCCTGCGTTTCTATTTTAAGACTGGCTTTGCTGACATCCCTTCTGGCTCCTTATCCTGCTTGCTGTTCCTCTACTTGGATCCCTGACTTCTGGCCTGGCTGATTACCCGATCTGGTTACTGAACTCTGACTTGGCTGACTATCCGATCCGGTTACTGGACTCTGGATATGTTTTCACTACACTTACTCTATTTACCTTTTTATTTTTATTAATAAACAAGTGTAATTTTACTGTACTTCTGTCTCGGTCTGGTTCATGGTTTCTGACAACTAGGAAGCTTTGAAAAATCTTGTGACCAAAGGCTCTGAAGAGATTGATCTTTTCAAAATCACTCTTAAGGCAGCAACTTGCACCTTAAGTGTACTAACTGCCAGACCCTTATCATCGCTTTACTGCAAAAACTCTAACACAGATGCAGAATTTTTCAGGGCTCGGTTTGTCGAACACCAAAAAGAATTGTAAACCTTCCAAACCTTGGCATATATAGTTCTAGTCACCTTCTTTCTACTTGACAGCAGAGTAGATAATAAACATTCTGAAAACCTGGCTACTTCCGTGTAATTCACTGGACCCTGGATCAGTCTGAGAGGAAGGTGCCAAAAATGGCTTGGCCAGTGGCCAGTTGCAGAATGCTGGAAAACCATGCTCTCTTGGGCCAAAATGGGATAATCAGAATAACTGAAGCTTTTTCCCTCTGGATCTTCCTTAATACCAGTGGGATCAGCTGAAATGGTGTGAAGGCATAACACAGGTGCGCCAAAGCATCCGTCCCCAGGGAGCCATCATTTCTGTGCAGAGAAAAGAATTGAGGAAGCTGCTCATTCTCCCTGGATGCGAATAGATCCACCTGAGGCTGCCCCCACTTCTTGGCGATCTTTGCAAAGACTTCTGGGTTCAGAGCCCACTCTTCCTCTTGATTGCAATGTCTGCTCAGAAAATCAGCTACCTCGTTCAATGTGCCTTTGAGATGGATCGCTGATAAGGATAGCAAATGGTTCTCTGCCCATACCAGGATTTTTGTTGCCAGAACCTGAAGGGACCTACTCCTTGTACCCCAGAGCTTTGCTTGTGTCTTTTGGAAATCTTTTTTGGGGAAATTCCATAAACTCTATCCAGTATCCCTGGGAGAGCATAGTTAAAATGTACTGATCTGATGTTATGTTTGACCACAGAGAGGAACCCCAGAAGCCTTACTCCCACCGGAAGGGATGAGTCATTGGGGGTTATTTACGAAAGGCAAATCCACTTTGCACTGCAAGTGCACTGAAAGTGCACTTGGAAGTGCAGTCGCTCTAAATCTAAGGGGTAGATCTGAAATGAGTGGAAGCTCTGCTTATTTTATCATTCAATCATGTGCAAGCTAAAATGCTGTTTTTTTATTTTCCTTGCATGTCCCCCTCGGATCTACAGCGACTTTACTTCCAAGTGCACTTTCAGTGCACTTTCAAGTGCTCTTGCAGTGCAAAGTGGATTCTCCTTTAGTAAATAACCCCCCATTGTGTTTCTCAGTTTGCGCAGAAGGATGGAAAATTAGTCCACCCTTGCCTTTATACTTCTGCGAGGACCAATTTCTCCTTTTTCCCTGGGACATGTTGTCCTGTTCCTGCGTCCTTTGTGGCAGAAAAAGACATTTAGGAGGCTGCTTCTTTTATTTGACAGGAAAGGATTTCTTTTTGTCTGCTGTTCTATCAAGAGTGGAATCCACATCTGGACCGAATAAAAAATCTCCATGAAAGGAATTCCACAAAGCTTACTCTTAGATGCTGCATCACTAGGCCAGGTTTTTAACCATAAAGCTCTTCTGGCTAAAGTAGCCAAGGCTGCCGATCTTGCTGACATTCTTATTGATTTTGCTGAAGCATCAGCAATATAGGCCACAGCATAGGATAAGGTAGAAAACGAATCTAAGATGTCCTGCTTATGTAAATCTGCCACAATATGCGCTTTAAGCTGGTTAACCAAGTATTCAAGATTTCAGGCCACACAAGTGTTAGCCATGGCTGGCTTCAGATTACCCATGGTTGACTGCCAAGATCTTTTAGGCAGCAGATCCATCCACTTATCCATAGGATGTGCCTGGAAATGACACCTCGCGCCTGACCCGACAGTGCCGCTCTTCTGGATACCTCACTTCAGGACGTCCAAAATTGCTCCTCAGCCCACAAAATGTGGCAGTGGCATTTTCCATGCCTGCTGATGCCACTGCCAAAAATAAAAAAAAAGGAGCGGTACTGCCTTGTCAGTAGGGGCTCTCCTTGAGCACAGAAGGGGGGAGATTGAGCCCATCCACTGCCTTACACTCTGGGTGAAACCTGGGAGAAATGGGAGTCTCCAAAAAAAGGGAATAAAAAAGAAAAAAAAAAGGAACTGTAGCACGACCCCCTTGGGGACCTGCTCATCTGCACCACCATGAACCTGTGAACATTCCAACCCACCTGACACTCTGGGTTCAGACATTTTTGCACCACCTTAAAGTCAATCAACTCGGTGAGTTTATATTCTATTAACGCTTACTGGAATAACTCAATGAAGATCCAGTTGCACAGAGGAGGTAATAGATCAACTGAACTTTGGATAACAGTCCAAGCTCAGTAGAAGAATTCCTCTACAAGAATACAATTTAAGACAATTTGGCAATAACAGTATATTATATACATGTATGTACAATAGAGTACCACTTGAACATGGCCTGAAAGGATAAGCAAGAGTTAAGCATTAATTCTGGTAAGACTTCTAGAGGGGGAACCCATGCCAGCCTATTTAACTTTTAATCCTAATGAGAGATCAATTAAACAAGAATGGTATGAGGGCCCTTTAAGTAATAATGACAGCAATGTCCCAGTTGCAGGCCTGATGGTCTTTTCCGGCAGTCAGAGCTTATTAACTATATCCAATAAGGTGCAGTAACAAGGCAATGGTATTTCTTGGAATGGTTGATGCGACAGGTGTCTATGTACAGTGTTCAAATAGAAATGCAGTAAAGTGTTTCCCCATGGTAAAGCTGTCTGTAACACAGTGTCCCAGTGAAGCAACAAAGAAAGGTTTGCAAAGGTGGGCAATTGACCTCTCACCAATGACCAAGCCGTTCAAGGCCCTCTGGACAGCGGCTCCCGGAGAGGCGTCCTTGCAGCGGATCCACTCGTGACGATCATCTGATGCGAAGCACGAAGCGCAGGCTGTCGGACTATTAGGGTGGTGCTGGATAGATGTCTGATGAACAGCAAGCAGAGCTAGGCCCTTCTCGGCCAGGTTGGAATGTTGTACACTGCATGGTAGGCCGCGACCTCGCTCTTACTGTACAGAGAGGTCCGTCACACATAAAGCCCAAGAGTAAAAGAGCGTGGGGCGGGTCTCTGGCCTCATTTACAGCTTGTAACGACACCCCGAGTATGAAAGTGGTTCAAGTCATTTAGGACATTTCATACCCAAACACAAAGGCAGCTACCGAACACTCCAATCAGCCGAACAAGGAACCCATACAAATAATCCACCCCAAAAACGAGGCACGGCTCCGTCCTCAGGTTTCAAACAGGAATCAATCTTTATTCAAAAAACACATGTTATACAGGTCCCACTTCAAAACATTTCCCCTCCACCCTTGGAAAACAGGGCGGGTTAAACTGTCCAATAACAATGGACACACAGGTCAGGTGTGCTTAACTTCTCATCAGTAAACAGTCTTGCTGGAGGAATCCCCCCTCCCTCTTTCCTCACAGCAATACACATCCTGTGATCCAAGGCAGACAAACACAATAGAACATTGGAACACAGCCCCACCCCAAACCAGCACAGCAAACAGCACATACCAAATACACACACATACACAGCATTGAGTCTCTGACCAGCACAGATCACAGTGGGGTTCCCATTCACCCCGTGCCTCTATTAGTGACTCCCGTCACACAGCTCTTTCCAGCTCTTTCTTTTCTCTGATGGTAGCAAAGACCCCTGGGATATGTAGTCCTGATGAATAGTTATGCGGAGCAATTGCCATTCTGAGTAACTACCAATCCCACGATCCCTTTGGTTTGGCTCACAGACATGTCGTTTAGTTAGTGACGCTGGGCACTAGAGGGACACTACAGTAGATAGAAATGAAGGGGAATCGCTATACTTTTCAATTGTAGTCCACATTGCTACATCCTCCCCCCACTTGAAAGTCTTTGGTCTTCAAAGACAGAACACAACCTGTGGGGTCACCTTACTGTATCATAGGAAAATGAATGGTTAATTATATGACAAACCAGAAGTTGGAACAGCCAACAACTAATCCAAAGAAGGATCTTCTAACAGTAAATTATATACATTGTTAGGCAAAGTCCTATTAATCTTGTGACAGGCCAGTAACAAGTTAGTGACCCACCCAGTAGTGTCAGGTGGATCAAGAAAGTTCCCCTGTACTGCATGTCCCACTGAGAAGGGATGCGCGGGCACGCTTGCGCGCACCTATGCATGCACGCTAATGCTGCACGGAATGCCAATATATGTGTGGGTGCGCACGCACTCTGACGGTTCTTGCCACTAAACAGACTATTTAAACTGACTCATTCCCCTGGATCAGTGCTGTCTGGTCAACAGCGTTCCCTGTGATTCCTGATAACCGTTTGCCTGTACCTGTTCCAGTTGACCTACCCGGCTTGTCCCTGACTATTCCGGTTACCTGCCTGCACCCGACCTTAGCTAGTCTTGACTACGTTCCTGCCTGCTCCTTCTGCTACTTTGCTGCCAGCCTGTTGCCGAACCTGCCTGCACCCGACTCTGCTCCTGTATCACGTCTGTTCTGGACTTGTTTACCTGTGCCCCCAGCCTGCTTGCCTGCACCTGCCTGAGCTCCAGTCTCCAGCCTGACAGCTGTTCCTGGTTCTATCCCAGCTCCACCATCAGTTCCAGTCCAACTCCTCTCCAGTTCCAGTTTAGCAACTCTGCCATGCACTCCCACTCCTCCTGTTTTCTCTACCAGGGGCCTCAAGTCAGAGGTGTTAAGAGAGGCCTCCCTCTGCATATCAGACTCTACCACCAGGTAACGTGACAATTGGATTCCATCTTGACTTCCTCGTCTCCTCCTAGTGGGTGAAGATCTGCTGCTTCAACTTCTTGCAATGGGGGACGTGTCTTCCTCATAAAAGGAGGCTGTCTTCCTCCCCAGCCCCAAGAGTGATGGGATTGTCTTTAAGAGGGGGAACCCACAACCAATCAAGAGTTAATTCTTTTTCCTCGCTCTCCTCTTCAGGTGGTATGGGTGGACAGGTTTTTGCCGGCCCTAGGCCTCAGCGTAGGGGACTGATAAGTCACTAAGCAAGAGGATGGGGGCTCGGACAGCCTCAGATATAGGCAGCAAATGGTTTTGATGCCAAGTCTTCCCTTCAGGCTGAATCTGATAAACATGGAGCCCAGGTAATCGCTTACAATGTAGGGTTGAGAGCGCCATCAGCCAGCTTATATTTCCTAGGCACTCCTAGATTGCGCAACATCACTCGATCTCTGTCAGGGACATGGCCGTCCTAGTACTGGCAATGTTGCCCAGACTCTCCATGGATGCCCACAGAGGATCCTGAGACGTGCACGAGCGTGCGCCACGCATCGGCACGCACAATACGGCGAGTGTGCAACGGCGCGCAAGTGGCGTGACTGACGCTGGCCTATTTAAACTAGCCTGTGACCACAGGACGTTGCTGGATTATCTTCTCAGCTTCATTGTGTACTTGACCTTGCTTCCTGATCTGTGGATACCTGTTGTGACCCGGCTTGCCTTGACCTTGCTTCCTGATCTCCTGGCTTAACCCTTGGCCTGCTTCTGGACTCCGCTTCTGCATCATGATCTCCTGGCTTGACCTTCAGCTTGTACCTGGACCCTGCCTGTGTATGACCTCTGCTCGCCCTTGTACTCTCTCTGGACTGATTTATGCGTGTATGACCCCTGGCCTGTCTCCTGGTTTCTCCTTTTTTTTTCAAATCTTTATTTATAGAGTGGGCAAAGATACACAAAATACAACATCTCGATGTCATATATGGGGAAAAAAAAAAAAAAGGAAAGAAATATAGTATAATATGAGCTGAGCACCAAACTTGACAATAATGAAAAGTACAATTATAAAGAAATTGCAGTGATCTTTGGTACTATAAACAATGCCATCTGTAACTTTAGCTGCGTCGGAAAAGGTATCTTACTTCCGAAGGTCCACTTGGACCATCGAGAGGTTCCGTGAATCTCGCACCTTTTTTCAATTTATTGTAAGAACAGAACCATGTAGGTCCACGGGGCACCAAGTAGTACCCCATATACCAACACTAGTAAAGACAGAGAGGAGAAACAGAGAGAAGAGAAAGGAAGAGAAGAGGGAAGAGGCATGAAAGGAAGGGAAGTAGGGGGAAGTATAGGGGAATGGGGAAGAAGGGAGGGGAAGAAATGGGGCACAGTGAGGCAGCGCGCACACCCATCTCCTAGTTAGAGCACCAACTGGTACAATCGAATGGCATCCATAGCCCAATTGACTATAAGTCGCTCGGTAATGGGACAATTTTAAACTGGTGTATCACTCCCAAAAACTCCAGACCTTCATCTAAAAGGATAAAAATATTCCAGATGGACCACGTCTTGGTAAATCGTTCATTTTGGTGACGGCCGTGAGGATTAGGTCCTCCATTTTTTTGATTTCCTCAACCTCTCTGAGCCATGAACTAATAGGTGGAGATTGTGTGGACTTCCAGTATAAGGGAATGCAAGCCTTCGCTGCGTCAAGTAGATGTGGGATTAGTGATTTTTTTTGTACGCCTTTCGGGATTTGTCAGAAGCATGGAGTAGGAAAAGGGCCGGGTCTGCTTGAATGGGGTATTCAGTGAACTTCTGCATCGTCTGCTGGATGGTTTTCCAAAACACCTCCAACATGGGACAAGTCCAGAAAATGTGGAGGATCGTTCCTCTTTCTCTCTGACATCTCCAACAACGGTCTGTGGCAGAGGGAAAGATCTTTTGTAGCTTTGCAGGGGTATTGTACCATCTGGTAACTATTTTATAGTTAGTCTCTTGCGTCTTTGAGCAAATTGAGGATTTTTTGTTTTTGACGCATCTTAAAAGTGCACCAAAGATGTCTTTCCCACTTATCTAGACAATGGAGATGATGGCTATCTGGTGTCGTGATCAAAAACTGATAGATGGCTGATAAGGTGTGGGGCATAGCACCATCCTCCGAGCAATAGGTCTCTAGGGTGGTTAGAGTTTGGTCAGAGCTACTGGGTAGGGGTACTGATTTTAGGAAATGACAGAGTTGGAGAGCCCTCCAAAAATCTGAAAGTGAAAGGGGCTGTCCGTATTCATAAGATCTGTCACGGATGGCCACTTTCCATTAACAAGGAAATGGGAGGCTTGGAAATATCCCGCCGTTCTCAGAGAGCAAAAGATGGGGTCTGTGTGACCCGGAACAAACTCTGGGTTTCCCAGTATCGGGCGAAGTGGGGAATTTAATGACAAGACAAGAGCGTGCAAAGAGAGTCAAACATATTTGTGTAGTAGTACCTATCAGGGGGTGATTCTTCACGTCTCTAGGCCGTGAGTTATGGCACCAGATTGGTCCATAGTTGCATGGATTGGTGACGATTCCAGTCATTAAGTCTGGTTACATGAGTCGCTTGGTGATACTTGCGAAGATCTGGTACTGCCAGTCCCCCATATTGCTTGGGCAACATAAGCTGTCTTCTGTTGAGTCTAGGTCTTTTATGGGCCCATATGAAATCAAAGAATAAGGCTCTGGTCTGGTCAAAGTAACTAGAGGGAATTTGGAACGGGAGGGCTTGGAGAAGATAGAGGAATTTGGGAAGAATGCACATCTTAAGGATATTGCATCTCCCAAACCACGAATGTAGTCCCGTTTGCCATTTAGCAAGCAGAGCTCCAACATCTGTCAACAGAGGGGGAAAGTTCAGGGGGAAAAGCTGTGAAATGTCCGGATTAGCTCGCACGGTACGCAGAAACGGTTCCAGTGACAGGGAAAAAGGAGCGGGGAAAGCGGGCACCCCTGGCGTCAAAGGCCTTCTCTGCGTCCGTGCTTAAGAAAATTCAGGGAATTTTATTTTTATTGACCACGTGTAGGAGATTAAGGACTTGAATTGTGTTTTCCCTGGCCTCTCTGGTCGGGACAAATCCAACTTGGTCTAGGTGGATCAGTGAAGGAAGGTAGAGTTGGATTCTGGTGGAGAGTAGTTTCGTGAAAATTTTTAGATCTGTGTTGAGTAGGGAAATTGGCCTATAGCTCCCACAGATGGTAGGATCTTTCCCGTCTTTAGGGATCACCGTGATATGTGCCGACAAAGAGTCTCGGGGAAATGTTATATCAGATCCCAGTGAACTGAAATATTTGTGCATAAATTTCTCAAGGGACGGTAGTAGGGTTTTATAGTATCTGTGCGGTGAGGCCATCCGGCCCCGGGGCTTTCCCTAATTTAGTGGCCCCTATCGCTGACTATCTCCGCAATGGTAATGAGTTCGTTAAGCAGTTCTCCTACCTCTGAGGGCAGTTTGGGCATTCTGAGTTGGTTAGATAGTCTTTGATTAGAGCTTGAGAGGGAGCTGGGGTCTGCAGATTGTAGAGAGACGCATAGAACTCCTTAAACTCTCCAGCTATATTTCGTGGGAGTGTGGTCTTCTGGCCGGAGGACGTCGTAATATGAGGTATGTAATTAGCCAATACTTGATCTCTCAGTGACCTGGCCAGGAGTCTACCGCATTTATTCCCGGATTCGTACGACACCCGGCGACAAATCTGAATCGTGGCCTTAGCTCGAAATTGCATCAAATCAGTAATTTTCTTATGTAATATCAAAATTTCTGTCTCTAGGGCTTGGGTCTGGGCATGTTTGTGTCGGGTTTCAGCGAGGTTCAATTGGTTCAGAAGCGACACCATTTGTTCCGAACGCTGTCTCTTAATGCGTGAGCCATGCTTAATGAGTACTCCGCGAATCACCGCCTTGTGAGCTTCCCACACAATGCCAGGATTTCTATCAGGAGTATCATTAGTTTGAAAATAGCAAATCAAGCCAAAGGGAGGGAGTACAGGGATTATGGCGGTGCCAAGAGAAACACAATATACTCAAAACAAAATCAAAAATATTTTTATTAGCATCAATTATTAAAACTAGACATGAAAATAAAAAAAAAAACACGGTGTGCATAATCAATAAAATCTATTCTGTAGCAAATATGTTTCACGTGACTTGGCCTGAAGAGCGTGGCGGACAGTTCAGTGGGTAGGTATTTTAAATATCTGACATGTTTCGCCAGTGATGGCTTCCTCAGGAACAGATGTTTAATACCTAAAGCGCTACAGTTCACTCTATAGAGAGAGATATGACAATCAATAAACATTCTAAGACAATTGGTACATTAGATACAGAAAAAATATATATATCCACATGTTTGCAAGCAGTCAGAGTAGACCACCGACCACCACCCAAGGTTAGCCCCAAGAACTTCCCCACACCTCAGGGTGCCAATGGGAACCCCGACCAGGCTATCTAAAGATGGTAAGCATGTACCTGCAAGTCACCAGGGATAGGTGCCACACGCATCCGGAACAGGGCCTCAAACAGAGATTACAATGGGTAGCTGCAGGGGACAATCAGAAAGGCCTGACGGAGTATGTGTCTAAAAATAGAATAGTATATAAGTGAGTTCATTTTGGTGGGTCCTGGAGAGGCCTCAAGGCGGCCCATCAATTAAAGAAAGGAGAAACATAATATAGGACTAACATAGTCTAACTTTTACTTACAAAAATTCTATTTTAAGTGGATAGCAGGACACCAAACCGGATTACGACTGATGCGACGGTGTCCTGTGAATCCCTGGCGTGTATAATGGCCTGGGATGCCGGCGTTCTTATGCCCCCCACACACGAGCGGCGTCTGAGACATGCCGGGAAGGAATAACAATAATAATGACATAGAAGCAATGGAACCATATACATATCACAATGAACAAACAAAATGGTATTTCATGAATATGTCTACTCTGTATCTAATCCTATGGGTGACAAATTGGAAAATTCAGTGAAAATAAAGCTATATCTTAGTCCATCAGGGCCAATCTCTGGAGTGGGGAAGAGCCGTAGGGAGGGGTATGAAAAATTCGAACAATGTATACAAAAAATGAAAATTGGTGAAGTAAATTATATCAGCCCCTAAAGAGGGCCTACCTATAGAAATGGCTTGAAACTAATACATTCATTGAGCCCTGGATATTTAGTGGCCTCCAAAGTATGTATCCATTTAGTCTCTAATTGGAGTAGTTTTTGATCTATATCCCCACCTCTGACATGTGCAGGGATATGTTCCAGTGCTGTAAATCCCACAGCATGGGGGTCAAAATTGTGGTGATCTGCTATATGTCGGTTGATAGAGGTGGAGGTCTTACCTTTATATAAGGGTTTAATATGATCACGGATCTGTACACAGAATTGACATTTAGTTTTACCGACATAGTAACTGCCACATGTACATGTGGCAAGATAAACTACTAAATAGTCTGACACGTGACTTTATGTTTAATTTTGTGTGTTTGGCCATTTGGAAGTGGTTTCTCACGTGCATCATAAATAAACTCACATATATCACAATGGCCACAAGGAAATGTGCCAAACGCTATTGAAAGAAACTCTGGTTTGGGTGCATGGTGACTAGCTGTAATTTTATCCCGTAAAGATGGAGAGTGACAGTAGGTAATCTGAGGCTGGGATTGGATATATTTTTTAATGGTGTTGTCTGCTGTAAGGAGGGGCCAATACTTATTCAGAATATCCCTCACCTCATTGTGATGTTGGGAAAATTGGGTTATAACCCGAACAGGCTGAAAACCATCCTTGTTTTTGATGGAATATATCAGTTTTTTCCGATCCAATTTTTTTACTTTATTAAAGGCCTGTTTTAACAGTTTATGGCTATACCCTCTTCTTTTTAGTCTCTCATAAAGCTCCTATGAGGCCTCAAAGAAGTCCTTGTCGTCTGTGCAATTCCGTTTAATGCGTAAATATTGGCTGTATGGGATACTATTTAGCAATGGTTTGGGATGAGCGTTTTTAGCGTGTAAAATGGTGTTCCCTGACGTTTCTTTACGATACAGGGATGAGGAGAGATTCCCGTCAGAGTCCAGTCGTATTTCCAGATCAAGGAAGGTAATCCTTCTCTGGCTACACTCCATTGTGAACTTGAGATTATATGAATTGACAGCCAAAGTGTCCATAAATCTAGAGAGGTGTTCCCGAGTGCCAGACCAAAAAAAGATGATATCATCAATATACCTGTGCCACGAAATCACGTGGCATAGGAAGTCAACAAGGTCAGGATTGGAGAACAGATCCATTTCCCACCCCCCCAGGTACAAGTTAGTGTAGGATGGCGCACATTTGGTGCCCATAGCCACGCCTTGTACCTGGAGGAAGTGGGAAGTACCAAACAAAAAGTGGTTACGTGTGAAGATGAAACTCAAAAGATCCACAACAAAATGGCTATATGCCTCAAATTTGGGGCCTCTGTCCTGTAACAGTTTGGAAATAACTTTGATGCCAGTACTGTGGGGTATAGTATTGTATAAACTTTCTACGTCTAATGCTACCATCCATGTGTCATCTGGAAGTTGCAGGTCCTCCAAGATACGGAGGAGATGTACCGTGTCCTGTACATGAGAGGGAAGAGCCTGTACGTGTAGATTTAGGTACTTGTCCACAAGAGCACTTGCATTTTCTGTCAAACTTAAACATCCTGATACGATAGGACGACCAGGGGGGTTTTTTAGAGACTTATGGAGTTTGGGAAGAGTGTAGAACGTAGGTATTCTTGGATCCTTAACATTTAAGAATTTCCAAGTGTTGACATCTATGATTCCTTTCTGGTAAGCAGAGAAAATAAGTTCATAGCATTAGCAGGCAAAGTTTTCGATAAGTGTACGTGAAATAGGTACGTACCAGTCCTTATTGTCGAGGATGTTGCGGCACATGGATTCATATGCCGCAACATCCATAACAACTATGTTACCGCCTTTGTCAGCGGGTTTTATTACCAACCCAGGGTGGTTTTGTAGGGATTTAAGAGCTTGTTTCTGGGCACAAGATAGGTTGGAAGGATGTGAGATTGAAAGATCAATGTCTTTGATGGTGTTACTAATTTGTTCCACAAATGCCCAAATGTTGGGGTTCACTGAAAGATTGGGAAAACCTGTAGATTTGGGTTTGAAGGACAAAGGAGGCGGGAAGGACACTCCAGAGGCCACAATGCCGTGGCTATCAGATTGCCACAGGCATTCCTCCTCTGTGCCACCCTCCTCCAAAAGCGTTAATAGGTCCTCAATAGCCTGAATTTCGGCTACTGTAGGGACACTGTTGTCTGGTACTGGGTCTGCCGTTTGGGTTGCGGCGGATTTATCAAAAATAACCTTGTACATTAATTTTCTTGCAAATAATTGTATATCCTTAACAAATTGGAATTTATCAAATTCTGCTGAAGGACAGAAAGTGAGACCTAATTGTAAAACTTTTATCTGTTTGGTTAAAGAAAAGGAAGAGAGATTGACCACATCTAAATCCAAAGTGCGTTGTGACCGAGAACTGATGGGTGCTAAGGTATTGGACTCTGTGTTGAGTCCAGTGCTTGGGATAAAAAAATGGGAGCCAACTTAGGGTCAATAGACTGAGAGGCTGTGGGAAACATAGTAGTCAAAGTAGGTTCACTTACCCGTCTTCCAATGGGGGCAGGAAGAGCAAGTGGTGCTGGAGTGGTTGTAGGGAGTGCCGAGTGCACAGTGCGAGTGGAGGTAAGTGGTGGCCGTGGTAGTGCTCGTGTGAGCGGAGTAGAAGTGCTCGTGGTTTTTGGTCGGGCCCCTAGGGGCTTAGCAGTATTGGTGGTTCCAAAAGTGCGTCGGATAGAGTCCGTAGAGGAAGTAGGTAATTCACTCTCTTTTTTTAGGAATTCCGTCTTGTGAAAGCTCACGGTATGTGGTAGATGAGCTGGAAGAAAAAGAGGTGAAAAAAACATTAGGTGCTTCATTGTTGTTTTTAGGTACATTTTCAGAATTTGGTTTAGTAAAAGGTTTTTTGGGGGTATTTCCGTCCCAACTATAAGCGTAACCATTAGTGTGGGCAAGTTTGTCCCGCAAGAATTTATTTTCTTTGGCATTGATTATATCTATTGTGTAGTCCTCGAGGTGAACACGGAGATCCTTGTCCCTCTGGGCGAACCTCGAGGAGGACACATCAGCGGCCCAATCAGTAAGCCATTCATTAATAGAAATGTCTAATAGCGCCAGTTCCTTGTCATACTCTTGACAGAGCATGCAAATCATGTTAAAGGAGCATATTTGCAGGTTATCTTCCCAGGCCTTTTTTAGAGGATCAGTGGTTTTTTTAATATTGGGGAATATTTGAATTCTAAGACCCCAGGGAACAATCTGGTTCTCAACATATTTTTCGAAGTAAATCTTGTGCCAATAGACGCGAACCTTCTTCTCTAGTAACCGTTGGAATCTAATAAAATATTTGTCAAGTTCTGTGTCAGAGATATTTGAGGTCGTATGAGACGTTTGGATTTTGGTCATAAGGTCCTCCCAACCTTCCCCACAGAAATCAGCCATGATTTCAGAGGAGACAGCAATATAATCTTTAAAAGAAAATTCTATAGTTACAATCAAGTACCCACATGTACAATCACAAGTTTTGAAAACTGGGCGAAAAACTCGAATAGTTAAAAAATATATCCAATCCCAGCCTCAGATTACCTACCGTCGCTCTCCATCTTTACGGGATAAAATTACAGCTAGTCACCATGCACCCAAACCAGAGTTTCTTTCAATAGCGTTTGGCACATTTCCTTGTGGCCATTGTGATGTGAGTTTATTTATGATGCACGCGAGAAACCGCTTCCAAATGGCCAAACACACAAAATTAAACATAAAGTCACGTGTCAGACTATTGGCGTAGTTTATCTTGCCACATGTACATGTGGCAGTTACTATGTCGGTAAAACGAAACGTCAATTCTGTGCACGGATCCGTGATCATATTAAACCCTTATATAAAAAGGTAAGACCTCCACCTCTATCAACCGACATATAGCAGATCACCACAATTTTGACCCCCATGCTGTGGGATTTACAGCACTGGAACATATCCCTGCACATGTCAGAGGTGGGGATATAGATCAAAAACTACTCCAATTAGAGACTAAATGGATACATACTTTGGAGGCCACTAAATATCCAGGGCTCAAAGAATGTATTAGTTGCAAGCCATTTCTATAGGTAGGCCCTCTTTAGGGGCTGATATAATTTACTTCACCAATTTTCATTCTTTGTATACATTGTTCGAATTTTTCATACCCCTCCCTACGGCTCTTCCCCACTCCAGAGATTGGCACTGATGGACTAAGATATAGCTTTATTTTCACAGAATTTTCCAATTTGTCACCCATAGGATTAGATACAGAGTAGACATATTCATGAAATACCATTTTGTTTGTTCATTGTGATATGTATATGGTTCCATTGCTTCTATGTCATTATTATTGTTATTCCTGTCCATAGATGACGAATATACTGTGTTAACAATTATGGTTACAATTTGCGAACTGTCAGGGTGACTTGCGTGGGCACACACCGGGGATCATGCCCCCTTCTACATTTTTTAGTTTCTTTACTTTGCCACAGTTCTTGTTCATGCCTTGTGTGCAGGCGTTTCTTTGGGGCTCCACTTGGATCCCTGGCTTGTTCCCGCCCACTTCCACCTTCCCTTTGTGCCCCTGTCGGCGCCCCTGTACCTTTGGATGCTATATGTCCCCCCCTCCATGCCCTCTTATCACCCGTTGGGTACTAGCTGCCCACGGCCCCTGTGGGTCTCTGTGGTGAGTGCGAACCGGGTCTGGTGCTCTCAGCCTCTCACAGGAGATATACTTTAGCTGCATGGACACCCAAGGGCACTGGTTGCTCCTCTGCCCGCCTTAGCCACTGCACACTGGAAAATTGTCACATCTTCCAGGTATCGCGCTGCTAGTTGCGGCGTTCGAATACTGCGCGGTGTCTGTGAGGTGTTTACATACACGTCACTATAGACACCACTGCAATGCCTTCTGGACCTTGTAGGCCAGGACGCAATTGCGAGCGGAGCATGCGCAGTGGCCCCTTCTCGTCCGCTCACACATGCGGTGATGTCAGACGCCGCTCGTGTGTGGGGGGCATAAGAACGCCAGCATCCCAGGCCATTATACACGCCAGGGATTCACAGGACACCGTTGCATCAGTCGTAATCCGGTTTGGTAGGCATTACCATTTATTATTCATGCTTGGAGATTGGCTCCAATCGGCTGTAGGTTCTTTTTCAGCCATCCATTCCATCCTGTACTACACTTATTGGTGAGTGTCAAACTACTTATGCATATATTTAGTCTGTGTCATTTGTTGACACAGTTAGTCTGCAACCTGTAACTTCTGACTTAGTATCTTCGGGACAAGGTTATGTGGTATATAAACCTTTTTCCTTTTCCCATTAACCCTCAGAGATACATGCTCGATCCCACACCCTTTGATCAATTATCTTCAACATTGACTGTTTCTTGGTGTCCTGCTATCCACTTAAAATAGAATTTTTGTAAGTAGAAGTTAGAGACTATGTTAGTCCTATATTATGTTTCTCCTTTCTTTAATTGATGGGCCACCTTGAGGCCTCTCCAGGACCCACCAAAATGAACTCACTTATATACTATTCTATTTTTAGACACATACTCCGTCAGGCCTTTCTGATTGCCCCCTGCAGCTACCCATTGTAATCTCTGTTTGAGGCCCTGTTCCGGATGCGTGTGGCACCGATCCCTGGTGACTTGCAGGTACATGCTTATCATCTTTAGATAACCTGGTCGGGGTTCCCATTGGCACCCTGAGGTGTGGGGAAGTTCTTGGGGCTAACCTTGGGTGGTGGTCAGTGGTCTACTCTGACAGCTCGCAAACATGTGGATATATATATTTTTTCTGTATCTAATGTACCAGTTGTCTTAGAATGTTTATTGATTGTCATATCTCTCTCTATAGAGTGAACTGTAGCGCTTTAGGTATTAAACATCTGTCCCTGAGGAAGCCATCACTGGCGAAACATGTCGGATATTTAAAATACCTACCCACTGAACTGGCCGCCACGCTCTTCAGGCCAAGTCACGTGAAACATATTTGCTACAGAATAGATTTTATTGATTATGCACACCGTGTTTTTTGTGATTTTCATGTCTAGTTTTAATAATTGATGCTAATAAAAATATTTTTGATTTTATTTTGAGTATATTGTGTTTCTCTTGGCACCGCCATAATCCCTGTACTCCCTCCCTTTGGCTTGATTTTCAAATTATTGGGATGAGGTGCCGTATAATACTGAGGGCGGCCCAGCCACATTTAAATAGTTTGAAAATAGCAGTCCAGCTCCCTGACTACGTCTTGGAGTATTTCTTTGTCCTGAAGGAGGCTCTCATTTAATCTCCAGGTTCTCATTCTGGTAGTGAAAACAGTCAGGGCATAGATCAAAAGAACAGGGGCATGGTCAGACCATGTGATGGATCCAATTGATGAATCTCGAATTGCATGTAATTGGGAATGAGGGATCAAGAAGTAGTCAATTCTCGAATATTGTTTATGTAGTGTTGAGTAAAAGGTGTAGTTCCTTTCAGTGGGGTGAATGAGTCTCCAAGCATCAATTAACTGTGCCTTATGAAGCACGCGCGATGCGTTTCCTAGTACTAGGGGTGATTGAAGAATGCCCCGATGTATCCTCAGAGGGAATTAGTGGCACATTAAAATCTCCACCCAGTAGTACCTGACCTCTAGAGAATTCTAACAAAATATCTGTCATTTTGGTGATAAAGTGATCCTGTCCACTGTTTGGGACATATATGTTGGCCAGGGTCACCTCCATCCCTCCAATTATGCCCTTGAGGAACAAAAAACGCCCCTCTGGGTCCGCCCTTATATCCTCACAGATCCAAGGAACGGAGCGGGAAATGAGAATGGATACACCACGAGATTTAGCGTTCCCGTTGGTGGAGTGGTACACCATTGGGAAGAATTTATTTTTCAATAAGGGGAAATTGCCTCCTTTAAAGTGTGTCTCTTGAATGAATGCCAGGTCTGTCTTCAGACAAAACATGCGCCTCTTTTCCGGAACATTTAGCCCCCTTGCATTTAACGAGAGAATGTCCAATGCCTCCTCCATTGCCCCAAGGTTTCGGGAGGGGAAGGGGAGGGGATAGGAGAGAGAGGGAAGGAAGCAGGAGAGAGGTAAGGAAGGTGAATCTAAAAGAGAAGGGGAGGTTCAGTCAGTAAGAGGAAAAAAGGTAAGGGAAAGGAAAAAGCAGTAGTTAAAACACCCCTAAAGGGTATTGTGGTCACAATCTAATGCAGTAGCACTTTAAGTGCTGAGACGCTCACCAGTATAAGTCTGGTTATCGAGCGCAGGCCTAAGTGGGTTTGTGGAAAGAAGCGACCAGCAAGCTGCTCGCAGAGACCAACCCCCCCCCCCCCGCCCCAAATGTGGTGTGTTATGAAAAAACAGGTATGATGACGGCAAACAATCAGAAGCAAGCAGGCTGGGGTCAAAGAAGTGGAAAATTAAGACAAAATAGGATAAAATAAATGTGCTATGTGCCCTTTGTTATATAGTACTAGTATATATTACTCCGGCACATCGCAAATAGGAAACAAAACAGTAATAATGATCATAACATAAACAACCCCTTATACTAACTGAGTAAGAACTGGAGGTACCTAACCATGTTCCCTGCAGTCGATTGTGTAGGCAAGGATCCCCCCTGTACAATGGTGGAGTAGAAAAAAGGAAAGAAGCCGACAGCTGTCACAAAAACCAGCTTCGGTCTTCTATGAGATCGTTCAGTTCTAAGGGTCTCACCCTCCACCTCCCTTTTCCCTTTAAAGCGTGGATAAAGCACCCCTCCCAGGATTAAACTCTCCCCGTGAAGCCCTAAGCCCATAGTCCAAGGGTAACATATTTTCCCCTCTGGGTGGGCGCCATAAGAGGAGGGAAGAAGCAACCCACGGAAATATCCCCTTGCCTGCTTTCTCCTCCAGTCCCCCATCTTAGGTAATAATGAGATCTCCATCATAGGGGCGTCCCAACTTCCCCCTCCCTCCCAGCCAATATGGCAGTATACAGTGTGCGTAACATACATGATGGTGGGGGAGGGTCTGCACACCCATCAAAGTAAATTAGACAACTACTAATAAGGCACAGTATTGCAGAACATCTGAAAAACATGGATTTCTATATGATAAGCAGAAAAACAACCTCCACTGTCTCTGCGCACTCAGATCATCTCCAGTACAAATCAATGAAACGTTCTGATATAGTGGAGTGTCTTCTGGACACAGTGTCCAACGATGTATGTAGAGTGTATGCTGCTCTGCCTGTGCACGGGTATAAATGTAGAGAAGTCTTACCTCGGGGACATTAATGCCGGAGGCTCTCCTATGTTTGTCCGTACTTCTCAATTTTAGCCCCAGTTCAGTGCGGTTCAAGCTCCCTGCCGTGTCGGTTACGGGTCACGTCTCGGTTACCACGGCGGGCACTTTCAAGAAGCAGGGAATCCCTGCAGTAGTGAACAGAGGTCCAGAGAGCGAAGGTTGCAGATCTCAGTTTGGTGCATCTAGTCTCTCTGGCGTTTCATGAAGGGTGTATGCGGTTTCAGCAAGTCTACGGCAGGGAACGGTCAAAACTCAAAAGACAGGGGTAACTAAAACGGATGTGTACGCATTTCCATATTAGGACAACTCACAGGTATAATGATCATGACTCCCGTGACCCCTCAGCGGAGGGTGACCGGCTCTCCTTCTAGACCGCAGCCGATGGGGGAGTTGGTTGTTCTGCTGAGCGGAGGATCCTGAACGACCTGAGGCACGAGGAATGATGGCCAACCAGTTTGGTACCTGAATTGGTTCCACTCCCAGGAAAACAAAGAGCCGGTAGGTCCGCCAGTGTACGCAAAGTGAAGAAGGAGGTAGCTGCTTTGTGGAAGATGACCGCCAAGGGGTATCCCCAGTGGTACGTGCAGTCGTGTCTTCTGGCTAAGTCCAGGACTGGTCTCAGCATGGCTCTTCTCTGTAGCGTGGCTCTAGAGAGATCCGGGAGAATTTTAATTGTGGCGCCATCAAATTCTACTACTCCGTGCTCCCATGCTTTGCGGAGAATAAGCTCCTTTTGGTTGTAATGGTGTATCCTGCAGAGCACATCTCTTGGTCTGTCTGGGTCCGGCGATTTAGGCCCCAAGGTCCTGTGTACTCGATCCAATTCCAGGGATGGTGGAGAGGTGCCCAGGACTTCTTGGAAGATAGCCGTCACAGTCGCCGCCAGATCCTCCACTCCGGTAGCTTCCAGGAGGCCCCGCAGCCTAAGATTATTGCTTTGGCTGCGGTCCTCCAAATCATCTAAATGAAGCTGTAGATCGACGGCCGTGGTCGCCTAAGATTCTTGGGAACACTCTAGTGCTGCAATCCGGTGTGTGAGGGATGAAATCGATGCCTCTCCAGAGTCGACACGGTCCGTGAGGGTGTGCAGATCTGCTCTGACTTCCTGGATGTCTCTGCTGTGCGCTTCTTCAATGCGGAGGATAAGGACTTCTATATCCGACTTGGTCGGGAGGGCCTGCAGGATAGCGCGGATGTCGTCAGGCATTCCGCTCGACTGTGGAGATGTGCCATCCATGTTTGTAGTACAGGCTCTCGGTGTCTCTGGGGAAAAATCCGTGGTATCTGATGAGGAAGAGGAGTACGGTAAGTCCAATGTAGTATTTTCTGTCAGGCGATGTGCACGTGGCGCTGCTAGTATGGCGCCGGTGACACTCTGTGTGTCTCGAAAGTACCGTTTAATGCCGCTTCGTGGGTTAGAAGAACAGTTACCTCCAGCTGTCGATCTTGTTCGGTAATGTCTGGTGGTTATGCCTCTCTGTTGCTCAAATACCGTCAATTTAGCGGGACAGTGTGGGGTGGCCAGGAGCTCTCTCAAAACGTGTCCTCACTCGGCCATTGCTAAGCCACGCCCCCCTGGTTTCTTCTTTTACCTGGACACTGCAAGTTCTGCTTGCCAGCATTGACCATCCCTCCGTGGCTGAACTCCTTGGACTGCAGACAAGCACCTGCTCAACCGTGCTTCTTTGGGCACCGCGCTTCTTGTTCCCAAATCCAGGAACGCGCTGCACTTAGCCGCAAGGGGAGCCCTCTTAGCATCCCGATCTCCATACCCACATCTGACAATCTCCAGGCTGTAGATCCTGAACCCTTACTCTGAGATCAAAGTTTTTCTTGTTCCTCTGTTCTCTGATGGTAGAGGTTTCTTGGCTTTCTCATAGGCCACTTTTAGGTTCTTCCGAAGTCTGTCAACATACCCCCCGGTAGGAGGCCTGAAATGTGTAATCTAACGATGTTCCAAAGTCCAGATCCACTGGTAAACAAGCTTCTCTCTCAAACATTAATCTACAGGGGAGTATCCAGTAGAATCATTTGAGGTGCTATTATAAGCATGAACCACTGCGGCTATATGGTCTCCCCAATGCTGTTTCTTCTCCAAAGGAAGGGTTCACAACATGTTCAGCGGGGTACAGTTGAAACGCTCAGGTTGTGGATCCCCTTGAGGGTGGTAAGGAGTAGTCTTGGATTACTTTATGTTTAAGAGTTCACACAATCTTCTGATCAGCTTG
Source organism: Aquarana catesbeiana (assembly GCF_042186555.1). NCBI lineage: Eukaryota > Metazoa > Chordata > Amphibia > Anura > Ranidae > Aquarana > Aquarana catesbeiana. Next base: position 517,313,399 of record NC_133325.1, read on the forward strand.
CTCTCAAAATCCCAACCTTGATCTGAGTGTAGGCTCTGAGGCAGCCCGTAGTGAACTTAAAACTTTTACACTAGAGTTTTTGCTACAGTACTGGCTTGCTGGTCCCTAGTGGGGAAAGCTTGAGCATAACGGGTGAAATGATTTGTCACAACCAGGACATTACTCCATCCATTCAGGTTCCAAGCACAAGAAACCAATGCACACCAACTCCATTGGTCCTTGGCTTTGAAGATGGCCCATTGGGGCTGCCTTTCCCGGTAAAGTCTTTCTTTGAATGCATCAGATGCAAGAGCGACAGTAGCTTTCCACCTCGGCTCTCATGGACGGCCAACAAAATCGATCTCTGACTAACTTGAAGGTTCTATCTGGGCCTAAGTGACCATGATCATCTTGAAGAGCGGTCAACACTATTCGTCTGCGTTTCCCAGGCAGTTGACGAACACCCTCTGGCTCCTCAGATGGACCTCTCCGGTATATGACTCAATCTTCTAACCACATTCGTTCCCACTCTCTATGGGCGACTTTTGCTCCCTCAATGGGGCTATTCAACAGTATCTGAGGGTCCTGGGCGGCTAACGATTTTCTCATAAGATTCCCCAATGGATCTTCACCTTGGTGCTGTCTCATGTACTCTCTTGTCAACTAAGGCAGTTCTTGGCTGCACACTTGGGTCAAATCACAGTAATATCTTGGTACTCCCACACCTTTGGCCCTTATGGCCTCTCTGTGTTTATGCTCTACTCCTTGACACACAGCCCGTACTCCTTCCAAGGGTAAATGGATTCAACTCTTCTGGCCAGCGTTGGTGAAATGAGGCCTTCGGGAAAGAGCATCAGCATCTCGATTTCCCACTCCTTGTCAGTATTTCAAACTGAGCTGGAATTCAGACAGTGCGGCCAACCACGGATGTCCAGTGGCATCCAGCTTGGCAGTGGACAATAGGTAAGTCAAGGGGTTGTTATCAGTCTTCACCACAAAGGTAGCCCCGTACAGATAATCACGTAGCTTATCAACCACAGGCCACCTGAGGGCCAAGAACTCCAACTTGTGTACAGGATAGTTCTTCTTGGGGGGGGCGAGACTGCTACTCATAGGCCACCGAGCAAAGTCTCCCCTCCGACTCCTGATACAACACTCCCCCAAAGCTATCTCTGCTGGAATCCATGTGCAATTCATAAGGTTTAGATGGATCAGCAAAGGCCAACACTGGTGCTTCAACAAGTCTCCCCTTCAGTCGTTCAAAAGCCCTTTCACACTTCACCATACATTGCTCTTGGATAGATTCAGGGGTCTTCCTGGGGCCTCCCTTCTGGGCTGATGGTCCCCCTCCGTTTGTTTCTGTAAAAGCTTGTTCAACGGCTGGGCAGTCTGTGAGAAGTTCTTAACAAATCTTCTATAGTAAGAGCAGAAACCCAATAACGACCTCAACTCAGTGACCGTACTTGGGTGAGGCCAGGAAGTAACAGCCTCCAACTTCTGAGGGTTAGTAGCTATACCCTCAGCTGATACTACATGCCCTAGATACGTGACTGACGTCTGGTAGAACTGACACTTCAACGACAGCTTCAGCCCCTCTGTGTGTAATCGTCGGAAAACTTTCTCCAACAGAGCTTCATGCTCCTCCAATGTTCTGCCGAACAGGATGATATCATCAAGGTACACTAGAACTTCTACCAAGTTCATATCACCCACAGTGTTCTCCATCAGTCTCTGGAAAGTGGCGAGGGTCCCTGTTAGTCCTTGTGGCATTCAGTCGAACACGAAAAACCCTAGAGGACTGATGAAGGCTGTCTTTTCTCGGTCATCCGGATGCATGGGTATTTGGTAGTATCCACTCTTTAGATCCAGCACACTGAACCATTTGGCCCCTGATAAGCATTGCAGGGCCTCTTCTATGCGGGTGGTTGTGTACTGATCTGGGATAGTCAATACAGATCCGGAGGGACCCATTCTTCTTTCTCACTACAACAATCGGGGAAGCATAAGGGCTCCTGGACTCCTTAATGACTTCTGAACTCTTCAGTTCAGCCAGCTGTTCTCAAAGATCCTCCAGATCACAAAGGAATTTTCCTGGCTCTTTCATGAAAAGGCTTATCTTCAGTTAGCCGAATTCCATGTTGAGCACTCCGGCACAGCCCACATCAAAGTTATTCTTGGAGAACATTTTCTCCCATCTGGCTATTTGAGCTTTGATCCTCTCCTCCCATTCAGAGGGTAGATTCGGGCAGTGGATGGTAGTCTCTCTTCCATCTCCCTTCTGGACTAGCTCATCCCAGTCTCTGGGCTGGCAGCACTCATTTTCCCAATTACCATCCTGGGCTTTAGGCTGATTGCTGACCAGTGACATTCCTCACTGACAGGAATTCGCCCTCCACTTCTCAGTAAGGCCCTAGTGGGTATGATCTCCAGGACCACTTCTATTCCATCTTCCTCCTCTGTTAAATCAGCTTCCACCACCACATAGGGACCCGGCTATTCCCATGACAGTTTAACCGTGGCCTTCAGACAGGCTCTCTCGCCCGGTTGCAATACCCTATCATGGGTATTCAATCGCCAGTCTTCCTACCCCTTCTTCGGTGGCCTTCTTCTTGCAACACTCACTGGAAATCCTGCCGCAGCTGAGGATGGATCTTTCCTACTGGGGTACCCTCGAAGGCCCCTGGAGTGAGTAGTCTCCACACAAGACTGGTGTTGGTGCCTATCAACAAGGAATTTCGGCCTGCCCCAGGTCGTCGGAGGACAGACAACTGCCAATGTATCAAAAGTGTCTGGTTTTCCAGCCAAGGCAGTATCAAATGTTATCTTGATGGGTATGTATCCATTGTATGGGCACTTCTGGGTCCCTATGCCCCAAATCTCTAACTCCTCGAGTTTGCACAAAGGGATATGCCTCAAGTACTTTGTGGTAAAAGTCTCGGTACAGCAACGTCACCTGAGCTTCAGTAGGGCTTGAGTGTAGATGCCCTCTACTTGTATTGAGACTATGGGGAGGGCCCCACTAGGTCCTTTGGCAGGTTACCAGCAGGTGACGCTATAGTTTGTGCTTTGTGCTCTGTTTGGTTTTCTCTGTAGCTGAGGGGAAAAGGCAACAGGTGGCTTGCGCCCTTTTTTGTTAGTTCTCTTCTTGACTTTGGAGCGCAGTTTTCCCTTGGGACTCTCAACTAGCTCCTTAAGGTCCCCTGAAGTTTCCCGCCGGCTTTGGGAAGAATAACTTCTGTAAGGTGGTCTCCATCACTCGCATTCAAGCATGATACATCTGGGTTGCGGCCTAAGCTACTTGGGCCATCAGTTCGGTTGGCCCAAGTTCGCTGACTGGTTCATTAGTGTCAGGAATGGCCAGTCCCACTGCTTCAGACTCAGTACCACTATCCTCATCTGAGAAACCCATCTACGCATTAACAGCTCGAGCCACCACTTTCTCTCTATTTTGAGAGATAGAGCTTGATTCTCTCGATCTTTGGCTTTTCTCTTCTAATAGAGCCTCTTCTTCTCATATTAATTCAGGGTACGTAGGCACTACCTTGGTTCTCTTCCATAACAATTTTAATACAATGGGATGGTTTGGCCTGGCCCCTTGCAAAACCCAGTCTAGACGAGCTTGATCAACATCCTGCATCCTGGGAGTATACCCCTCGAGGATAATTTGATGCAGCATTCTGCCTACTCAAGATATGTATTCAGGCAGACTCTCCCCCTTTTGTTGGTGAGTGTGGTGGAATTTGTACATCAGATCTACCGTAGTTTCAACCCTCCCAAATACAGTATACAGAGCATCTATGTAGTCCATGGCAACCAAGTTTTCTTTCCCATCCTCAGATTACGGATCACATCAGCCGCCGGGCATCGAAGGCTCTTACTGAGCCGTTGCCGATTCACAGCCTCGGAAACACTCCACTCTTCCATGGCCTGGCTCATCCAGGTTTCAAATTCATCTTCCCCCACATAAGTCGGCAACTGCCCTGAGAAAAACCTGAGTGTCGGATAGCTCTGTTTGGCATTTCCAGACCTGTTCTTCACTAAGATATCAACTAGCCGGCTCATATCTGTGTAGAAAGAGACCGATTCAATGCCCTCTGGACAGCGGCTCCCAGAGAGGCGTCCTTGCAGCGGATCCACTCGCGATAATCATCTGATGCGAAGAAGGGCGGGCTGTCGGACTATCAAGGTGGCACTGGATGGATGTCTAAATGGACAGCAAGCAGGGCTAGACCCTTCTCGGCCGGGTTGGAATGTTGTACACCGCGTGGTAGGCCGTGACCTCGCTCTCCTTGTACAGATAGGTCCGTCACAGACACAGGCCCAGGAGGAAGAGAGTGTGGGGTGGGTCTCTGGCCTCTTTAATGGCTCTTTCCAGCAATCTGTGATTCCTGGGATATGTAGTCTGGGTGTATAGTCATGCAGAGCAATTGCCATTCTGAGAAACTACCAATCCCACAATCCCCTTTTGGTTTGGCTCACAGATATAATTTCAGTTAGTGACGCTGGGCACTAGAGGGACAATACAGTACATAGAAATGATAGGGAATCACTATACTTTGCAATTGTAGAACACATTGCTACAGAAAGTAAAGAGAACCTCTCTCTCTCAGGATGGCCCCAAGAGATCCTATCTCCCTTCTAGGTGTTCCCACCAGGCCAGAAGAAACACAAAACCTGAAGAGGTCTGAAAACTGAAGTGGGGGGGCCTCCTTTTAAAGATTTGGAGGAAGAAATGTTTCCTATTGCCTGGTGGGAGGAGCCACAATCTTTCAGATGCTGTCCTGAAAGGCGTTTTGGGAAAAAAGTTTTGCCTAGGATTTTACTTTTATTTTTATACTGCCCTCTCCAGTGGCCCATGTGCCCTTCCTCCCCTCTGTATATTTGCAAGATAATGTTCTGCCCCAACAATAACTTGCAGAAGAACACCCGTTATAATTATTATGCAATCCCTTTTTGTTCCCCTGCTCCCTCCACTATCATCCTTATTTTCTTTTGGACAGTGCACATCCACTTGGTTTAGGACTAGCATTGCCGCCATAAAATAGGATTATGTAGAACCATAGGGTTACATGTCCTCCGCAGGAGTAGTACTAGGCAGCACAAAAAAAATACCTGGCTACGCCCATGGGCTGTCCTCAGTCAGTATATAACCCCCTCCCTGCTCTAGGTATTCAGTTTAGTAGCAAGCAGTAAGAGAAGTATCAAAAAACTCCCTAGAGGGGTGGGTGCTGTGTCTGTCAATAAACTCAGAGAAACAGATTTTACGGTAAGTCAAAAATCCTATTTTCTCATTCGTTCATTGACAGACACAGCCTTCTTTATTCAGAACCATAGGGACGTCCCAAAGCAGTGCCAAACATGAGGGTTGGGACACAGAAAAAACACAAGAGCCAACCAGGTAACAGGAGCTTCTTCCAGGACAAGCTGAAACCCAACATGAATGATACCCCTTCAAGAGGGAATAGACCCTCTAAACAGCAGCCTGCAAAAAAACTTGCGGCCAAAAGAGGCATCCGCAGATGCCAACCCATCCACTTCGTAGAACTTGTGAAAATGTACACCAATGGCCAGGACGCCTGATGACAGAAGGCCCAAGAAGCACTAAGTGCCCAAGAAGAATGCGCCGTAACAGGGAAAGGAGGATCCTGATCCCTGACAGAATAGCCCAGAGTCATCATCTGTCCGATCCATCCAGAAACAGGTCGCAGAAGAAGCAGACAGCCCCTTTCTTGGCCCGTCCATGAATACAGTGAGCCTGACCTCCAAACAGACTCAGGGGCTGGCAAATACACCCGAATCCCCCAAAAACACATTCAGGGCAGATAAAGGAAAGTTCCTTGGGATGTGCTGACCAAGGACACAAGAAAGACAACACAATGTCAGGTGGGAATGAAGATGGCCAACATGTTAGAGGGGTTTTTAAACTAGGCGATGGGGGGGGGGGTCCAGGAGGTAGAGATAGTCAGCGCGGAACATATTCCAGAGTGTAGTATTGGGGGCATTATTGGTAGGTTGACCAAAGCACATAAACCTAAGGCAAGTTTAGTAGAAAGTCCTAGTTGCAATCTCGAAACCCCCTGAGGATAATATGCGACCGGTCTAAACTACGTGGCATGTTCACCAATGCCAGGAGCCTGGCGGACAAGATGGGTGAACTAGAGATACTGTTGTAAGAGGAGGATTTGGATTTTGTGGGAATTTCAGAGACCTGGTTTACTAGCTCTCATGATTGGCTGGTAAACTATCAAGGGTATACCCTTCATCGCAAGGATAGAGAGGGTAAAAAAGGGGGAGGGGTATGCCTATATATCAAGAATAATGTACAAGTGAATGTGAGAGATGACATCACTAAGGGAGCCAGGGAGGAGGTGGAATCCTTATGGCTAGAGCTCCAAAGGGATGAAGCTAAGGGGAAAAATAATACTGGGAGTATGCTATAGGCCCCCTCAACTGAGGGAGGAAGGGGAGACAGATCTATCACAATTTGGATTAGCAGCAAAGATGGGAAGTGTTATCATAATGGGGATTTTAATTATCCAGACATACTGGGCGGAGGGAACCGCTCATTCATCTATGGCTCGCCAGTTCCTAAATGTCTTGCAGGACAATTTTATGGGTCAGATGGTAGACGCACCAACTAGAAATAAAGAGTTACTGGATCTACTGATTACCAATAATACAGACCTGATCACAGATGTGGAAATACGGTGCAATTTAGGTAAAAGCGATCACAGGTCAATTGGCTTCAGTATAAATCACACAAATAGAAAACATAAGGGGAATACAAAGACACTGAATTTCAAAAGACCCATCTTCCCTAAACTACAAACCTTGCTAGAAGGCATAAATTGGGATAAAATCTTAGGAACAAAGAACACGGAGGCGAGATGGGTTTGCTTTAAGAGCATATTAAATAAGGGCATTAGCCAATGCATCTTATTGGGTAATAAATTCAAAAGAGAGAACAAAAGTCCTGGATGGCTTAACTCCAATGTAAAAATGCATATAAAAGCAAAGGAGAAGGCCTTCAAAAAATACAAGGTTGAGGGATCATCATCAGCATCCAGACTTTATAAAGAATGCAACAAGAAATGTAAGGGTGCAATAAGGACGGCTAAGATAGAACATGAAAGACACATAGCGGAGGAGAGCAAAAAAAAATCCCAAGAAGTATGTAAACAGTAAAAAAGGGAGGATAGACCATATTGGCCCCATAAAGAATGAGGAAGGACATCTGGTTACAAAGGATGGGGAGATGGTGTATGTATTGAATTTATTCTTCTCCTCAGTCTTCACGAGGGAATCGGGGGGCTTCAGTAAAAAAAACTGCAGTGTTTATCCTCATGATACATCACAGGAAGCAACTCCATGGTTAACAGAGGACAGAACTAAAATTAGACTTTGGAAACTTAACATTAATAAATCACCAGGACTCGATGGCTTGCACCTGAGAGTACTTAGGGAACTCAGTCAAGTAAATGCCAGACCATTGTTCCTAATTTTTTACTGACAGTCTACTGACTGGAATGGTACCAGTTGATTGGAGAAAAGCCAATGCAGCACCGATATTTAAAAAGGGCCCAAAATACATCCCTGGGAATTACAGACCAGTTAGCCTAACATCAATAGTATGTAAACTCCTGGAGGGGATGATAAGGGACTATATACAAGATTTTAGTAATAAGGACAGTATAATTAGCAGTAATCAGCATGGATTTATGAAGAATCGTTCTTGCTGAACCAATCCATTAACCTTCTATGAGGTGGTGAGTTGCCATCTAGATAAAGGAAGGCCCGTAGATGTGGTGTATCTGGATTTTGCAAAAGCATTTGACACAGTGCCCCATAAACTTTTACTGTACAAAATAAGGTCCGTTGGCATGGACCATAGGGCGAGTACATGGATTGAAAACTGCCTACAAGGGCGAGTTCAGAGGCTCATGATAAATGGGGAGTACTCGGAATAGTCAGGGGTGGGTAGTGGGGTCCCCCGAGGATTCTGTGCTGGGACCAATCCTGTTTAACATGTTCATAAACTACCTGGAGGATGGGGTAAACAGTTCAATCTCTGCATTTGCGGACGATACTAAGCTAAGCAGGACAATAACTTCTCCACAGGATGTGGAAACCTTGCAAAATGATCTGAACAAATTAATGGGGTGGGCAACTACATGGCAAATGAGGTTCAATGTAGAAAAATGTAAAATAATACATTTGGGTGGCAAAAATATGAATGCAATCTATACACTGAGGGGAGAACCTCTGGGGGAATCTAGGATGGAAAACGACCTGGGGGTCCTAGTAGATGATAGGCTCAGCAATGGCAGGCAATGCCAAGCTGCTGCTAACAAAGCAAACAGAATATTGGCATGCATTAAAAAGGGGATTAATTCCAGAGATAAAACGATAATTCTCCCTCTCTACAAGACTCTGGTCCGGCCGAACCTAGAGTATGCTGTCCAGTTCTGGGCACCAGTCCTCAGGAAGGATGTACTGGAAATGGAGCGAGTACAAAGAAGAGCAACAAAGCTAATAAAGGGTCTGGAGGATATTAGTTATAAGGAAAGGTTGCGAGCACTGAACTTATTCTCTCTGAAGAGACGCTTGAGAGGGGGTATGATTTCAATATACAAATACCATACTAGTGACCCCATAATAGGGACAAAACTTTTTCGCAGAAGGGAGTTTAACAAGACCCGTGGCCACTCATTAAAATTAGGAGAAAAGTTTAACCTTAAACTATGTAGAGGGTTCTTTACTGTAATGCCCCATACACATGATAGGATTTTCCGACGGAAAATGTTTGATAGGAGCTTGTTGTCGAAAATTCTGACCATGTGTAGGCTCTATCGGACATTTTCCATCGGAATTTTCGTCACACAAAATTTGAGAGCTGGTTCTCAAATTTTCCGACAACAAAATGCGTTGTTGGAAATTCCGATCGTGTGTACACAATTCCGACGCACAAAGTTCCACACAAGCTCGGAATCAAGCAGAAGAGCAGCACTGGCTATTGAACTTCATTTTTCTCGGCTCGTCGTACATCACCGCGTTCTTGACGTTCGGAATTTCCGACCAACTTTGTGTGACCGTGTGTATGCAAGACAAGTTTTAGCCAACATCCGTCGGAAAAAAAACATGGATTTTGTTGTCGGAAAATCCTATCGTGTGTACAGGGCATAAGAGCGGCAAGGATGTGGAATTCCCTTACAAAAGGCGGTGGTCTCAGCAGGGGGGCATCGATAGTTTCAAGAAACTTTTAGATAAGCACTTGAACGACCGCAACATACAGGGATATACAGGTAATACTGACATATAATCACACACATAGATTGGACTTGTGTCTTTTTTCAACCTCACTTACTATGTAACTATGTCCTTATTCATATGGAAATCCAAGGATGGAACTATGTAAAAAGGGCAAAGCACCACCTTAACCTGGGTAAGGTGAACAAAAAGATAACACCACCATTTTTTACACCCTGCGAGCAGAGGTGATAGCCACCAAGAGGCCACCTTCAGAGAAAGAGTAAGCAGTGGAATCTCCCGAATATTTTGGGAGATAGATAGAGAGGCTTCTGGAGAAACAAAATCACCAAGTTCAGATCCCACGGCGGTAGAAGAAACCACACCAGTGGAAACAGACGTCTAACTTCTTGAACAAAAGGTACACACCAGGGAGTGCGAGACCCGGGGACGCTGAAGAAGACCACCCAGGCTGACACCTAGCCCTTGATGGTACTCGAGGCCTATTCCTTCTCATCCCCCTGTAAACGGAGGTCGGAATCGAAGCCACCTAGAAAGAACGAGGATGAATGCCCAGTGACTCATACCAGGGCATAAGCTCTTTCCACATCCGGAGGTAAAACCTCCTAGAAGGTAGACTCCCTAGCCATCAGCAGTGTCGGAACTGCAGCACCTGGCTCATCACAGCCAGACCGTCAAAACCAGCGACTCTAAAGCAGGATGGAAGAACGGTCCTTTTGACAGTAGGCCCTCCCTGAGAGGCAGTCGCCAAAGAACATCAGCGACCAGGCGCACCCAGTCGGCATACCCAAACCCATGGGACCCATCCGGAGCCAATAGAATAACCGGAATCCCGCAGCCGTGATCCTGCGAAAAAAGCCACCGCAGAAGTTGGAAAGGAGGAAAGAGCAGAATATCACTGGTCCCATGGGCCACCAGAGCCGCCAGAAGATCCCGTGACCTTGCCAGAAACTTTGGCACCATTATGTTGAGCCAAGGCACAAACAGATCTACCTCAGGAGTGCCCCAGCGGAGACAAATCTGATGAAACATGGCCCAGTGAGGGGCCCACTCCGTGGTCCAACCCTAGCCAACTGAGGTATCTGACAGTATTCCACTCCTTGAATGCATACGTCGGAAAGGGCCAGAATGGTACGTTCTGCCCCCCGCAGGATACTGCCAACAGCCTATTTGGCCCGCCCGGGTGAAGGACATAAGCCACTGCCTTGTCCGACTGGATCCATACCAGGAGCCCCCTAAGTCAAACCATCCATGATCCAGTCCTAGTCTGATCGATTAAAGTTCCAGGATATTCTCGGTAGTCCGGATTCCACCAACATCCAATGACCCTGAGCAGAGCTCAGTCCCAGGACATCTCCCCACCCGGACAGACTGGCACTGGTGGTCACCCTGTTCTATACAAGGGAAGAAAGGATTTTCCCTGCCGAAGAACCGGAGAGCAAAGCCACCAGACTAGGGAACTTCTGGTTTCCTGACTCAGCTGGATCCGATTGTTCAGAGACCTTGGACATTTGTCCCATTATGCTAGGATCTCCCCGAAGGGAGCTTGTATGGAACTGTGCAAATGGAATCGCCTCAAAAAGGTAGATACCACCAGACCCGAACACCCACATGCAGATCCGCAGAGGAACCCACCTGCCGGACAGTAAATGAAAAACGCTGCATGCAACTTCTGGAGTTTGTCCAAGGGAAGAAACACACTGGCCAGAGCTGAAGCCCAGACAGGCTCAGACAATCCAACGTTCTGGCAGGGCCAAAGCAGACTTCCGATAGTATAGACGCCAACTGAAATCAGTGAAGGTCTGTATAGGAACTATGTTGCTCCTCGGGGTAAACGAGAAGTAGGAGAAGAAGATTATCCAGGCAGCCCAGGACCACCAACCCCCACTGTCGTAACCATGCCAGATCCAGGGCCAACACCTCGTGAACACCCGAAGAGTAGTGGCCAGATCAAAGGGCAATACCACGTGCTGAAAATGCTCCGCACCCACAGCAAAACGGAGGAAGTGCTGGAGTTGGGCACATAACAGAATGTGTAAGTAAGAATTTGTGTTGTCGTAGAAGTCAGAAAGTCCCCACTATGAAGGAGTGTCACCACTGTGCGGACGGACTCCATCCTGAATCTTCTGTACCCACCCAAGGCAGGTTAGGGCCTTGAGGTCCAGAATTAGATGTACCATGCAGGAACCGGCCGAGATTCAAACCATGTATGGGCAGGTACCCTTAATGACTAGGCCATTTTTTGCGATACAGCACTGCGTTATTTTAACTGGCAATTGCATGGTCGTCCGACGCTGTACCCAAATAAAATTGATGTCTTTTTTTCCCACAAATAGAGCTTTCTTTTGGTGGTTTTGACAATTTTGAAAAAAAAAATTGCAAGTTAGACTTACCGGTAACTTGTTTTCCAATAGGCTTTCAGGACAGCACCCGAGAGATCATGGCTCCTCCTCCCACAGGAAACACCTCATCAATTAAGTCTTTAATTGGAGTCCTCCACGTTGCCTCGTCAGTTGTTTGTAGAGAACTCCAGCCCCAGCTGCAACACATAAGCGACAGTTATATCATAGTATTACAGCATCAGCATAAAAAAAGGGCAGGTTACTGCTGTCCTGAAAGCCTATTGGAAAACAAGTTACCGGTAAGTCTAACTTGCAATTTTCCGAAACGTCTTTCAGGACAGCACCTGAGAGGATAATCGAGACTTACTCCATTTAGGGTGGGACAACAGCCTGTAAGACTTTTCTTCCAAAAGCCTGGTCCCCAGCCATCATGAGGTCTAACCTATAATGACGGGCAAAGGTTGTCAGACTTGTCCAAGTAGCTGCCTTACAGATTTGTTCGGGGGTGGCACCAGCTTTTTCTGCCCAACTCACCGCCGAAGCTCTTGTAGAATGAGCCCGGATATTCACTGGACTCTTTTTTTTTTTTTTTTCTTTTTTGCTACCTCAGTGAATCTTATAAGAGACTTAATCCACCTTATCGGTGTCATCCACGTCTCTTCAACTTTTCACATCATTGTAGCTTAGTTAGCGGATATGCAAAACTTTTATTATCAAAAAACCGTATAAACAAGAAACAAAAAAATTCATACTAGAGGTCTTAACCTTTATCTTATTACCTCAACCCTACCCCATATAATCCCCAAACCCCGCCCCTTCACCATTACCCCCTACCCCCTCCCTCCCTCTCCCCCCCCCCCCATTATCTGTGCACCCTTGATCAACTTTATTCTCTTTAATTAAATCTAAATTTCAGTCCCTCAGAGATACTCCACTGTTTTTTAAATTCATTCCAACACTGCCAGTTATTCTCTCCCATTGTATCGCCATCTTTCCCATAACTCCCTTCTTCCATCAGGCGAATACCTTCCACTTCGTTGACCCAATCCCATATTGATGGACTTTCTACCATCTGCCACTTTTTTGGTATAGTTTTTTTTGCCGCATTAAGCAAGTGTGGGACCAAAGACTCTTTATACTTTTTAACCTCCCCTCCTATTCCATGGTGTAATACCATCCAGGGGTCTGCTTTTACTTCCATCTTTGTTATTTCCTTGATGAACCCCAATATTTTTTTCCAGTATCTTTTAATTTCTGGGCAGTTCCACCATATGTGAGCCATATTGCCCACTCCTTTGCATCCCCTCCAACACTCCGATGTCTTATCCCTTTGGTATTTACATGTTTTGTCAGGAGTAACATACCACCCTGCCAAGATTTTGTAATTCATTTCAGCAACATTGGTGTCGATCGACGAACGATGGGCCAGTTCCAACATTTTTCTTAAAGTGTTACTATCTATCTGCGATCCTAATTCTCTTTCCCATTTTATGATGTATGGAGGTACCTCCTGCCTACCTGCCTTCAGCCCCATTTTGTAAATTTTAGATATTATGCCCTTCGTGTTGCTCGCCAAACACAACCTCTCCAACTCTGAGAACTCTTTTCCGGACCTTACTGGCCGTGGCAGGCGATCAACAAAGTGGCTTAGCTGGAGGTATCTCCATCCATCTATCGCCCAGGCTTCTCTATTGTGCTTTAATTTGTGAAACGGAACAATCTTTCCTTCTTTTATTATGTCTCTTAACTGTGCCTTTTCCTTCTTAATCCAGTTACCACCTATTGCAATTTTCCCCGGTGCAAAATAATCATTTTCCCTAAGTGAAATTAAAGGAGAATTAAATGTCTTGTTTATTTGTTTATATATTGTGTCCCACGCTCTAATAACCACCTTCGTCAGTGTGTGTGTACTTCCATCTAATAATCTATAATGTGGGGGGTTCCAAATTATGTGTCCTAAATGTGCCTAACTTAATTTATTTTCTATATTCACCCATCTCTTGTGTTTATTGTTTCTGACCCATTCGATCGCCCTCGACACCAATATTGCCTTGTAATATCCCTGAATGTCGGGAACCGCCAAGCATCCTTTTTTTTTTTTCTGTTTTATAATAATAGAGACTCTTGCCCTTCCAAACTGTTTTCATTATGATTGAATTAAGTTTCTTTAGATAATACTGAGATATTGCCAATGGGAGGATCTGTAGCTTATATATGATTTTTGGCAACAGAGTCATTTTTATAGCATTAATGCGACCAAACCACGATAGAAGCTTACCCATTATCCTTTTACTCTCAGCTTTTATTTCATTAAGTAGTGGAATGAAGTTTAGTTTATATATCTTCCCTAATGAGTTTGCTAGTTTTATGCCCAAATAATTTATTTCTTTTTTCCATATAAATTGGAATTCTTTTTTCAACTTACTTTCTTCTTTTTTGTCTATGTTAATATTCAGTATTTCGGATTTTGCCAAATTTATCTTAAAGTTGGACACCTCCGCATACTGTCTAAGTACTTTCAACACATTTGGCATTGTGATTCTGGGGTTGGCTATGAAGAGCAGCACGTCGTCGGCGAAAGCCGCGACCTTATGCTCCTCATCTCCAACCCAGAATCCGCTTATATCCGGGTCCTCCCTGATCACCAAGAGCAGTGGCTCCAAGGAGAGAACAAAGAGAAGGGGAGACTGGGGACAACCCTGTCTTGTCCCATTTCGAAAGTGGCCGAAGAGGACCCGTTGATTTTTATCGAGGCCGTAGGGTGGTTATACAAGGCACGGATCCATCCCATCATCTTCGGACCCAATCCCAGATGTTTAAGAGTTTGGAACAGGAACCCCCAGTCTACTCTGTCAAACGCTTTTTCTGCGTCTATAGACAAGAGTAGACCTGGGGGCCCCCTATCCTTGATGTTGTGCAGAAGGAGCAGAGTACGCACCCCATTGTCCCTCCCTTCTCTTTTTGGGGTGAATCCTACTTGGTCTGGGTGTATCCATTCGCTCATCCCTTCTTTCAACCGATCGGCTAAGACTCTAGCATATAATTTAACATCTGTGTTCATCAACGATATTGGCCTATAGCTAGAGCAAATCGTAGCATTTTTCCCTTCTTTTGGAATAACCGTGATCTCAGCTTTCAGCGCCTCCCTACTTGGCTCAAACTCCATGCCCAGCCCATTCATATATTCACAAAGTCTAGGGGTTAATAGGTCTTTAAATTTTTTATAATACAGGGAAGTGAATCCATCAGGACCCGGACTTTTCCCAGAAGCTGACTCCCCTAGTGCTATATTAATCTCTTCTATCGTTATAGGGCTTTCTAAATCATCCTTACAGTTCTCTGTGATCCTAGGGAGATTTGCTTTTTTCAAAAATTCTCCTATCTTTATTTTATGGGATCTGTCCTGAGTTTTATTTTTCCCTACTGTATATAAATCCTTATAGTAATTCCTAAAGGATTCCCCTATTTCGTTTATTGTATGAACCATATCTCCTTTACTATTTTGAATTCTTTCTATATAGTTTCTAGCTTTCTTTCTCCGCAGGATTTTGGCTAAAAGTCGGCTGCTCTTATTCCTACTCTGATATCTTTCTTTTGCTACTTTATAAAATACTTTTTTGGTTTCGCTATCTATCCGATTTTTTAGTTCTTCTCTTTTTAGGATTAAGTTTTGGTACACCCTCTTATCTTGACCTAGCCCTTTCTTGTGCTCCTGCTCCAGTTCATATAATTCTTCAGTTAGTTTTTTGATTTCTTCCCTTGTTTCTCTTTTCCTCTTTACTCCCAGTTTTATTAAGATCCCCCTAATATAGGCCTTATGGGCCTCCCACAGGGAGGACCCGGAGATCTCTCCTGTATCGTTTGTTAGAAAGTATTGTTTTAATTCCTGTTCAACTATTCTTAGATTTGTTTCGTCCTGTATTAGGTCTTCATTTAATCGCCACGCTAACGGAACTCTTTGGGTATTAGAGACATACAATTCCATACTAACTGGAGCATGGTCCGACAATGTTATGGTCCCTATCTTGGATTCTACGGCTCTATCAAGGAGTGAATGCTCAATCCAGATGTAGTCAATCCTAGAGTAAGTCCCGTGTACTGGGGAGTAGAACGAGTAATCCTTCAGTTTAGGATTCATGATCCTCCATAAATCCAACAGCTGACAGGAATGAAACTTCCGTTGTAGCTTTCTCAGATTCCCGTTCATCTTACCCAGCGCACGCGACGTACTATCTACCTCTGGATCCATACAGAGGTTTAGATCCCCCATCAGGACCAAACCCCCCTTTTTAAACTCCATTAATTTTTCCAATGTATTTATTAAAAAACCACTAGCCTCCTTGTTTGAGGCATACACATTGGCCAATGTACATTCCCATCCCTCAAGGGAGCCTTTCAAAAAGATATACCTTCCCCCTGGGTCAGTTAATCTCTCCTCCTCTTTAAAATTCACCTCCTTTGCTATTCCTATTGCCACTCCTCTTGCCCTTTTAGTGAATGAATCCCCATAGAAGCAGTTTGGAAAAGCTTTTGACCACAACTTAGTGTTAGAACCATATGTCAAGTGGGTTTCTTGGAGAAACACCACATCTGCTTTGTGTCTCCCCAATTCCTCCAGAATCTTATGTCGTTTCCTGGGCGTGTTAAGACCTTTGACATTATAGGTCATAAAATTTAGCTTCCTCATCTCATTGCATATTTCTTGGATTGAACTTGCTTTACTGTGTTAACCTTCGATTTTTTTAACCCTGTGCACAGACTCCCTTTCCTCCCCCCTCCCTCCCCTTCTCCCATCCCTCCCGGCCACCCTTTGGCCCCCCATTCGCCCAGCGCCATGGATAACATAGAGCGTAGCGAATCTCCTTTTTTGAGGTGAGACCTCGAGCGTGCCCAACACCCCTTCCTACATGATGGTACTAACAGGAAGGGATAAGCCGGTGTCCACATTGGCTCCTCGCCCACTTTTCCCCGCCGCCCCATCCCCCTCTCAGAATGACCTCTTACATTTCTTTCTTTTATCCCCCTTTCTTACGCAAGCCTACTTCCACGCCTCCCTCCTCCCTCCGTCCCCCTCCCCCCCACACACCAAATCCCCCCTCCCCCCTCCCTTTCCCACTCTCCTCTCATCTCCCCCTTGACTAGACCAGATTACTCTTTCTCCCAACCCGGCAATTTTGGCTCTTGTATGTCCAGCTTATCGCAAAAGTCTTTCAATTCTTCGGGGAACCTTAGTCTTGCTGATCTTCCATCTTTATAGCCCATTAGACAAGCTGGGAACCCCCAGTTATATTTTATGTTTTGGTCTCTCATCTGAGTTAGCAAAGGTTTCAAGAGCCTTCTCCTTGCTAGAGTTTCAGGCGCAAGGTCCGTACACACCTGAATCTCTTCTTCTTCAAATTTCAGAGGGGGTTTAGATCTCAATTTAGATAGAATTGTTGCTTTGTCTTCAAAAAAACTGAATCTGATTATAACATCTCTAGGTCTCTGAGGTTCTTTATTATATAATCTTCCATCTCGGTGGATTCTTTCTATCTTGGGGAACACTACCGCCCCTTCTCCAAGGAGTGGGCCCAGAATTATGGAGGCAATCTTCCTCAGATCTTCTTTATTTTCTGGAACGGAGCGGAGTCTTAAATTCTGTCTTCTATCTCGATTTTCTTGATCCTCGATCTTATAGAGAATTTTCTTCTGGTTTTGTCTTGAAATTTTTAATTGCTCTTTCAGATTACTCATCTCCAGCTCTAATTCGTCCGTTCTTTTCTCCGTTATTTCTACCCTTTCCAAGAGACTTCCCAGGTCTGCTCTCACCAGGCCTATTTCTGATTTTATTGCATTCTCCATCTTTTGGAGCATGTCACTCAGTTCCCCTTTGGAAATAATCTGGACACTCATTCTACTATCTTCCCCCCGGTTCCTTTCCGTCTCGCCTTCCATAAAGGAAATCTCTCTTGATTGCGCCTTCTTATCTTCCCCTTTGTTTGGGGTTCCACCTTTTCTCTCTGTCCTTGATCCTTCTTGGGCGTCTAAGTCCCCCCCTCTTGGGCTCGCTCCTTGTGACATATATTGTTTTATTTTGCTGCTAGTGGTCTTATCCTTCGGGGTTTTAGGTGCTCCCCCTTTTCCTGACTTAGCTGCTGCCTTATTCATCATTCCCTTTTTTAATTCAGCCTAGTCCCTCCACCCGTGGGAGAGTCTACCAGGGATTGGGGGGAGGGGCCCAACGACAAAAAAAAAAAAAAAAAATTTGAAAGTGAGAGAGGGGGGGGGGGTATTCTTGACCCCGAGAGGACCCTTAAACGGACCAAACCCCAGACACCAATCCGCCTGTCCCTCTGCTTACAACAATCAAGATGTGTCAGGGGATAGCGATTTTATGTCCAGCAATAGCACCAATTAGGTCAAAACCTGAGCAAAAGCATTTAAATAGTGTCCAGCTATGAAGTCTCCCCTCTCCGCTTCTAATTTAAGGTAACTACAGTCCATCCCTCCTCACTCCTTTATTAACCCCTCCAGGTGTGTGGCCCTGTATACCATTCAGTTGTGGTTTTTCCTTCACGTTTTCATTTTTCTGAGGTGATGTAAAGACCAAAAACACTTACGCCATATATTCCTCACCCCTACACCACAGCTCTCCAGTATATACAGGACACTTTTACACTTTACTTTCAATATGTCCCTTCTTTCAGCATTTAGTTATGTAGGAATTTCTTTTATTTAAGTCGTCCGCAATAAAACATGGGCATATCTTTACCTTCACATGTCCCCTTCTGCTCACCTCTTTCTTGCCTCGTTTTCTACTCAAACAGTAAACACCAAGAGAGGAGAGGCGGAAATAAAAACAAAGTGCTTGTACTTTACCAGCATCCTGGGATCAAGGTGCTCATCATGGGGTTACTCTCCGTATTACCGGAATCCTCACTCGGGAGGGGTGCAGGGACGGGGGGGGCGGGGGGGACAGAGATGAGCCCGACCTCCCGCACTCGCCGTCCGGCACTTTGCCTGTCCGCTCAGGCGCTTCCCCTTCTTTCTCCACGGAATCACTCGGCGGCGGCGTGCGGGGACCCGTTCTCCTCCTCCTCCTCTCAGGTCCGCTCATCTACAACGTCCGGGAGTCTACCTTCCTGTCCTTCAGCCGTGCATAGTCCTCTTACCACGGCTCATCATTCTGGGGGGGAGGACATGAACAGCAGGGATCCCTGGAGAGCCTGCTTCCTCCAGCTGACACGCTCTGCTCTCTACCTCCGTGGCGAGCGTTACGTCATCACGCCCATCCACTGGACTCTCTTGACCTGTAAGGGAATAGGCTTCTGAGATAGCCATTCTCAACCATCTGGCAATGGTTCCTCTAGAAGCTTGTCTTCCTTTTTTATTACCGGAAAATAAAACAAATAGAGCATCTGAACATCTAAAGTCTTTAGTGCTTTCCAAGTAACTCAAGACTGCTATTTTAACATCCAGGGTATGGAATTCTTCTTCCTTCTTACCCGATGGGTTAGAACAAAAGGTAGGAAGTATTATCTCCTGAGTTCGATTCCGGACCGAAGCAACCTTCGGCAAAAAATTAGGATCCGTCTTCAGAACAATTCGGTCTGAAAAAATGGAAAAGAAAGGCTCCCTGATTGATAAGGCTTGCAGCTCACTGACTCTTCGAGCTGTTGTAACGCCACTAAAAAAACTGTTTTCAAAGTAATTAATTTCAGGGAGGCTAAATTAATGGGTTCAAAAGGTTCCTTGGTCAGGGCCTGAAGAACAACTGATAAGTCCCATGCTGGACAGCTTTTGATCACCACTGGTCTAGACCGGGTGAGAGCTTTGAAGAATCTAATTTACTAAGGGTTCTGACGAAATGGATTTTTCCAGAAATACCCCCAGCGCAGAAACTTGAACCTTGAGGGTGCTGACCGCTAGGCCCTTGTCCGCTCCTTCTTGCAGGAACTCAAGAACAGAAGAAGTTTGTTTTGGTGATCTGTCAGATGCTGTGCACCAGGAGTTGAAGACTTTCCAAACTTTGGAATATATTGCTCTTGTAACCTTCTTTCTACTGGAGGGTAGCCACCAATCTATCCAAGAAACCTTTTCTCTTCAAGAGCTGTTCCTCAGTAGCCAGGCCGTGAGTTTTAGTTTTGCTACTTCCTGGTGAAGCAGAGGACCTTGTAACAGAAGGTCTTTCCTTAACGGAAGGTGCCAGAACGGTTTTGGTTGCATCTGAAGAAGGGATGAAAACCAAGGCCTTTTGGGCCAGAAGGGAGTGATGAGGATCACTGTTGTCTCCTCCTTCCTGATTTTTGCTATGACCCGAGGGATAAGCTGAAATGGGGGGAATGCGTAACAGAGGTGAAATTTCCAATTGTGCGCCAGAGCATCCACTCCCAGTGATGCCTCGTTCCTGTTCAGGGAGAAGAAACGAGACACTTGCGAGTTTTCCTGGGTCGCAAAGAGATCCACTCTTGGGCGCCCCCATTTCTGCACTATCAAATGGAAGACTTCTGGATTCAATTGCCACTCCGCTTCTAATACCTGGTTCCTGCTTAGGAAGTCCGCTACTCTGTTTAAGGTCCCTTTTAAATGGACCGCGGATAAGGATAGAGTATGGAGCTCTGCCCAACTTAGAATGCCTTTTGCTAGGATTTGCAGAACTTTGCTTCTGGTTCCCCCCTGTCTGTTTATGTAGGCCACCGCCGAGGCGTTGTCTGACAGTATTTGAGTATGCTGTCCCTGGACTTCTTTCACAAAGGTCAGTAAGGCTATCTCTATAGCTTTTAGTTCCCTCCAATTGGAGGACCTCAGTGCATCTTTTGTGGCCCACAAGCCCTGGGCCCACTGACCGTTCATATGAGCCCCCCAACCCCAGGAACTGGCATCGGTTGTCAACCTCACCTGGGTTGGGAAGGACCATAACAGACCCTCTGAATATCTTGTCTGGTTCTTCCACCACCAAAGACTCCTTTTCACTGAAGTAGGGATCTTCACTAGTGAATCCTGCTGGTGATTCCAGGTTTTTAACAGGAAACTTTGCAGAGGTCTGAAATGGAG
Source organism: Aquarana catesbeiana (assembly GCF_042186555.1). Classification (NCBI taxonomy): domain Eukaryota; kingdom Metazoa; phylum Chordata; class Amphibia; order Anura; family Ranidae; genus Aquarana; species Aquarana catesbeiana. The sequence goes on from NC_133325.1 coordinate 517,334,020, forward strand.
CTTTGCCCACTGGACGGCCGGTATGGAAGAGGTCAGGGTTCCCAATGCTGACATGACCTTTCAGATGGACAGAAATTGATTGGACTGTAGCAGTGACACCACTTGTACCAATTTTTCCTGTTTTTCCTCTGGAAGAAAGATTTTTTGTTCCAAAGAGTTGATACGGAAACCCAGGAATAACACTTCCTGTGAGGGAATCAGATTTGATTTTTGAAGGTTTAAAATCCACCCTATGGATTCTAGGTGAACACGGGCTCTGAGCAAGTTTTCTTGAAGACCTTCTCTGGTCTGAGCAAAAAACAGCAGGTCGTCCAGATAAGGAATAACTGAGATCCCTTCTAGACGCAGAGGCGCCAGTGCTTCGGCCATTATTTTCGTGAACACCCTTGGGGATGATGACAGACCAAACGGGAGTGCTCTGAATTGCAGATGTACCACCTTCTTCCCTTCTTTCAGTGCTAACCTCAGATATTTCTGCGACCTGGCGGCAATAGGAATGTGGAGGTAAGCATCTTGTAAATCTATTGATGCCATATAGCACCCTTGATACAGGAGGTTTCTTACTGAAAATATGGAATCCATCCGAAACCTTCTGTACTCTACTGATTTGTTCAGCATTTTGAGATTCAGGATAAGACGGAACTTTCCTGAAGGTTTCTGAACGAGAAAAACATGTGAGTAGAACCCCTGGAAGAACTCCCCAGCCGGGACCGGAACAATGACCTTCTGAGTTTTCAGTTCCTGAATTAGGGACTTAATGGCGAAAGCCTTGACTGCATCCCTTGGGACGTTTGTCACTAAGAATCTTTTTGGAGGTTCTTCCGTGAATTCTATCACATACCCCTGGGAGAGCATATTTACAATGAACTGATTTGAAGAAATGGCTCTCCACTGAGGAAGAAACTCCTGGAGTCTTCCCCCGACCTTGAGGGAGTCATTGTGGTTTTCCGGAGGTCGCAGGAGGATTGAAGAGCACTCCACCCCTACCATTGGGCTTCTGAGAAGACCATGACTTCTTCTTGCCCTGCATTTTTCCTTCCTGCTGACCTTTTTGGGGCCGAAAAAAACGCTTACGGGTTTGCACCTGTTTTTTCTGAACCGGAAACGACTTTTTCTTATCTGCCGTACGGTCTATTTTTAGATGCAGCATCCCCTGGCCACGTCTTCAGCCATAAGGCCCTTCTGGCAGAATTAGTTAAAGCTGCTGACCTCGCTGACATGCGGATAGATTCTGCAGATGCTTTCGCAATATATGATATTGCTGCAGACAGGGTTGAAAAGGAGTCTAGAATCTCCTGTTTTGAGGAATCTGCTGTGACATGGGCCTTCAACTGGTTAACCCAGTGATCTAAGTTCCTTGCAACACAGGTTGTTGCCATTGCCGGTTTCAGATTGTTCATCACTGATTGCCAGGTTCTTTTAAGAAGCAGGTCCATTCTTTTATCCATGGGCTCCTTCAGAGTGCCCATGTCCTCAAAGGCGAGGTCCGTAGACTTAGAGACCTGAGAAAAGGCAGAGTCCAATTTTGGAACCTTGTTCCATATAGAATCCGGATTTTCCTCAAATGGAAATCTTTTCTTGTGAGCCCGGGAAAAGAAAGGCTTTTTCTCAGGTTCCAGCCACTCTTTTTTAATCATATCAGTGATAACCGAATGGACTGGAAAAGAACGGCCTTTTGAATCTCCTAAACCAGCATACATGCGGTCATGCAGAGAGAGTTCCTTCTTTTCCTCTTCTATCCCCAAAGTGGCATGGATTACTTTCAGGAGTCCTCCCACCTCTTCTAGCGACATTTTGTATTTAGAAGCGGCATCTGATTCATTTTCCTCCTCCTCAGAATCTGTATCATCTGGAGCGAGGGAAACGGACCCTTGGGAAGTGTCCTGGGATATCGGACCCCCCAAAATTATTTGAGAGCCGCCCTGGGGTTCTGAAGATGGCTGTGGAACCGAAGAATCCCTAGAGGGACCTGGTTCCTCTCTTAGGTTTGACCTAAAAGCTTGAAAGGTGGCCCGGAGCTCATCCTTTATTGTTGTAACCAAATCGCCACATACAGATGGAGTCTCCTCTCTGACCAAATTTGTAATGCACTCTGCACAAAGCGTTTTGGTCCAAACATCGCTTAATTTCTCTTTGCAAACAGGGCACCTCTTCTTGACTGGTTGAGCAGAACCTTTGGCCTGGACAAACAGAAAAGAGACATGGAACCACGCTTAAAAGGCTGTAATACAGCCCAAATAAGACACCCAGGTGCACTCAGGAAGATAACATCTCACTTGCATGTGCCCAGCAAGCCACCACCACCATCTAATCCCCTGTTGCAGGGCAGATATACTAAATCTAGCCACTGCAACATACATTCCCAAGGATGGAGGGGGGGGTGTGTGGTGGGGGAAGGGGGGGAAAGGGTGAGTAACCCCCCCACAGGAGAAAACGGCCCAGAGTAATAGAGGACACAGTCCCTTACCTTAGCCTTGGCTTGCCCCCTTATCCGCTGCATCGCTATCCATAGCTGTCTGCGGGCGCGTGGTGAAACGAACGGTTCCAGATTCGAAAACGCTGCTGCGCTGACCTGGAACCGGAAATAAGGCACCAGGTGACCCTGCCCTCTCCCTCTGCGCTTTGCGTTTGGAAATGACGCGCACGCGACCCGGAAGTGCTGCCTCCTCCCGTTACAGGATGTGGCTAAGGCGCTCCTCTGCCACCAGAAACATGGCGGCCGCCAACGTTCGTTCCTCCAATGCAACCAGCAGGGAACGGAGGACGGCCGCCTGTCTGGCCAAAAATTGGAAGCAACACCCCCAGACGTACAGGCTCTCCCCGAGCACGGAAGAGGGAGAGGGAGCCCACGGGACCATCCATCTGGGAGGCAAGTGGGAGGCTCACTCTCCTAGCCAAAAAAAGACCTAACAGGTGAGAACCTGTGTCTCCCAGGGAAAAACCTGAGAGATCATGGCTCCCACCAGAGGTGTTCCTCCAGCTGGAGGAAACACAAAAAACTGAGGAGGCAACGTGGAGGACTCCAATTAAAGACTTAATTGATGAGGTGTTTCCTGTGGGAGGAGGAGCCATGATCTCTCGGGTGCTGTCCTGAAAGACGTTTTGGAAATATTTTTTTTTACTTTCTGCTATAATATATATCCAAATAAAAATGTAAAAAAACTAATTTCTTCATCAATTTAGGAGAATATGTATTCTTCTACATATTTTTGTAAAAAAATCCCAATAAGCATATATTTATTGGTTTGCGCAAAAGTTATCTACAAACTACGGGATATTTTTATGGACTTTTAAATTTTTTATTGTTTTTACTGGCAATGGGGGCGATCAGTGATTCATAGCAGGACTGCGACTTTGCGGCAGACAAATCTGACCCCAAGTGACACTTTTACAATGGACGATTTTTCCTCTTAAGTGGGATTTTAAAGGGTGGAAGTCTCAAAAAAAGTATAACAAAAAGTATAAAAAATTATCAGAATTTTATTGTATCAAAAATTTAAAAGAAAAACATGTGCTAGAATGGAAACAATGGATAAAAGCAACAATGGATGCCAGAATTAACAAATGATGAAAAATACAACCAGGATATACATGACAGGTCGACAGAGCTACACAAAACCCCACAAAGGCTATATCAGCAAGGAGCCAATTGACAGTGCAGGCCCAACGCGTTTCGAGGCTTTATATAAGGATTACGACCTCTTCTTCAGGGGCTAGAGGTAAGGTGTATATCTGTCTGCGAAACATTGTTACAAAAAAAGAGACAAAAAGACACACAATGAAAAACATATTAATGTCAGAAAATCATGCATATATACAACTATTTACATAATCAGATTGTGATGTAATTACAAAAAATGTATCCTAACCATGCTATTGCAGGGTCAATACTGTATGGCATCCACCCCAGACAAGGGGGAAGGGGAGAACGGTAAGCCACCGGGGCCCAGATCCGAATATCAGCGACGCCGCCACACAACCAGGACCGCCAGCAGATCAGGACCAGACACCCGCCCGAGGAGTCAAGGCTTAGATAATCCTAGCCTGTGTCAATAGGTAGGTACAACTTTACACTTACTAGAGTCCCCCGTCTTGAACCCATTAGGGGGAACTTCTCATACAGCAAAATAGTAAAATCTTGTCTTGGGACCTGTGTATCCCACACTTATAAATCCTCCCCTTGTCTTCTTGGTTTTTAGCTGACAAAGAGATTTTGATAAAGAGAATTTAAAATACAGCTGAGGGACGTGACGCCCTCTGTGTCTGGTCCTGATCTGCTGGCGGTCCAGGTTGTGTGGCGGCGTCGCTGATATTCGGATCTGGGCCACGGTGGCTTACCGTTCTCCCCTTCCCCCTTGTCTGGGGTGGATGCCATACAGTATTGACCCTGCAATAGCATGGTTAGGATACATTTTTTGTAATTACATCACAATCTGATTATGTAAATAGTTGTAGATATGCATGATTTTCTGACATTAATATGTTTTTCATTGTGTGTCTTTTTGTCTCTTTTTTTGTAACAATGTTTCGCAGACAGATATACACCTTACCTCTAGCCCCTGAAGAAGAGGTCGTAATCCTTATATAAAGCCTCGAAACGCGTTGGGCCTGCACTGTCAATTGGCTCCTTGCTGATATAGCCTTTGTGGGGTTTTGTGTAGCTCTGTCGACCTGTCATGTATATCCTGGTTGTATTTTTCATCATTTGTTAATTCTGGCATCCATTGTTGCTTTTATCCATTGTTTCCATTCTAGCACATGTTTTTCTTTTAAATTTTTGATACAATAAAATTCTGATAATTTTTTGTTATACTTTTTTTTGAGACTTCCACCCTTTAAAATCCCACTTAAGAGGAAAAATCGTCCATTGTATATGTATAAAGGGATGCGGGTTGGTTGTCTCATTCCATTAAGCTCTTGTCACCACCAGTTTCCAAGTGACACTTTTGGGAGACCAGTGACACCAATATAGTGATCAGTGCTAAAAAAAATGCACTGATCACTGTATAAATGACACTGGCAGGAAAGAGGTTAACATCAGGGGCGATCAAAGGGTTAACTGTGTTCCCTGCTAGTGTTTTCTAAGACCCCATACACACTATACAACTTTTGTTGTCCGATTTCCCTTAGATTTACCAAAACCATGTACTGCAAGTGCCTGCCTGATTGCATACAAATTGAAACTCTTACTGCCGGTTCACACAGGGGCGACGCGACTTGCAGGCCGACTCACAGAGGCAACCTGCACACGATTTCAGCGGCGACTTGCAAAACGACTTCTGTATAGAAGTCAATGCAAGTCGCCTCAAAAGTAGTACAGGAACCTTTTTCTAAGTCGGAGCAACTTGCGTCACTCCTATTAGAACGGGATGCGACTTGTCAGGCGGCTAAGTCGCCTGACAAGTCGCCCCTGTGTGAACCGGGGCTTAAGGTTTGACCTCATATTATAAGGTTTTGGTAAATCTGAAGGAAAAAAAATCTACAGAAAATTGTATAGTGTGTATCCAGCTTAAAAGGCTGGCCACACATTATACAATTTTCCTTTAGATTTACCAAAACCATATAATATGAGGTCAAATCTAAACACTTTCAATTTGTGTGTAATCAGGGAGGCCCTTGTACTACATAGTTCAAGGTAAATCTAACGGAAATTGAATAAGAAAATTGTATAATGTTTGGCCAGTCTAAAGCTGCATTCCACCCACAAATGGAGCTTCCGCTCATCTGATTCCCCCCCCCCATGCCACATTTGGCACCTTTCGGGGGGGTATCCTGTCACCACTTCTGGGAGACCGGGCCATGGCAATCTACGATAGCAGCTCGGTCTCCCTCCTCCTCTTCTGCTGGCCAGTGAAAGAGTGCAGCGAGCTTTCCGCATGTGCAGTAGGGGCCCAGCCATGAAGCCGGAAGGCTACACTGCCGAGTTCCCTTAGTAGCAATGGCCACGGCAGCACCCGACCATCCGATCCGAAGATCGCCTGTGGTGCCCACATCGCTGGACTCCAGGACAGGTAAGTGTCCTAATGGTAAAAGTCAGCAGCTACAGTATGTGTAGCTGCTGACTTTTAATTTTTAAAGGGGTGGGCGGACCTCTCTTTAAGGCCTGGTTCACACCTATGCATTTTTTAGTGCATTTTCAGTTTTGCAGAAACACACTACAGTTCATTTAACATGGTTTCCTACGGATGTAGTTCACATCTGTGAATTTTATGGAAAGGGCCAGGGACTTTTTTCTGGTTCCGTAGACTTCAATGGTTTAAAGATGCGTATTGAAAAAACGCAAAATGCACCTGCAATATGCAAACTCCAAACTGAAAGTGTGAATCAGGCCTAACTGTGTGGAGGATAGACTGACAGAAAGAACACAGAGATTACTGTTCCTGATTACTAGGAACAGAAGATCTCTGTGTACTTCCCTGTCGGAACGGTGATCTGCCTTGTTTACATAGGCAGATCCCTGTTCTGCCTCTCTGTGAAGCGATCGCGGGTGGCCAGCTGACATCGGGTCCGCCGGACCCATGAATTGGCTCCCCCTCCGTGCAGCAGCATGGGCACAATAGTATCTATTACACAAAACAACGCACAGGTACGTTGTTTTGCGTAATAGAGCCGCTATGCCGCAGTAGGAGAAGTCTAGCCTGAGCTCGTTTGGCTGGGCTTCTCCTATGGGTCACAGGAGTATAATTCATTTTGCATTCCGGTGACCGGTTTTCAGCAGAGAGCAGTCTGAAGTCCGCTCTCTGCTGACATCACTGGAATCAGTCCAGGCAGCACGTCATGCCGACAAAGTCAGGATCTGTCAGGTGCCTGGACTGATGCCTGTCTAAAACGGCTGTTCCCCTCCACAGCTCAGCGCTCCAGTGAGCGAGGAGGGAGCAAAGCAGAGAGCTGCGGATTGACAGTCAGCAGCTCTCTGCTCTGGGATCTGTGAGAACCGAGCCTTCAACGATGATCGAACACTCGGTTCTCAGTGCAGAGACGTCTGGGAAACGATGCTGCATCCACCTAGGCAAGTATAAATGGGCCAACCCCCCCCCCCCCTTCTCTTTTAAGTGGTTAATGCACATTGCCCGAGCATCATCAATGAACGCAGGACAAGCGCTCAGCTCCATGCTCAGATTGGACTTTCTGAGGCCTCGTTCACACCATGTTTTGGAGACATCTGGTTTTCTGCACGCGTTCTGCAAATGCTCAAAGAAAACCATGGTTTTCTACATGCTCTGTTCACACCACAATGTGCAAAAAAAATTCTGCGCAGGAATATGCAACATGTATGCAGTTTTCTACACAGAAGAAAAAAAACTGACATGAAACCAACATTGGTGTGAACAGAGCACATAACTAAACAAAGATTTGGGGGGTACACCCTAAAAGATGCATTAAAGATGGTGCAGCCATAAGACCATAAACAGAACAAAATATTACAGCGCACACATACAAAAATGACATTTACCTCCTGCAAGACTATTTAAAACACCTGAGCATTTTCAAAAAATATGGGGATTTGGTCACACCATATGGCTATATAGTGCTTAAGCCCACTTACTGCGCCAAAGTACCCCAATATCAGTGGGTCCTACGCTATTCATAGAATGGAAGATCCTGCTTCTCTAAACCATGGGAGAAATTCACTCCTCTATATGGGAGAAATAAAAGGACTCCTCCTATATCACAGGTGGACACTAATAAGAGGTATTGATGAGGGAGTGGGGTGCTGCAACGCAAAAGGATTTGGTCAGAATCCATACACTAGACAAATATTTGGGGGGCACATAACTGACACGCATGAAAATCGAGATCTCTGCCGGTGAAATGTGTGGTTTTCATGCATGTGTGATGTGAATGAGCCCAAATCAGCCAGGAATTATGAGGAAATGTCTCCAGAGGGGTGTGAGGAGATATAAAGGCAGTCTGCCTATTGTGCCTTCTACTCAGCAACCCTCTTGGCTGTAGTATGGACAAAACACACGTTTGCGTTATTAGGCTAGCCTAAGGTGATTTTTTATTGAGCTGCTCCGCGTATATTCACTTCTGTTTGTACCCCTAAACCATAACAACACAAAGACCAGTGCGCTGTACGAGAACACAGTATAACCGTGGCGAATCTGCTGCTCTCCCAACACAGCCCCGACTCCATCTTCCATTTCTCTGTAAAACGTGACCTCTCACTCGCACTAGTCCCCACCACCTACCTAAAACCTCGTCGCAGCAAATGATGTGCGAGAGTGATGTTTTAAATAAACCAATGAAGCTTCGCGTGCTCCGCTGCGGCCAATCAGCTCGCGAGGCGCCCACTCAGCGGGTTAGGCTGCTCCCTTGGCTCAGGGGTTTGAGGCGGCGGTTGGGGAGGGGGATAAACGAGTTAAAGCCTCGCCGTGCCGTAGTTTAGCGGGAATTGGCCATTCTAGGCTTTTACAACGGACGGGGGGGAATCAAGCGACTGAGCGGGCTCGGGGAGTGTTCTGTGGAGAACGGCGCGATACGTTTAGCTGAGCGCTCCGCCTCCTCCGGTTTTCCCGCCTCTTTTTTTTAACTCCTTGCCTAGACGGCCATTAATGTAAGCTTTTCCCGGGGACGAAGGGAAAGCCTTTTTTTTCCCTCCCCCCGTACATTTGCTGTAATAGAACATCTAGGCTCGGGCCTCTTTTTTTTTTTTTTTTTTATTCCCAACCCCCCTCCCTCCTTGAATAACCCCCACCCACCAGAAAGCGACCTCCCGGGGGGGTTCTTTTTTCCGAAGGCAGACGTTCGCCCCCCACCTCCTATCTCTAGTTGCTGTTCGGTACGCCGAGGAATCATGTCTAGGCCAGTGAGGTGAGTACCGAGGGAGGGTAGGCCTGGTGGGCTTCTCCGTCACTTTAGTCACACGTGCCTCAGAGAGAGAGAAGGGGGAATGGCGCTGAGGCATGGCGAGACTCCAAATGGCGGCACAGGACGGGCAATTGTCTGCTGATGGGGGGGACGCCATTGCAGTGCTCCTCCGGCCTTGTGTGTCCGGCCACTAATGTGTTTATTGGCTTCTTTGTACGTGCGGAGGCGCCGTGTGGTGAGAGGCCGCCTGTTTGGAGCGCTGGCCTTACATGCTGAGAGTTCTCCTCCTCACACACGGCATAGTATGTACGGTGATATCACATGTAGACTAGGAGTACTCTGCCATATTAACGCCTTTTTTTCTACCGTTTTTAATCACCGAGCGGTCTTACTAAGCATGTGTTGTATGGAAATGTGGGGCTTCGGCGTGTATATAGGGTTAGTGGGCCGGGCTAGTAAGAGTTTAGTGGGGAGGGAGGGAAGTAGTGTGTACACACAGCCTACTACACACGGCTCCGTACCTGCCTGCCCGGCCGAACAAAGGCTCTGCTGCTCGCGGGAACTAATAGCTTTTCTTAGGAAATTCACACTTTTTTTTAAACCCTGAAAGCAAGCCCTTTTTATTATATTACAGCGTATTCATTGATAGGATGGCTTTGTTTTTAATTTTTAGGCTTTTTTAAAATTCTATTTTCATCTTGTGAGCCAGTCAGCGACTGTTTTTCACAGCGCAAGCTCTCCAGCAGTATGTATCCATTTAAATGGATGAGACAAACCACTTAAATCAGTATTGAACCCCAACCGTATATTGCAGCTTACCAATGCTTTGGCTCCATGCACACTGGCTTAAAAGTTGCTTCTGCAGGACTTTTGTGTTCTGCCTGTAGAAGCAACTCAATGTTATCCTATGTGTCCATAGGCATTAGGATGATTACAGGCATATTTGAGCTCAAGTTTAGAGGCAGGAAAAAAAAGCCTTCTGGTTTACGTTTGATTTGAGCGCACTGGCGTCTAGACTTTGTTTAAAAAAAAATGCTCTATATGATTTTTTTTTTTTAGCCCAGTGTGCATGGAGCCTTAGAAGTTAAAGCGTTTGTTACCCCCAACACTTGATATTCCTGATCTGTGCCTGCTATACCATGTACTCGTATGAGAAAGTATCCTGTTCTCTTTGTATTGCTTTCTTTATGTGAAATCCCTAGTGTGCTTAGTAGTCCCTCTGCTTTCCTGTTACAAACTGACCACACTAAGCAGGAGAACACAACGTGGTCAGTTCTCTAGCTCAGTGTTTCTCAACTCCAGTCCTCAAGGTGCCCCAACAGGTCATGTTTTCAGGATTTCCCTCATATAAACCAGCTGTGGTAATTACTAAGGCAGTGAAACTGATCAAATCACCTGTGCAAAATGTGAAGTCTGAAAACATGACCTGTTGGGGTGCATTGAGTACTGGAGTTGAGAAACACTGCTTTAGCTATACTGGGAACTCAGTGTGCTCTCTTTCAGTGATCACACTTGTTCTGACACGCCCCTGCCATTCACTGGGAAACTTGGTACGCCCTTGAAACGCGTTAGCCATTTGTGATGCCATCTGACCCCTCCAATATCCGGTCTGGGTTGCAGACGTTCAGAGACGTAGTCTCATCTACTGATGAGCCTCTTATGCGCTCGTTTGTGAGTATGATTATTGCAGTTATGTTTTTTTAAATAAATGTTACCATTGGTAATGCACAAGGTCGGTGCGCCCTCATTTCCTCTTTTTTATTATTCCTCTTTTTATATTAAACTGACGTTTTAGGAGCAGTTGGGCATTTTTTTTCAGCTGCCCCTGAACTCACCTGTTATCAGTACACGTACACAGGATCGTTTATAGGCAGTTGAGTTTAGAAGCATTTTTTTGGAAAGCAAAAAAAAAATGCATTCAGGATGGATGTTCAGAGGCATTTGAAACGGCAAATGCCTGTAACAGCTTGTTAATGTGCGTTTAGCCACATTTTGTTTACAGGCGTTTTTCAGTGTGCTGCTGTGGCTCCCCCCCCAGCTATTATGCAGCTGAGAGCAGAGGGAATGTTAGCACTTATATGGGAAAAAAGGTATTGAGTGGTGTGGTGTGTTTTTTTTTTTTTTGTTTTATATATCTATACTAAAATGTTTTGCCTTTCATTTCTATTTTAAAGCTAAGTTCCGCCTGGGGGAAAAAAGAAAAAATTAAGTCAGCAGCTACAAATACCATAGCTGCTGACTTAATATATGGATGCTTACCTGTCTAGGGAGCCCCACAAGCCGGTCTTTGGATCGACGTACTGGGGCTGCCGTCACCATTGCAATAAGGGAACCAGGAAGTAAAGACTTTCGGCGTCACTCCTGGTTCCCTACTGTGCACGCGCGAGTCGTGCTGCACATGCTGAATGGTCCCTGCTGTCTTTTGGGATGTGTGTCTCCCAGAAGACGATGGGGGGGGGGCGCGAACATGGGCTTGGTTTGCCGCAGAATGTGCGGCGCTCTATCCCCCGAAGTGGGAGCAAATACCTGGATTTGACAAGTATCCGCTCTCCCCCCTGAAAGGTGCCAATTGTGACACTGAAGGGAGGGGGCTGGGGGATTCCGATAAGTGCAAGTTCCATTTCTAGGTGGAACCCCGCTTTAAACTGGGTTGTGTTTACAATCACTTTAATTTAACTGCGTCAATTTACGCAATGCTTTACATTTTGTACATTCACATCAGTTCCCTGCCCTCAAGGAGCTTACAATCTAAGGTCCCTAACTTCCATTCATACATACTCAGAGATGGGCTTAATCGTCTTTGTAATCCCATGTGCCCAATCCCGCCATGAAGCTGACACTGCACACGGCTAATCACACACTGAGATATTTCCCAGTCTGTGCAGCTGCGACCCACAAAATGTCTCACTGCCTGTGATTAGCTGTGCCCGCTTCCTGGCGGGATCGGGCACGTGGGATTTTGAACACGCTCAAGCTCATCTAGGGCCAACTTAGGCTGACCATACATTGTAGAATGTTCTTTTAGCTTTATCAAAACCATATAATATAAGGTCAAACCTAAATACTTTCAATTTGTATGCAGTCAAGCAGGCCCTTGCACTACTTAAGGTAAAGCTAAAGGAAATTGAACAAGAAAATTGTGTAATGCATGGCCAGCTTTAGACTGGATCCATTTAACCTTCCAGAATGTCTTTGGAGTGTAGGAGAAAACCACCTGGTGGAAATGTGCACAGGGAGAACTGCAAACATCAGGTAGTGTTTGTTTCCCTTTTTTAAGCTTTATTTCTTCTGTTTTCATCAGGTAAGCAAGTCTGTTTTTCACATCACAAACTCTCTAGCAGAATGTTTACGTGGATGAGACCAACCATTTAATACTGGCAGGGGTGATTGTTTTTTCACATGGTTTTTAATGCATTTATAGGAGGTGTCAGTTGGCAGAGTGTCTGTTGCATTTGACACAGTTTCCCACACACTGCAAATGTGTATGGTAAAGTCTACAGGCTTAGAAAGATCCGATTGTAAATGGATGGGAAAACTGGCCACAGGACCGTATTCAGAGTAGTGGTTAATGATTCTTACTCTGAAATGGTCTAGGGTTGTCAATGGTGTACTTCATGGTTTAATTTTGGGACCCTTACTTTTTAATTTTATAAATGATATAGGTTCTGGGATTAAAAGTACAGTTTCTGGATGACACCAAGCTATGCAGTGGAATAATGGCCTTTCAGGATGTCTCCAACTTACAAGCCAACCTGAATTCACTGTTTATTGTGGCAAATGAGTTGTAAAGTTATGCACTCGGGGGGCTAAAAACATGCATGCAGCATACATTTTAGGAGAGAAGCTGTTGGGGAAAATCCATGGTGGCAAGGGAACTAGGTGTTCTGCCAGATCATTTATTATACAGTAGTTATAGAATGCCAACAGTTCATAGGCTTAATGGCATGCAATGTCAAGCAGTAGTTTCCAAAACAAACAAAATCTTTTTTTGTTTTTAGAGAGGTATAGACTCCAGAGAAAAATATATCATTTTGCCCCTCTACAAATCGTTAGTAAGACCTCATCCAGAATATGCAGTTCAGTTTTGGGCACCGGTTCTCAAAAAGGATATCGGGGAACTGGAGACAGTGCAGAGAAAGGCAACCAAACTGATAAGAAGCATGGTAGAGTTTAGATATGAGGAAAGATTAGCTGAACTGAATTCTCTCGAAGAGATTCAGGTGGGATATGATCAACCTGTATACATGAGTGGTCCTTATAGTGAACTTGGTGTTGACATATTCATTTAAGGTCATTACAGAGTACAAGGGGGCACTGTACATCTGAAGGAAAAGTTTTAATCTCAAAATACGGAAAGGCTTCTTCACAGTAAGAGCTGTGGGATAGACTCCCCCCAAGAGCTGGTTCTGGGCAGTTTTTTGTTTTTTTTTTGGCCCAGTTCACACCTCTGCGTATGGGGGCAACAACTGTGGTAAAAAGGCACAAATAGAACAGTGGGCTGCCCAAAAGAAGCTCCTGTTTTTCTTTGGAACGCATGTCCCTCAATTCTGTTTGCATGTTTTTACCACGATTGTCTCATGATGAATCGTGGGAAAATCGCTCCATGTTTGTGGTTGCTATTAGAATCAACAGGGAATGCACGGGCATTTCACGATTTGCCACCATTGTGAATCGCAGCGATTCCACCCGCAATTTGGAATGCAGAGATGTGAACGGAGCCTTAAATGCCTGGTTTCTTTCCTAAATGCACATAAAGTGGATGTAAACCCTCACACCTACCCAGTGAAGTGAACAGCCTCAGATGATAGAGATGAAACAAAAAATATATAAATATATCTGTCTTCAGCTTTATATACTCTTTATTAAGGGTGCAATGAATCGTCACTGATCCGTGATCCGAATGGTTCACCCTGTTCGGATCGGTACACATGCGCTCCGCTGAGCGCGGCTTCAGCCTAGCTCCGGAGCGGCGGCCATCTTGGTACACCCAGCGGCCGTTTACCACGTGATCGCTCCGTCAAATGACGGAGCGATCACTTGTAAACAAACCGGCGTCATGTCATGACACCGGTTCCTCTCTCCCCTCTGTGTACTGATCTGTACAGTGGAGGGGAGAGATCGGATGGCAGCAGTGCCAATACTCTACCATACCGCGCTAATATATTATTACAGTGGGGGAGATTTTTTTTTTTTTCTGAAAATGATCCGAACCGTGACTCCTGATCCGAGGAACGATCCGAACCGTGAGTTTTTTTTTATCCGTTGCACCCCTACTGTTTAGAAAGTTCAGATCGTGTTCATTTTCTCTTCCTGTTCAACACTGCAGTGAAGCCTAGGTGTACCAGCCAAGACAGCTGATTGAAGGAAATGGACCCCCCCCGGGCATAGGTAGAGACTTTCAGAGCTGATCATTGAATAATGCAGGGCTCTGCTAATCTATTTATAGCATCCTCCCCAACACAAAACTCAGGCTGCTTTTATCATATGTAATAGAACTTGTCAGGAGTTATCAGACTGATAACGGAAGAACAGAGCAGGAGACAGCTACAGGACATAGTGCTTTGAAGAGAGATAACAAAACACTACCGATATGTGCCCAGCTCAAATTTAATGAGTCGGGATTACATCCACTTTAATTTAACTGTATACTAATATTTATAAGTAAAGTTGATCCAGGGAATATTTGATTGCCTCTTGGGGGGATCAGGAAGGCTTCCCCCCCCCTTCCTTGCTGGAGTAAATGAAATCACGTCCTCTGGGTCAGCTGTGGGTATAGGATTGTATACTTTTTTTTTTTTTCCTTCTATTGGTTGAACTTGATGGGCTTGTGTTTTTCAACTAGACTATGAAACTGTCATGCTAGAGAAAGCAGTGAAAACACAAGCACTGCATTTGTTTGATGCATTTCCATTAAAGTCTATAGAACCAAAAGCGAAACCTTCTGGTGTGAGCGCAAGTTTGGCTTCAGTTAGTGTATCTAAGTCTTATACATTTAACACTTGACAATGCTGCTGTCTGTTGTGCCCCCTGTGCTAATTCCACCAGAGTGGTGTCGTACTAATACAGGAGGTATGTTATTATTCAGATCACCAGTTGAAAACTGAGAAAAAAAGCCTAATGCTGGCCATACACTACATGAAAAATCGTCTGAAATTCGGTCATTTAGACAGTTTTTGTTTTTCGGCCAGTTAATGGGCACAAATCGGTTGGGACGTTTTTGAGCCAAAAACGAAGAGCAAGTTTGGAAATTTTCTGCCGAACGAACAGTAAATTGAAAGGTTAAAGTGGAGCTCCACCTTAAACAAAAATATTTAAAAGCCAGCAGCTACAAATACTGCAGCTGCTGACTTTTAATAAATGGACACTTACCTGTCCCAGGGTCCAGCGATGTCTGCAGCCGATCGATCTCTCGGCTGCCCCCGCCGACATCCTCGGTTAGGGCATCAGGAAGTGAAGCGTTGCGGCTTCACTGCCCGGTTCCCTACTGCACATGCGCAAGTCGCGCTGCGCGTCTACACTGGTCCCCGTTGTGTTGTGGGAACTGTGTTTCCCACAACACAACGGGGGGTTGGCATTTGCGGCTAGCTATGCCCGGAAGTGGGTGCAGACACCTGTATTATACAGGTATCTGCAACCCCCTCCCCCCTGAAAGGTGCCAATTGAGGCACCGGAGGGGGGGGGGGAAATCCGATGAGCGGAAGTTCCACTTTAGGGTCGAACTCTGCTTTAATGTGGTTCCCGTCCAAACTTTGCACTAGGTATATGTGAAAAAATTAAAACTGATTCATTTATGTCCGTTGAACGATTTATCAGTCATTACGTGATGCCACTATCGTTTGCTCTCGCGGCCGAATGTTTTTTTCGAAAATTTTTTTTTTTTGCAATCATAGGTAGCAAGTATAAACAAACGTTTTTCTTTAAAGCGTAAGTAAACTCGTCCATAAAACAGTTTCCTTTGTGGCACGTGCTGGAAATGTAACACCCCCATTGGTTGTGCTCTCAACCAGTCAAACCATCCAATGGCTGGTGTCCTAACTGGTCAATAGACAAAACAGCAGGACACGGGAGCACGCATGTGGTCAGCCCAGGGCTAATCAGCACTGTCTAGATAGAGGGTCAGGGGTCCTGCACCCTGATAGGACAGTCAGTGCGGAAGCTGTACAAGCTTTAGTCAGACGCTCATAGAAGTCACAAGACTGCTATATACTGCTAAGAAAAGGTATTTAGCAGTTTAGATTTACTAAAACAATTGCATTTCCGTTAGAGTTGTCCCAACTCCGATACTGGTATCGGGACCGATACCGAGCATTTGTGCGAGTACTTGTACTCGCACAAATGCTCCCGATGCCTTAGCCGATACCTGGGATGGGAGAGAGGCGAAGTGCAACAGGAAGTCAGTGGGTAGAGCGGAGAGCGAGTCCTCAAGCAGGTAAGTTGCCACGGGTGTAAAGTGCAGGGCACAGCTGCATCCATCGGGATCAGCGACCGGAGTCGTCACATTCGGTAATAGAAGTGACGCTCCGTGTTGCCGTTACACCGTCAGAGCTTAAAAATCCCAACGCCCATCTTGGTACACCCTGCACTCGGCCACACTATGCCAGCAGCAGACATCTTGTTACACTCAGCCCATATAGTTCGGGCAGGGTATAACAAGATGTCTGCTGCTGCTTTGAGGCCGAGTGCAAGGTGTACCAAGATGGGTGTCGCAGAGGCAGCATAGAAAGATAAATCCTCTCGTGCCCATAAGTGCCATTCATCAATCAGTGCCCATCCAGCCAGTGCCACTGCCACTTATCAGTGTGTGCCACCTATTAGTGCTCATCAGTCAGTGCCATCCATCAGTGTATGCCAGCCATCAATGTGTACCATCTATCAGTGCCACCTATCAGTGCTGCATATCTGTGCCACCTAATCCTATCAGTGCAGCCTCATTAGCACACATCAATGAAGGAGAAATAGTACTTATTTACAAAATATAAAAAAAAAGAATCGGTATCGGCGAGTACTTGAAAAAAGTATCGGTACTTGTACTCGGTCTTAAAGTGTTATCTGGACAACCCTAACTTCCATGTTGTGTACTATGGGAGACCAGATTTGGTAAATGCAGGGTCCTGGGTTTAGTAACACTCTACGTTTTGAAAATGAAAGCTAGAAGCTGGTTGCTATGTACAGGCTCTCCAACCTTAGTAAAAATCCTTGGAGACCCCATTCAAACCTAGTGATTTAGAATCATGCAGAATCTGTTCATTTTTGTCCGCTTCCTTTGTGTGACAATTGCACTTGGGGCATCCCGTTCAAGTAAATATGCTGGCCTATGTGTGACATGCAGAAACGCATGTAAATCGGCCCCAAAAAATTGAGTTGGAATGCGTGTTCTGGCTATGCAGGTGTGAATGGGGCCATAATGATTCCTAGTTAAAACCGTTGCATTTAGTTTCTGTGTTTAAAAGATGGTGCATAAATGCAGGTAAACCCAAGGGCAAAAGGTTTGGTACTAAATATAGATTTGTACTGCAGTTGGAAAAAATGTCCTAAAAATTGCCATAAAAAATATTTGCCCATCATGCTGATCCTTTCGTTTTCTGTACTTTGGTTCACTGACATTGAGCAACTAATGCAGATCGGCCCTTTTGGATATCATTCCAAACTACTTTATTCCAAGTTTGTGTTTGACTACTGATTTCACATTTAAGCATTTTGTAGCTTGAATCTCAAACACAACCAAAACCCTATGCTTTTAAATTGTGCTCATTCACAGCTCGACACCTGAAGCTCCAGTGGGGAAAAAAGGTGCCAAAGACGCCATGGCCCCATAGACCTTGATGGGAGTGCCAGGGAAAATGTCATTTTACAGGACTAAACAACCAGTGCTGCATCCTAGCAACTAGCTTTTCATTGGCTAAAACAAAATCAGTCAAGTGAAAATGCACAGAAACTCACCTGTAAACACTTATGTTCAGGTGTGAATGCAGCCTTGGGAGATAGCCATGTGTTGTATTATTGTAATTGGATGTTGCCAGTGGTAAACGTGGGTTTTTTTTTTTTCAATATTTTTGTTACTTTTTTGCTAAAAAAAAAAAAAAACCCCAGTGGTGAGTAAATGGCACCAAACGAAAGCTCTATTTGTGTGAAAAAAATGATTTCATGTGGGTACAGTGTTCCATGGCTGTGCAATTGTCATTCAAATTGAGAGTACTGAAAGCTGAAAATTGGCCTGGTCAGGAAGGGGGTTTAAGTGACAAGTAAGTAAGTGGTTAAACTGATCACACAAGGCATGAGAGCACCGCATGGTCAGTTCTAGCTGTGCTGAGATCTCAGCCTGCGCTCCTCCAATGATTAGACTTGTCCTCACAGCTCCCCCCCTGCATATCCATTCATTAGGAGGATCGATGTGCTGCTCCTCCTCCAGCTCTGAGCTTATACAGCTGAGAACAGAGATTATGTGACTCTCTCGCTGCCCATTAAAGTGATCCCGTGGTGAATCTGCCGTCTGGACCACTTTTATGTGAAAAAGGAGCGCCGATTGTTTAAAATATGGGGGTTATGGCAGCTAGCTACTGCCATAACCATGGTATATAACATCAAAGTAATGAGGTGTGTGTGTGTGTGCACACACACTGGGCGGTCCAGAAGTGGTTAAAGAACTCCAGCTTTTTCTCCCCAGAGCCGATGCATTGTGCATGTAAATGAATCACAACCCCACTGTCGGTTTGTGTGTAACTTGCCTCCTTTAGCTGTATACAGTAGGTTTTTGTCTGATGCCACTCCTGGCTGAATTTCAAAGTTCTAATTTCCTGTTTCCAGTCTTGATATTACATGTTCCATGAACCTTTTGAGTCGATGTAGCTTCAGGGTGGGCTATGGGAGTTGCTTGTACCAGTTCTGGGAGATGAGGTGGGTGGGTCCTAGAGTTACTGTGGGTGTTTCTGGGGCTTCATGTGAATGGTGAAAGGTGTTATTGTCATACCTCTTCTTGTGTCTTTTCTGTCATGCAGCATGGTAAATGGCTTCCTCAAATACTATAGCAAAAGGGCTGTTGGAGGTTATTAAGGTATTTCATATGTAAATTAACCACTTCACAAAGTGTATGTATTTTTCACATTCCCTCTGTTCAAGAGCTGGGGGAGGAGAAGCAGCAGTACACTGAGCTTGCCAGTGAATGTCAGTGCAGCAGAGGTATGTCAGGACAAGCCTGATAATTGGTGGCGAGTACATGGAGTTCCCAGCATAGCTAGAGTACTGACCACTGTACTCTCCTGCTTAGTAAGGTCAGCTTTTAATGGGAAGGCAAAGGGACTAGCAGGAACTCCGGGGATTTCACACAAAGGGGGGAAGGATACTGTCTCAAGTACATGGTACAGCAGGCACATATCAGGAATATAGGTGTTAGGGTAACAAACACTTTAGCTGGGCAGGATAGCAATCTAATTGTGATCCATTCAATCCTACCCAGCAGCATAGCTAGCTTTCAGGACACACGGCTTTGTAGGAAGGTTTCCTTCTTGAATAATGCTGTGATCTGTGAGGCTGGACTTGGGAGCTTTGGATCTTCCTGTAGGTGTGACTGAATGCTATTCAATCCCACCCACCATCTAATCTGTGAAGAAAGTTTCATTGTTTGCAGAGTCTGAAAGACTACGATAGGGGGTGTTAGACTAGCTGCTGTGTAGGAAGTGGTTGTGGAAGGGACAGTCTATCAGCAGGATATACAATGCGCCATGTGGTACAAAGCAACACCTAAACCCAGAATATCAGGGAATCTGCAGACAACAGAGCAACATGGTACAGAGGTATAATCTATGCTCTGATTGATCGCTCTATTCAGTTCTAGTGCGAAGAGAGGTGGAATTCAGTTTTAAAGCAGTTGTTAACCCCGCTTGGTCATTTTTACCTACAGGTAAAATTAATATCTCCTTAACTTGAACTGTTTAGGACAGGGGTAGGCAACCTCGGCACTCCAGCTGTTGTGAAACTGCAAATCTATCATGCCTCTGAGTTATGCCTGTGATTGTCAGGGTCTTGCAATGTCATGTGACTTGTAGTCTAACAGCTGGAGGGCCGAGGTTGCCTACCCCTGGTTTAGGAGATAGAAGTACATCTTCGCCAGCACACCATGGATCAGCAAACAAGATTGTCCAAAAAAGGTTTTTAATCAAACAGTCACATCACAAGGGAGGTGCAACGTTTCGGGGCCGCGCCCCTTCGTCAGGCAAGTGTGCTGGCGAAGATGTACTTCTGTTTGATGCTTCCAGTACCCAACTGGTAATCGTTACAGCCCCCATTAATGTTCTATTGCCATTTGTCTGGGAACGTGTGCGACTGGAATATCGAATTGACTGGTTTAGGAGAGATTCACCCTGTATTGCAGCCAGTGACGACATTGGCGCATGCGCTCTGATGGCCCAACATACATTGCCAGTGTTCTGCTGAAAACGCCAACTCGTCAAAATCTTCAACCACGTCACTTCTAGTGACTGCAGCACTGATAATTGGAGCTTTGGAAGAGTTGGCTGTTTTGACAGAACAGCAGCGTGTACACTACGGTACACCATATAATAAACGGATATTTTTAGTCTGCCAACAACCAACCAACAACATGGCCGCCTCCAAGGCGGTGACAACTTTATTTCGTCATTACCCGGTGTTCTGTCAAAACAACCAACTCCTCGTGTACTGCAGTTTATACACTGCCGCTGTTCTGTGAAAACAGGCAATTTTGTAGATCTTTAATTATTGCCGATGGAGAGTCACCGGAATTGATGTGGTTGGAGATTTTGGCGAGTTTTCGACAGAACAGCGGAACATTGGAGCTTTGTGCCGGAACCGAGCATGCATGTGCGGTAGTGACATCGTGGCTCCAGCCGATCACATAGCCGGAGCATGCGAACCCGGAAGAAAGACTGGGAAGGTGTCAGCCCTCTCAGCAGTGACCTTAGAGCGCTGGAGGGCTTTGTTCCAAGGTGAGTATTTCATAATGTGCTCTTATACGAGCACATTATGCAATTTAACAACAAAATTATACTGCACTTGTGGTATAAAAAAAAAAAAAAAAAAAAATCTGAAAATAAAGCTGCACCACTAACGTGAGATATTAATCACAATAGAAGCATTGTAAATAAAAACTGTTGTGCTAAGGTCAAATTATTCAAATGAGTCAAAGTGTCCATTTCATAAGAGTCCCAAAATTGTGATTTAAAAGTGAAATTACTCTTGAAGTTCAGACAGAATCCCTCCACCTTGTGGATTCACTGCCACCACATACAGTTGCGCTCATAAGTTTACATACCCTGGCAGAATTTGATTACTTGGCCATTTTTCAGAGAATATGAATAACATAAAAACATTTCTTTCACTCATGGTTAGTGTTTGGCTGAAGCCATTTATGATCAATCAACTGTTTACTCCTTTTTAAATCGTAATGGCAACAAACTACCCAAATGACCCTGATCAAAAGGTTACATACCCTGGTGATTTTGGCCTGATAACACCCACACAAGTTGACACCAAGGGGTTTGAATGGCTATTAAAGGTAACCATCCTCACCAGTGATCTGTTTCCTTGTTAGTGTGTGGGTATAAAAGGTCATTGCTTTCTGGACTCGTGGCAGACCCTTGCATCTTTCATCCAGTGCTGCACTGACGTTTCTGGATTTTGAGTCATGGGGAAAGCAAAAGAAATGTCAAAAGATCTGTGGGAAAAGGTAGTTGAACTGTATAAAACAGGAAAGGGATATAAAAAGATATCCCAAGGAATGCTAATCGGGAGTGTTCAAACTAATCAAGAAGTGGAAAATGTGGGGTTGTGTTGAAACCAAACCACGGTCAGCTAGACCAACTAATATTTGTCATTGGCTACAGCAGAATAAAGGTGAAGGTTCTGGAGTGGCCATCTTAGTTTCCTGACCTCAATGTCATTGAGCCACTTTGTGGAGATCTCAAATGTGCAGTTCATGCAAGACAGCCCAAGAATTTACAGGAACTGGAGACTTTGCTAAGAGGAATGGGCAGCTTTACTATCTGAGAAGATAAAGAGCTGCATCCACAAATCCCACAAGACTCCAAGCAGTCATTGATGTTAAAGGGGGGGCAATACACTATATTAAGAACTGGGGTATGTAAACTATTGATCAGGGTCATTTGGGTAGTTTGTTTTCATTATGTTTTAAAAAGAGTAAACATTTGATAAATGGCTTCAGCCAAACACTAACCGTG
Organism: Aquarana catesbeiana; assembly: GCF_042186555.1. Classification (NCBI taxonomy): domain Eukaryota; kingdom Metazoa; phylum Chordata; class Amphibia; order Anura; family Ranidae; genus Aquarana; species Aquarana catesbeiana. The sequence goes on from NC_133325.1 coordinate 517,356,042, forward strand.
GGTGAAAGTTTTTGTTATTCATATTCTCTGAAAAATTACCAAGAAATCATGAATTCTGCCAGGGTGTGTAAACTTATGAGCACAACTGTATATGGATGTGCTCTTACCAGAGAGCATAGTCCTCCTGTTACGGAGGGTCAAAGCAGGCTCACGTATCTCATCCACTACTTTTCCAGCAAAGGAAAAAAACAGTAAGAATCGCTCTAAACCATCCATGGACGTAGCAACAATCCTCTTGCCTCAAGCAATCATAACCAATGGTAAAGCCACAGTGAAGAGATGAGCACCGATAGTGTAAAACCTCCTAAGAGCTGACTTTATTAAAAGTATTGCACTTGATTGGAACAAGTAATTTGGCATAAAGCCCCACTGCAAGAGAAATTCTTTTTCCCAAATGTATTGCATCTTTTCTTTTGGATAATTTTAATAACCCCCCCCCCCCCCCCCCCATCTCCGCTCAGCGTGTCACCTAATGACAGTGCTGTACCATCCCCCTCCTGCTGCAGAAATAACCTATATATGTTTACATACTCAGTTCTGTAACCCAATAGAGTGCCCCCCTGTCTGTTTGTTTCATTTAAAAAATAACTCCTTCGGCGTATCTCACGGCGGCTCCCAGCAATCACACGACCGGCAGTGTCTCCTCTCCTTGCGGCCCGCTGACGCCAGTGGGGAAACCTCGGCTCCGCCCGCTGCTTTTGCAAGACGGGCAGTGGGGACAAACGGCTGGTTACATGGGAGCCGCCATGAAATGCGGTGAATGGGGTGTTTTTTATGAAACAGACTGGGGATACAGAACGAAATGTGTAAATGGCCGAAAGTGGGTTAACGACCACTTTTTAAGTGGTTCATCTCATTCACGTAAGCTTTAACGTGGTTCTAAACCCTACTTTATTTTTTATTTTTTCCCCCTTAAAGACTTAAGGTTTAGCGTTGGTTTTACCACCACCACCACCCCCCATTTAGGGGGTATCCTGATCCTCTCCCCACACCTGGTGTCACAATTTGAAACCGGCGGCGCTCTACAAACAAGTCCAAGTCATTAATTCAGTCTTCTGTGAATTTATAGATTACAAGTCCCATCTGCTGTGATGTGGCTCCCCCCCCCCCGCAGCTACAAGTAATGTAGTTGCTAACTTGTAATATTAGGACACCCGAAGCCACTGCCATTTTGTTTTTCACCTGGTAATCCAGCCCGCAAGAACGAACAAGCTCTCCTGCAGATGTATCGAGATGAGACAAATCTCTTACCACTGACAGGGTTGCTTACAATGATTGGCTTTTATTGATGTAAAATAAAATTTTATCCCAAAAGGAACAACTGTTGCTGAAACTGCAAAAAGAAAAAAAAAATCTTCCCCCTGCAAGCTAATGTTAATGTACTAGCCTGCATCACATACTTGCACATTATGAAAGACTTTGCTTAAAATGAAGGCCTCCAGCGGTGCGCTGTCACCACTGACAGGGCTTTCATCTTTGCCTGTCTTCCTTTCAGGTTTGCGGGCTGTTTAAATGGGCCAGCCCCAATGACATTAAATTTATTGTGGTCTGTGATCCTGTTAGATTTCAATTCCCTTAAAGTGATTGTAAAGTCAGTGTGTGTGTGGTGGTTTTTTTTTTTTTTTTATCAATGCATTAAGATAAAAACCTGTTTGCAGCAGCACCCCTAATACCTGAGCCCCATCTCGATCCAGCGATGTGCATGAGAACCTTGGCTGCCTGGGACTCTCCCTCCTGATGACTCACAGCAGCGGGCACCATGCACCATTGGCTGCTGCTTTCAATCCGTCAGTAAGCCAATAAGGGGGGGGGGGGGGTGAGGCCGAGCAAGCTGCTTGCTGTGGGGTCAGTAAACAGACGTGAGGGGCCAGGGACGCCGGCGAGAGACCAGAGAAGAGGATCCAGGCTGCCCTTTGCAAAACCACTGCACAGCAGTTGGCAGCTACAAATACTGCAGCTGCTGACTTTTTTAAAAATAAGGACACTTGCTTGTCCAGGGCACCCGCGATGTCCTCACCCGAAGCCGACCCGTCCCTCGGCTCCTGGTGGAGGCATCGGCATCTTAAGGGAATCGGAAGTGAAGCCTTGTGGCTTCACAGCCTGGTTCCCTACTGCGCATGAGCGGGACGTGCTGCGCATTTTGTCTGCTACCTGCTGTCTTCTGGGACCTGTGTGTCCCCCAGAAGACAGCGAGAGGAGGGGCCTGACATGGTGCGGATGTTGCGATGATCTTTCGCCGGAAGTGGGAGCAAATACCTGTATTAGACAGGTATCTGCACCCCTCCCCCCTGAAAGGTGCCAAATGTGACACCAGAGTTGGTGAGGAACCGGATAAGCGGATGAAATTATTCTCCAGGTGTTGCCACCCCTAAAGAGATTTTTAAAGAATACCAAGCAGAGCTTTTATCTTCTAATTGAAGTCGCTGGCTGCAGCATCATAACTGGTTGTGTTCTGTGAATGGTACAACATTTGGACTGGTGTCAGTCTGATGCTTTTCCATTGCAGTGAGGAGCCAAACATATGCAGCTAAATACAGTGTTTAGAAGAGTTCACATGAAATGAGAGAGATATATAGATATATATATATATATATATATATATATTTTATTATCTCCATTTTATTTGATTGTAAAATATGTTAACTGACTTTTTTTTTTTTTTTTTTTTTTCTTGTTACAGGAACAGAAAAGTGGTTGATTATTCGCAGTTTCAAGATTCTGATGGTATGGGTTTATTTTTATTAATTACCTGATTACAGGTACTTGTATATTGTCATAAAGTTACGCAGAGCTATAAATATATACAGTACTGTTCAAAAGTTTTAGGCAGGTGTGAAAAAATGCTGAAAATTAAGAATGCCTTCAGAAATGGCAATGTTAATAGTTTTTTTTTTTTTGTCAATTAACAAAATGTAAAGTAAATGAACAGAAGATCAAATCAAACCAATACTTTGGTGTGACCACCCTTTGCCTTCAAAACAGTATCAATTCTTCTAGGTAACCTTGCACACAATTGTTGTACTCGGCAGGTAGGTTGTTCCAAACATCTTGGAGAAGTAACCACACATCTGTGTATGTGGGCTGTCTCGGATCCTTCTGTTCATGTTATCCTAGCCACTATATGTTGTGCTCAGGGCTCTGTGGGTGCTAAACCATCACTCTAGTTTTTACTGACATTGGCTGTATGTTTGGGGGTCTTTATCTTGCTAAAGAATACATTTGGGGCCAATCGCATGCCTTCTTGATGGTATGGCATGATAAGTATCTGCCTGTATTTTTCAGCATTGAGGAGACCATTGATCGGGCAATGTTGAGGACCTTGGACACAGTGGTTGGCCAAGGAAACAATGCAGCAGATGCAAGATATATCACGATTACTTCCCTATAACATTGGAAGATGTTAAGCACTGCCATTAGCACAGAACTGGTGGGATTTTGTGGTCTCGGGATACCTAAAAGATGTTTACTTGCACATACTAACGGCAACTGCCCTAACCTGTAACTGGCCTTAACAGCAAGGAACACATGGAAGGGTAACACTTTTCAAACAAAAGAAATTCCCAGTTCAACTTGGCAGCCAGCGTACAACAAACCAAATTGTGCTAACAGTTCACGTTAAAAACTGGTTTAGTTTGCACTCATTTGCAAGTACATGCGTAAGCTGCAGAGGCCATGTCACGGCACCCCAGTATTATCTGCAATCCTAACTATAAATTGAGAGGCTCCAAAATTGGAGCACATATAAAATAATGGATAAATTGGGGACAGGTATGCCTGGAGGGAGCCCAAACCTCCTTTTTCAAAGGCACAGCTGCACACTGGACACCCAGCAAAATAGCGCACTGGCAGCGAAGGTGTCCAGTGCGCACCCCCTTTACCAAACGGCAACCGTCCCAAACTATAACTGGCCTTTAAAAGCAAGGAGTGCACATACCCATCTTTCCTGTGGCTAGTCTGAAACACCTGACCAGTGTTTGGTGTTTTTTTTTTTTTTTCCCCCCCAAGGAAACTTCACACACTCTTTCCTGTGAAGTTCACACACTTTAGTATAGGAGCTCACCGAGATTCCGCTTCTGCAGGAGAGTCTTGGGGTTGATCGCCTCCGTTAAGAGGCAGAGCTGAATGATCAGCGGTCGTGTGATCACTCGGCTATCTTTCTTAGCACAGACATCTTGTTTCTCAGGGTGCCACCTGGTTTTTTGTTTTACCAGGTGAATGTTTTTGGTCTCATATGATACCCTTCAGATAACTCTTAGATTCAGGCAGTCCCTTGTTCTGTTTGGTGTGCTCCCACCTCTGTTGGGTTGCTTTTGGACTTCATTTGTCTTCCTGAAGCTCTTAACAGTCTATCCCTATCTATCTAATCACTTGGTTTTTTAATCCTGCGATTTATTTCCATCTTGTTTGTGTGGAGAATGGGGGAATCTATCTATCTATCGCCAGCTTTTGCCATCACACATGATATCTGAATTCTTGCAAAAGCCTAGGCATGATTGGTTTTCTTTAAAAAGTTAAACTTTGGGCACAAAAACTGTCATTCAAATGTATTTGTCAAAAGCCACAAATTATATAAATCCATGCAATGCGTCTACAAACCTAGCTATCTTTAAAAGTATCACTGGGCTTATCTCTGCACAGAGCTGTGAAAGGTAGCCAGCAGGCTCCACCCACTAAGACCACAGGAAGGGGTGGATTTAGGACCAGTCACACTGCACAAGGAGAGCACCAGTGACTGGTCTTTATTACAGGAAGCGCCTGCACTGCACAGATCTTGAAGAAATACACAAGGCACTCCCAAAGATTCTAGTAAGAATACACTAATTCCTTTTGTGTTTTTAGAAAATATTTTTATTTAAAGGGTGGTGTTTTTTTTTTTTTTTTTTTTAAATCTAAATCCAGAAGCCAAATTTTGCAACTTAACAGCCCTTAGATGTATGTGGTGCCTACATTTTTTTTTTAGTTTTTTTTTTTTTTTTTTTTTTTTTTTTTTTTTCCCCCCTCCTAACATTTCAGTTTGCTTATTCCGTAGATGAAGAGTATGGACGAGAATCTGCTCCACCAGCCAAGAAATCTCGAGCATCCACAAGAGAGACAAGAGAGACTAAAGAGAAAAGGCGATCTGGAAGAAACTCGCAAGAAGAGAGGTACACGTTTTGTAATACATCTGTAATTCACCTGAACTATAAAAAACACACTTTATTCCTGATGGTATCCAAGGAAATTATTGTCCCAGTCAGTCGTGTATGGTTGGTCACTGCTGCCCTTGCTTCGTTGGGTCTGTTGTACTCAACTAAATTGCATAATAAGCAATGTAATGCACCTTACTAATTCTGTATGGGTATGTAACAGGGAGGAGTATTTGACACTGTACATTAAACTTGTTTTGCCTAGCTTTTCAGGAAAAATCACCAGGGGCCTGCTTTCCAAATGCATATTTAACATATACAGAACGGGTATGTTCCTACAAGCCTTATTTTCAATTACGCTGGCTAAGATTTACTTTTGAAGTGATGCATTTGTGAACTGAAGATTGTTCAGTCCTTATGTCAGTGACCACTTCAATAGCTGGGAGTTTGTTTACATTTTTATTTCCACCCAACCCCCCCCATCCCCCCCCCCCCCCATGCGCACTCTATAGTAGATGCGTTTCAGGCAGCTGTAAAGCCGCATGTACAGAAATGTACTTCCTGCCGGACACCATGTGTCAGTGTCCCTGTGATAGCATTGAAGTCAAGTTTAAAGAAAAATGTAAAAATTAAAGTGGAAGACACTTAAAACACTTAAATTCTAACCCAGCAATCATTAATGTGAGCTAAGTTCAGCCTTATGCCTCAAAATGAAAAAAATCCCAGCTTTTCTACCTTTATTTTGCAGTATCCAGTGCTGTCACATGACTTCAATTCTACTGCCTTCTGAGAGTAAAATCAGCCAGTGGGTGTGGTTACTGAAAGCTTGTGACATCACTTCCTTGGGGGGACACTTTTCCTGTGTAGCCAGTGGGTGTATACATGATGGAAGGAGCTGATTATAGGTTCCCACCCAGTGTTTTCTCGTTGTACTTCCTAATTCATGAGAAAATGAAGAAATAAAAAGCCGCATCCACTTAGGGGGGATGGGGAGGTGCAGTGTACATATATAGCATAGCTGTGCACAGGAGAAGGGACCTGGACACAGGGGACACCCATTCCCATCTATGCGACTTTGAAAATCAGTGACGTTGAAAAGGTACCTGCAATGCTTTGATCCAGAGAGTGTAAAGTTGGATCAAAGCTGCACTCATCAGTTGCACTCTAAATCGTGCAACTTTGTGGTTGCAATAGTGGAAACGTGATTTGTCATGCCACTGTGTCCAAAGTCGCATGACAAGTCACAACCCATTGATTTCAATCGCACCCGTTCCCATCTATGCAACTTTGACTATCAGCGACTTTGAAAAGGTACCTGCAATACCTTTATGCGACTTTGATCAAGAGAGTGTAAAGTTGGATCAGCTCTAGGCTTTGGCTACATTTTCACTAGTGCGACTCCAGAGCTGTGCAGCTTTGATCTAACTTTACACTGTGGATTAAAAGTTTCATTAAAGGCACCTTTTCAAAGTAACATAGATGGGAACATTTGCCATTGAAATCAATGGGCTCTGACTTGTCATGCGACCTTGTGTCAAGTCGCACTAGTGGAAACGGAGCCTTAAACTCCTTTTGTAGCTAACTTGCTCACATGTAGCTCCCTCAGCTGGGCGTGCACCACATTGTGCCATGCAGAAACAACCACGTGGTTTTACACTGTAGAAAATCTGTAGCATGTTGCATTGTAATCTATCCTACAATTTCTAACAGACGAATATATTTCCAAAGCTTCCTTCCTTCCATTTTTGACTGGACTTTAATCACTTGCCTCCTTCCTAACCAGGCTAGCTTTCAGTGCTCTCACATTTTGAATGACAATTATTCAGTCATGCAACACACTATTCATATGAAATTTTTTTTTTTTTCCACACAAATAGAGCTTTGTTTTGGTGGTATTTAATCATCACTGGGTTTTTATTTTTGCTCTATGTGTAAATTTTTTTTTGTAAAATTTTTGCACATTTTAGTGTGTGTGTGTGTGTGTGTATGTATGTATATGTGTGTATATATATATATATATATATATATATATATATATATATATATATATATATATATATATATATATATATACACACCCCCTGAATTATTATTATTATAATACAGGATTTGTATAGTGCCAACAGTTTGCGCAGCGCTTTACAATGCAGGGTTAAACTAAACCAACAGTACAATTCAAAACGAGGGTTAGAGAAGCCCTGCTCCTGCGAGCTTACAATCTAAGAGGGAGGGGCTGGCGAAACAAAAGATAAGGACTGAGGGATGAACTGATGAGGTGAGTAGAAGATTTGGTTGTTAGCTGGAGGCAGGATAGGCCACCCTGAAGAGATGAGTTTTCAGGGATTGCCTAAAAGTGGACAGAGTAGGAGATAGCCGGACAGATTGTGGTAGTGCGTTCCAGATGATTGGAGAGGCTCTGGAGAAGTCCTGGAGACGCGCATGGGAGGAGGAGATAAGGTAGCTAGAGTGCAGAAGGTCTTGGGAGGAGCAGAGAGGACAGTTTGGGTGATATTTGGAGATAAGATTGGTGATGTAGCTCAGGGCAGAATTGTGAATGGTTTTGTACGTTAGTGTTTTTTTAATTTTTATTCTTTGGGCAATGGAAGCCAGTGGAGGGATTGGCAGAGAGGAGTGGTGAACACTGAACAGTTGGTAAGGTGAATGAGTCTGGCAGCAGCATTCATGATGGACTAAAGAGAGGGCATAGCTTGCGGAGAGGTAGGCCAATGAGGAGGGCGTTACAATAGTCAAGGCGAGAGACCACAAGGGAGTGAATAAGTTACTTGGCGGTCTTGACAGTTAGAGGTGTATTTTGGCGATGTTTCGGAGGTGAAGTCTGGACGATTTGGACGGTGATTGGATTTGGGGCTGAAAGGACAGTGTCTAGGATTACACCTAGTACCAGTGGCATGAGGGGATGGACAGATGGTTGTATTATTGATCTTGATGGAGAAATCAGGGGAGGGGTACGGGCTGGAGAAATTATGAGCTCAGTTTTAGAAAGATTGAGTTTGAGGAAGTGGTGTGACTTATATGTTGATATGTCAGTAAGTTAGTAATGCGAGAGGAGATTGAAGTAGTGAGGAGTAGAGAGATAGCTTTGTGTGTCATCAGCATAGAGGTGGTACTGGAAGCCATGGGAGTTTAACAGACCAAGGGAGGAAGTGTAAATGGAGAAGAGAAGGGGTCCAGGGACAGAACCTTGAGGTACCCCTACAGAAAGAGGAAGTGGATAGGAGAAAATAGAGTTATAGGTCACACTGAAGGAGCGCTGTGATAGGTAGGAGGAGAGAGCAGAGTCTTGAAGGTCAAGTGGACTGTAAGGGGTCAAGAAGGTTGTTGTCAGGTAGGAGTTAAGATGATTGTAGACTAATCGTTCTAAAACTTTTGATGTGAACGGGAGCAAGGAGATGGGTCTTAAGTTGTTCAGGTTGGTGGGATCCAGTGAAGGCTTAAGTATGGGGGTGATCAGGGTATGTTTTAGAGGGGAGGGGAAGATGCCAGTAGAGAGGGAGAGATTGAAGATGCGAGTGAGCATAAGATAGAAGAGGGTGACTGTAGTAGATGTGAGGGAACAGGATCCAGGGGACAGGTGGTAAGGAGGGCTTCTGGGAAAACTTTGGAGACCTCCTTATCTAGTAGCAAGGTCAAAAGAGAAGAGAGTGTTGAGACTGGATTAGTACAGGGTATGTTAAGTGAGTTAGTTGCCTGTGCAGTGAAGATGTCCCCATGAATTGCATCAATCTTGTTTTTTAAAGTGATTGGCAATCTCGTGAGCGAGTTACTGGGTGGAGATGGTGGTGGAGAAAGTAGAGCATTAAAAGTAGAAATGACGAGGACTGGAGGACAAGAGTATTAATGAGGGTGACAAAGTAGGTTTGTTTGGCAGCATGGAGGGAGGAATTGTATTTTAAGAAGGCAGATTTATATTGGGTGAATGCATGCTGGGAGTTAGTTTTATACCACACTCGCTCCAGTGCTTGGCTATGTGTCAAGGTTGTAATAGTTGGGGCCTGACATTTTGTGCAGTGAGAGGCGCAAGAGTCCAGTGAGGATGAAAGTGAACTGTTGTAGATAGAGGTGGCCAGGTTGGGGCAAGACGGGGGTGAGATTTTTGTCATGGAGGTGCTCAGTTGCAGGATAGAAAAGAGAAGGAATAAAGTGGCGAAGGTTTCTGCGGGTAATTGTTTTCTGCTTGGTGGTTGGAGACGAGCACATTGTGAAAGTAATGAGGTTGCCAAGTGACCCCTTTTTGGAAAGTAGACATTCCAAGGTATTCAGTAAGAGGCATGGTGAGTTTTTTTTTTTTAATTTTTCCCCACAATTCTTTGCAAAATGAAGAATTATATATTTTATTTTTTTTGCAAAATTGTCATATTAACAGGTTATTTCTCACATAGCATATGCGTACTTGCAACTACACCCCAAAACGCACATTCTGCTACTCCTGAGTATGGCGATGCCACATACAAAGGCCCAACATGCAGGGAGCACATAAATTGTACGTATTTCTTGACTGCTTATTACAATTTTGAAGGCCCTGGAGCACCAGTGAATGGAAACGCCCACAAAAGACCCCAATTTGGAAAGCTAACACCCAATGTATGTTCTGAGGCATAATGGGTCTTTTGAACATGTCATTTTTTTTTGGAAAATGTGGAAAGGAAAAAAAAACGCGTGGGGTGTTAATCCAGCCCACAGGAGAGAGCTGATTTGGACATGTGTTGGTTTGTTGACCAGTGATTGCTCTGTCATTGGACGGATCGATCACATTTGTAAAGGGCCGCTGTCATTGCCCCTTTACTTCAATCTGTGATGTGCCAGGTCCGGAGAACCCTGTCCCTGTACGCCCTCCCAGTACTAGCCAACTGCGCTGTAGCGCTATGGCCCGGTTGGCAAGAGGTTAATTTAACCGGTTCAATACAGGGCATTTTCACCCCCTTCCTTCCCTGGCCAATTTTTAGTTTTCAGTGCTGTCGCACTTTAAACGACAATTGCGCGGTCGTGCAACGTTGTACCCAAAAAAAAATTGACGTCCTTTTTTCCCCACAAATAGAGCTTTCTTTTAGTGGTATTTGATCGCCTCTGCGGTTTTTATTTTTGCGCTATAAACAAAAGAAGGGCGACAATTTTGAAAAAAACACAATATTTTTTACTTTTTGCTATAATAAATATCCCAATTTTTTTTTTAAAAAAACAAATTTTTTCCTCAGTTTTGGCCGATACGTATTCTTCTACATATTTTTGGTAAAAAAAAAAATCGCAATAAACGTATATTGATTGGTTTGCGCAAAAGTTATAGCGTCTACAAAATACGGGATAGATTTATGGCATTTTTTAAAAAAAAAATATTTATTTTTTTAGCGGCGATCGCGATTTTTTTTTTTTTTTTTTTTTTTCGTGACTGCGACATTATGGCGGACACTTTTGACACATTTTTTGGACCATTCACATTTATACAGCGATCAATGCTATAAAATTGCATTGATTACTGTGTAAATGTGACAGGCAGTGAAGGGGTTAACCACTAGGGGGCAGGGAGGGGTTAATGTGTTTCCTAGGGAATGCTTCTAATGCTGGCCATACACTATACAGAAAATCGGCCGAACCCATTTTCGAAAAAAGAACGTTCGACCGTGACCGCAAACGATCGTGCCATCATATAATGACCGATAAATTGTTCAGTGGACATGAATAAATAATTTTTTGTTTGTTTTTTTACATATACCTAGTGCAGACAGTTCGGACGGGAAACACATTAACCTTGCAATTTATCGTACGTTCGGCAGAAATTTTCCTAACTTCCCGTTCGTTTTTCCCCCACAAAAACGTCACAAACGATTATCGATTTGTGCCCATTAACTTGCCGAAAAACGAACTAAGTGTCTATACGAACGATTTTTCGGCCGATTTTTCGTATAGTGTATGGCCAGCATAACTGTAGGGGGAGGGGACCGATCAGTGTTCCTCCGTTCTGGGAACACAGATCGGTCTCCTCTCACCTGACAGGCTGTGGATCTGTGTGTTTACACACACAGATCCACGGTCCGGCCCGGTTAACAGGCAATCGCGTGTGCCCGGCGGACATCGCGGCCACGCACCGGGTCCCGGGCACATGCGACGGGTCCCGAGCAACGCGGCGGGCGCGTGCGCCCCCGCCCCCTAGACGCCCAGGAATCCCATGACGTCCACCCAGGATGGGAGATCCCATCCCAGGACGTCATATGACTATGGCTGGGTAGGGAAGTGGTTAAAAGAGAGACCATGTGACTACACACAACAAATGGATGAGTTTGGTGCATATGAAAATGACTATTGCGCCACACATTAGGAATCCGCACATATGCATTGAATTATGAGTAATAATTCTAGGGCTATTGTTTCCCATTTAACTTTCAATTGACCTGTAAAGGCTTTAAAAAGCATCACCTGTGGACAATTGTGGATACCACAGGTGTTTGTGCAGAGGCTTGTCTCTTAATCCACCTTAAAATTTGAGATATATATATATATATTTATTTATTTAGGCTATGCATGTTCACAATTTCTCTGCACAGCATCGGTGAGTGGCCAGTGGGTGTGACTATCTGTGCTGTACTAGCATCCCTTCCAGGATTGACATGTGCCTACTAGTGCCAGTGTTTCCAAGGCAACGGAACGCAAGCCAAGAACTAGTTATGTTACTTCCCTATGCCAAGCCGACTTGTGCAGTTTCAAACAAGTGGCAAGTGACAAAATGGGATGCAAACTGACCTGACTATTCTAGCACGGAATGGCTTCTTTGCTTAGCATGGTCGGTTCACAACAAAGTATGAGGACTGGCAGGATTGATCGGGTTTTTAAAGTATTAATGAAAGAAGACGAATAAGAATATCCTATTCAATTGGCATATTTGCAGAGACAAAACTAGAAATTTTAAAGTGGTTGTAAAGGATTTTTTTTTTTTTAATTAACATGTTATACTTGCCTACTCTGTGCAATAGTTTTGCACAGAGCAGCCCTGATCCTCCTCTTCCTGGGTCCCCTGTGAGCGCTTCTAGCACCTCTTCTCCGCGGAGTGCCTCCATAGCAACCCGTTTGCTATTGGGGCACTTGTGCCTGCTCGCTCCTGAGCCCTGCTCTGTGTGTCCACTGACAAGCCGGCAGAGTTTGCAAAAGCATGGATTCGGTTTGGACTGGTAAGTAGAATAACTGTTTAGGCAAAGGGGTTTATGGGTTGCTACTTAAAATGTTTATAATGTTGTATAGTTCTTCCTTTTTCTAAATGCTTGAGGTGATTGTAGCCGTATTAGTGCACTTGCAACAAGAGCAATTGAGTACTGTCCATTAAACTTTCTTATTTGCACTGACATCCACATTTTCAAGACAAACTTTCGAGGTGTCTCCCTTCAAGGTCCAAGCAGTACTAATGCACACAGTCTTAGCAGAGTGTTAAATAGGATAATTTCTGTGAAAACATTGCAAAAAAAATAAAAATTTTCACGACACAACTGGCTTCAATGTTTATATATTGGTAGTTCAGCTTTAGGTCTCATGCACATGTGTGCAGAGGGCTATACAGTGCAAAAAAGGGGGTTTCTGTGCCTGGGAGTATCAGGTGTTGCATACAGCCATCTATACACATCAATGACAGAACGTGGCTGTTGCTAAAGGGCAGAACCAACCATATACATGCGTATAAATACAGATGTACGTAAAGGGGCACACCTGTGTCTATATTCTGTTTGTTTTGGCAATTAAATGTATGTCCCTCTGCACCAATGTGCATGAGCCCGTCACCAATTGCCTGTTTTGTATTTCCAGGCCTGTAACAATCTTTCAAGTAGATATCCTCATGTAGATTTACAGTTGCTAAGAATGTAGTTGTCTTTACAGCACAATTTCTTATATGTGCTGTCTAGGGGTGACTATAAAGACAGTAAAATAAACAATTATATAGGTTAGACACCCTAGCCTCATGTTTATTTTTAACTTGGCTTTGACCTTTTTCACTTTTAGTGAAGAATCTGAAGAAAAAGATGTGAAGAAAACCAAAAAAGAAGAGCATAATTCAGGAGGTAAAAACCTGTGAGGCGTGATGGTGGTTTTTTTCTTTTTATTTCGTTGTCCTTTTTTAATATATTGCAGCTTGCTAATCCCAAAGTATGGTGGCTACATTGCATAAGCCCCAATTCCCAAAAAAAGTTGACACTGTAAAATCTTCCTAAAAACATTATGCAATGATTTACAAATCTCCTAAACCCTTAGTCACAATAGAAAACCTATCAATAGTTTTAAACTGAGATAAGGTACTATTTTTTTAAAGTTAATTTTGAAATTAAAAGCAACACATCTCAAGAGTTGGGGCAGGGAAACAAAAAGCTAGCAATGTGGTACGAACCAGGAAGAGCGTTTTGCTACTAAATAAGTTAATTGGCAATAGATCAGTAACATGATTGGGTATAAAAGTTGGTCACAGGTTCACCAATCTGTGAAAAGCTGCATCTGAAAATTGTCAATTTCAGAATGCTCCTCAACGTAAAATTGCAAAGACTAAACATATCGTCTACAGCAGTGGTCAACAACCCTGTCCTCAAAGCCCACTAACAGGCCAGGTTTTATGTATTAACCTTGGGGAGATGCAGACTAGAATACTGCAATAGCTGAGCAGCAAATGTCACCTGTGATGTATTTCAGTTCTCTTGCAAACATGGCCTGTTAGTGGGCCCTGAGGACAGGGTTGATGAACACTGGTCTACAGTACATAATATCAAAAGATGCAGAGACTATGGAAGGCACCCCTCTGAGCCCTTACTGTCCAGATCACCATGTGAAAGGGGGAAGGAACAAATAAAAGAAACAAACAAATGCAGCAAAGTTAAATTGGAACTAAATCTACCAATCTGTTTGCCCCTGGTAGGCTCCATGCACACTAGTGTTTTTCATGCTCTCAAAAAAGGTAGAAAAACGCTGGATGAAAAATGCTGATATCATTTGTGCCAGCTTCTAGAAGCATTTGGGTAGCTTTGAGGAGCATTTTATTTAGTGTTTTTGGAGAACATGAAGAGAAAAAAAAGCTCAAAAGCTGTTTGTAGCATTTTAATAGCAGTTAGCATTCAGTGGTTTGTGTGTTGTGGTGTTTTTGGTTTTTTTTTTTTTTCTCTCTGCTCCTAGACGCTGAAGCTTAAACACTAATAACCTAAAGGAATGTACATGGACACATAATATAACACTATTTTAGCTTCTAGGAGCTTAAACACTAGTGTGCATGGGGCTGTAATAACACGATTTAGTGTTTTTATTTCCGATCTCCACCAACTTTCAAGCCCTCAAATGGCTGGTGTCATAACTGATCACATGTGCAGCACCATGGAAACTGCAGATGTAAACTCCTGTTTTACATCTGCAGTTGCAAATTACACCTTCCTTGGCTGGTGTAAAGGCTAGGAGTGGTTAGTTCTGCTTTAACCACCTGCTGTTCAGGGCAGTTTTATTTTTCACGTTTAAAATCTTTTTTTTTTTTTTGCTAAAATATTTAGAAAAAATGCAAAATAAAATTTCTGCATGATATTTGCACAGCCATTTATCTAACTGAAATTTTTAGGAGACATACACTAAAATAGTTTAGGTGAGATGCTCAATTTTTGGTGAAATATATAAAAGCTGCATCGAGTAAATGGGTACCAAACGTGTCTATGATTGAAAATTGTGGACCTGAAATGGTCCATACATAGGTGATGCTTTAAAAGCCTTTTACAGGTTCAGTTTAGAGTTGAACTGTGGCCCTAGAATTATTGCTTTCGCTCTTCGTGGTGATACCTCACACGTGTTCTTGAACTAGGAGCATCTATGCACAGATGGTAAGGGGTGCTTTCAAATTTTTATGCTTTGAAAAAAAATATATATAATATATTCCTCGTTTACTAACTTGTGACACATACACTTTATGGAGACATTAGGGATCTGGAAGACACCTGATGGTCTCCCCTGCCCTCCAAAGCAGCTTATAATGCTTGGTTACCTGCTTTCCTGTTTTTAAAAGCCAGGGAATGTCAGGTCTGAAACCAGACGTGACAAAATCTTCGTTGCATCTGGCCTCATTCATCTGAGGTGATCAGGGAATGGCTGTTCCTCCATCTCTAAGGTGGGAAGTCATCCTGGCCACTTGCTGTGGTCCTGGGCTCCCCGAATGAACCACCATAGGAGTGTGGGGAATTACTTTAAGCACTTAAGCCCCGGACCATTTGGCTGGCCAAAGACCAGAACACTTTTTTTGCGATTCGGCACTGCGTCACTTTAACTGACAATTGCGTGGTTGTGCGATGTGGCTCCCAAACAAAATTGACGTCCTTTTTTCCCCACAAATAGAGCTTTCTTTTGGTGGTATTTGATCACCTCCGCGGTTTTTATTTTTTGCGCTATAAACAAAAAAGAGCAACAATTTTGGGGAAAAAAAATCATCATTTTTTACTATTTGCTATAATGAATATTCCCCCAAAAAAATATATAAAAAATTTTTCCTCAGTTTAGGCCGATAGGTATTCTTCTACATATTTTTGGTAAAAAAAAAAAAAATTTGCAATAAGCCTTTGGTTTGTGCAAAAGTTATAGTGTCTGTAAAATAAGGGATAGTTTTATGGCATTTTTATTTTGGATCAGCTTTTTTTTTTATATATTCCCCCCCCCCCCCCCCCCTCCCTCCCTGTGACTGCGACAATATGGCGGACAGATTGGACACGTTTGGCGATATTTTGGGATCATTTACATTTTATACCACGATCAGTGCAAATAAAAATGCATTGATTACTGTGTAAATGACTGGCAGTGAGGGGGTTTAAGTGTGTCCCAGGGAGTGATCCTAACTGTAGAGGGAGATGGGCTACGTGTGAGACGACACTGATCACCGCTCCCGATAACAGGAAGCTGTGATCAGTGTCGGTGTCATTAGGCAGAACGGGGAAATGCTTCTTTACATCTGCATTTCCCCGTTCTTCCTCTCCATGAGCCGATCGTGGGTATCCCACTCACGGAGCTTGCTGCAGGGTCGCGCGCCTAAGTTGCTCACGTGACAACACAGTGGCACATTTAAAGGGATGTACATGTACGCCCGTTTGCCTGTCTGTGCCATTCTGCCGACGTAAATGTTCGTGCGGCGATCGGCAAGCAGTTAAATTCGCAGTTGCTGACTGAAATAAAAAGATCCACACTGTCAATACTGTAGTGAAAGAGGGGGGGGAAACAAAAATACTATACATGCGCACTTCAAATTACTATCAAAAGTCCTAAACTTCCTGTGCCATGTGCACAATATTAGATAGTCTACCAGTGCTGTGTATTTTAGCTTTCATCCAACAGAGTGGGGTCACAAGTAGTTCACTGGAATTCAATGTTTTCTGCACCCACTGGAGATTGACCCCCTCGCCTTATAGCAGAAAGGGTCAGCTTTGCTTTTTGATATAACCCTCCTGGGTCTTTTATTGTGATATGTGATCCTTCCCTGTTCTCCATGTTCTTTCTCCATGTCCAGCAATAGCCAATACTCCACCACTCAAATGGTATCTTGGGGACAAAAGGGAAAAACCATAGTGCAATAACATTTACCTTTATTTTAAAATTCAAGTTGTCCATTGCACTCACTTGCATGTATATAGGTAATGGCATAGATACCCAGAAGTGACCTCAGTGCGGGGCTTTAAAAGTTTAAAACGATTCGGTGTGAAAGAGGTCTTATGCTGTTTGCTTAGTTGTAATTTTATCATTTTTTTTGTTTTTTTCAGAGGACTTTGGCAGTGATGATGACTTGGCAGCTGGAGATGGAAAAGCTGACAGTGACTATGAAAGTCCCAAAAAAAGCAAAAAGGGCAAAAAAGCTACACCAGATAAGAAGCGATCTTCCAAACCTAAAAAAAGATCTGCTGCAGGTAGAAAATATTCTCAGACCCATGGTCTATTTGAACTATTTCCGCAGCTTCCACTTCAAACTTAACATAAAGCCTATTAAGTCTTGCTAGGATTACTGTGGGGTGGCAGCTCAAGTGCCTTTTTTTTACGGCATTTCCATTACAATGGGTTATGCTGCCACATTCAGGTAATTGGGTATTGGCATAAAGAGTCCTCTTCTACAACTAACCCCTCCCTGTTAGACAAGGCTTCAGATATTTTTTTTTTTTGTATTGTCTGTACTGTATTCAGATATAGAATTTACAGGCAAGTAAGAATTCTTATTTTTCTTTAAAAAAATTAAAAATTTGCCCTTTTATTCGTCATATTATACAAACATTCTTTTTGTTCCCTGATATTTGTGTCCTTTTGTTTGAGCTTTAAGTCTCTGTTTTAGGTGACAGTGATGATGAAAAAGAACGTAAAACTGTACGCCAACAAAGACAAGCTGCTTCCAAGGCTGTTTCTAAGCAGAGAGAGATGCTGATAGGTGAAGGTGGAAGTGAGGATGAAGAGCAGGAGGAAGAAGAGGAAGCAAAGTTTTTGGAAAGTGAGTTTATGAACATTGGTGTGTATTAAATTTCGCCTTTCCAGAAAAAAAATTCACTTTTTTTTTTTTCCACATAAAATATTTGCATTTATTTTCCCTGCATTAGCCTGGAAAGCATTGCACCTGTGATCAGTGCTGCAATATAAAACTTCTGCAGACAAGCTCTGCAGCTTACTGCCCTACCTTCATACCAGGTGTCTGTTTGTTTCAAAGCTGCAGGGCTTGTGAGTGAACTGCAAGAGCACTCGTCAGCACCCTTGCAGTTCATTTAGAGCTACAAGGTATCGGTGGTTGACGGTACTTGTAGCTCAGTCATTTACAGGAAACAAAGAATAATGCGGCTGTGTGGGTGGAGCCCTGCACGAGCCAACCTCTTCTCAAAAAGTGCCAGCAGGTGCAGAGAGAAGATTCCCTGCCTGCTGTCAAGCTAAAGAGGATCAGGGTAACTGGCAGCAGGAGCTGGAACATATTAAATGTTCCACCTTAAATACGGGTAGAACATGTAACATGGTCCAAAAGGTGACCTTATCGTTTAAAGTGGACCAAGGCATAAACTTTATAAGAAGCCGTGCACTTAAAGGACAAAACTCAAAGTTCCTAATTTTGTCCTTTTTGGTTGGTTTGTTTTTTGTCGGTATTATATGCTAGCGCTCTCTGATTCTATAGGGTTACCACAAACCTAAATGTTAAGATGCTTCTTCTACATTTTCTTCTTTAAAATTCTTTTCAAAATTGGAAGCATCTAGACAGGCCCTTCCCCCCCCTAATGTTGTTTTCTGCCCTACTTGTTTCAACAGAGCTGCTGCTATTCCATTGGAGATGCTCCCTCACAAGGTCCCCATGGACAACAAGCTAGAGTTCCTCTCCATGTATTCACTGAGGGTTTTTTTTGTTTGTTTGTTTTTTTGCGACTACTTGATTATGATTCCACAGCGGTCTCATAGGTATTTGCATGCTTATTTGTTCAAGCTGGACTAATGTAGCTATGCAATAAAATCCATATTTGGCTTTAGGGGCTGGGATTCTGTTTCCTCGAATACCCTTTTGGAGGCTAGAACACTCCTGCCTCAACCAGAGCTCCAGGGAGCGGACAGCTGAGCCTCTATCCCCACCCACCCTTATTTTTTATTTTTTCTCTCCAATCCTGCAGTGGGTGCTCTGGGATCAACCTGCTCACAAGGTTAAAAATCAAATTCGACCAAACAGCGTGGTGTACTTATTGCCTTCCTTCGCAATATGCTTTCCACAACTTTAAAAGATTAAGCACCCAGAGGATAGATTTGTTATTTAGCAGATTCTGCTTTTACAAAAGTATCCTATTCTGCCCCTAATAATAAAAGACCCATATCATTCCTTTCACATCTTTTGCAGGTGGTGGAAACCCACAAAATAGGCACAGTAATTGTATGTGGAGATTCAAATCGGATCCTCCTGCCCTTCTTGGACAAATCGCCAATATCCCAGTCGAACACTCCTTTACACAACTCATTGCGAAACAGAATCTAGACTCACGGCGGGCATTGGACCCGATCAAACGACAATATACACATTATTCGTATCCACACAATTAATTCTCACTCATTGACCATGTGTTCTTAACCATAGGAATAGAGCCTGAGATCTTGGCATCTAAGATCATACTGGTAACATGGTCTGATCATAATGCAGTTTTTACTGTTATAGCCTCTAATTCCTAAAGCTCATGATCCCACATGTATCTCAAAGACTCCCTCCTTTGAGCCCCCCACATCTCTCCATAAAGAAGATCTTTCATGCACTAGTCCTATTACAAGGGATGTTTACGTTAATTCTTCTTTTTTTTTTTTTTTTTTTAAAGGGAAAGGGTAAATAAAAAAATTAAAGCTTGCACGCTGACGAGAACTCATACATACGTCGCGACTGCATATGTAACCGTCGTTCAAATCACACATGCGGTATCACCGTGAAATTTAGAGAGAGCTATAATTCTAGCCCAAGACCTCCTCTGTAACTCTAAATGGGTAACCTGTAAACATTTTTAAAGCGCCGCCTACGGGGATTAAGTACCAAAGTTTGGCGCCATTGCTTGAACGAGTAATTTTTAAAAGTGTGACATGTTGGGTATCTATTTACTCAGCATAACATCTTTCACCGGCTAACTTTACTGTGTTTTTTTTTTTTTTTGTTTGTTTTTTCCGAAAAATCGATGCGCAAAGACCGGGTGACATAAAAAGTTGCAACGGCCACCATTTTATTTCCTAGGGTCTCTGCTAAAAAAAAAAAAAAAAAATATAATGTTTGGGGGTTCTGAGTAATTTTCTAGAAAGACATGTTTTTTACATGTAGGAGCGAAGTGTCAGAATTGGCTTGGGCGCGGAGTGGTTAATAGAGTGCGCAAAACACTGTGCAGTCAATTTGAAGCAGATTTTAAGGATAGTTATATGGCATTTCAAAATAACCCCTCTCCAAAACTAAAGCTTAAATTGGACAAGGCCAAACTGGAGTTTTGTCAACTGTTTCTGTAAGAAATAAATCAAACGCTTAAGAGATTGCGCCATAACTATTACATAAAGGCTAATAAACCTGACACCCTTTTGGCCCGTACATTTAAATCTTACCAAAAACCATCTAAGCCAATACGCCTGAAACTTTCCAGTGATGTATATTGTAATGACCCTGTGAAAATGCTACAAAAGTTTAGATCAAACTTGGCGACATTATATTCACCCGAAAAGGAGCTGTATACCTCTAAGGCAGATTATTTCTTTATTTTTTTTCTCTCATATTTCTCTCACCTTATCACAAATACAAGCAGAAGTGCTAAAAGATCAGATCTCGGCTAATGAAGTGCTCAATGCTATAAAAACATTAAAATTTAGCAACCTGATGAGTTCTCTGCTCTATATTTTCTTTTGTGGAAATGTTATCTTCTGTTTTCGCCAATGCCTTCAATTCCCTCCTCCAAAGGTCAGACTTTTAGACAGGAAACATTGACAGCAATTATATGCATGCTTCCCAAATCCCACACCGATGATGACATTTCTGTTGAACCTAGACATCAAGATTCTAGCTAAGGTTCTTGCCACTAGATTGAATAGATTTATAGGAAATCTCATACACCGTGACAAAGTAGGTTTTATGCCTGTTTGGCAAGCCAGCGATTAATATTCGTTGGGTGGTCTTTTTTTTTTTTTATCTTGCTTTGCTAAAACACGTCGCATTCCATCTGCTTTTCTCTCCTTCATTTGATTCTATATCCTGGTCCTTTATATGCATTTTACTTTGCAGAAATGGGGCTATGGATCGCTGCATTATACAATCAACCTAAGGCAGTGATGGTGAACCTTGGCACTCCAGATGTTTTGGGACTACATTTCCCATGATGCTCATGCACTCTGCAGTGTAGTTGAGCATCATGGGAAATGTAGTTCCAAAACATCTGGGGTGCCATGGTTCGCCATCACTGACCTAAGGCATAGATTAAATATGCGGGCTATAAATCGGATGCATTTATTATAAAAGGGGGCACAAGACAAGGCTGCCCTATTTCTCCTCTTTTATTCGCTCTGCTTATTGAACCATTGGCTCAGAGAATTAGAACTGATCCTTCCATTACAGGCATAGAACTAGGTGGATATCCTCATAAGTTGTGCTCATGTGCAGATATTCTGCTATTCTTATCCTCCCCACAAATCTCTATCCCTAATCTTATGAACATCCTAAGCAGATTTTCAGCTATTTCAGGTCTTAACGTTAATATGCAGAAATCAACAGCATTGATCATTTCATTATCTGATGAGGAAATGTATACGGTTAAGGAGGCGCATCCTTTTAAATGTGCTGCAGTCTGCCTTACTTGGGTATCCATCACAAAGATCTATTTTCTGCCAATTATCCAGCCTTATTGAAACAAACCATGAGTTTATTGTCAGAATAGTCATCTATTCCACTTTTCTTGGTCAGGAAAATCAGTTTAATCAAAATGACCATTCTTCCGAAATGTTTATTTAGAGTTCTACCTATATACACATCCTGGCTTATTTAAGAATTGTGGACTGTGTGACCCTTTCCCAATATCGAATATATTATGGCTACGTCCAAGTGATCGTAAGAACCTTCTGAACCCGATCACTAAACATTCTTTGTCATTATGGGATATTCACAGAACTATGTATGGTCTACAATGTTTACATAACTCACTCCTTTCATTCCGTAAAAATCCGGCCTTCCATTCATCATGGATTTCCCCCATGACCCTCCGAGGCTGGTATCGCATGCTTACACAATTTGGTTTCAGATTCATCAATATTACCCTTTCCAGATTTATGTAAATCCAATGGGCTTCCCTAATCTGAATTATTTCGATATTTAGAAATTAAAATTTTCTACACTTCCTCTCTAAATACAAAGATTGCTATGACGGATGGAAGGATTGAAGGATTTCATCACTCTATTCTCAATTGCTTACTAAACCTGATGCATCCCCACCTTCATATGTGGCCAAATGGGAACATGATCTATGGCGTACTATTAATACAGCAGAATGGTCTGAGATATGGTCCATAACAAAATCTTCCTCACTGAATGTAACGGAAGTTGAGGCTGCGTACAAAGTACTCACACGGTACTTCGTTCCAGCTAGGATCTCTAAATATGTTCCGGATCATTCGGCTTCCTGTTTTCATGGCTATTCAGAACTGGGTTCACATTTACACATGGTGGAAATGTCCAGTGGTACAAGAATTTTGGAAATCTATTCATGCTTGCCTCAGCAATGTTCGAAAGTACGATTGCACCTGACCCGGCATTGGCCCTTCTAAACTTAGGACCAGATTTTCTACAACAAAAACAGTTTAAATTAATACAGCTCTTAACAGCTGCTAAACAGACTACAGCGAAAGCTTGGAAAGCGCCTACTCTGCATTTAGCCAATACTAAACATGGACTGAACCAAACGTTACATGCAAAAATGTCAGCTTTAGATAAACGGTCTGAAAAAGTTTAATCTATGGAAACCATGGATTAAACATTGCTTGCCACCAAACTTTGAAGACCAAGTACTTTTATCATGGTAGATGAGGATTTAATGTGTAGTTATGTCATTATCCTCTGGGAGTAACCTACCTTCGGGGACCTCCTATCCCTCCCTCTTCCTACTTGCTTTCTTTCCCTTCCTTGTTGTAAACCCCTTCCTCCTCCCTTATTTTTCATATTACCTTTTTTAATTCAGGTTAAAGTTTTTTTTTTTCTTGTTTTGATGGACTACTACTTTAATTTACTGCATTGATCTGTCTTTAATTCTTAACGAAACAATTATATGATGTTGTATGTGAGTGTAGAGATACTTTCTTGTAATCAGATTATCCTAATGTTATGATGTAAAATTTCTCTTTACTCATTGCATTTGTTTTTTGATCTTTAATAAAATACTTTAACAAGAAATATCAAACTGATTAAGTCCGATGACAAACATTCTATATGAAGGTGAACCTCCACTTCTACAAGTGTGGAGTGGTTTATAAATCCTTCAAGGTCCATTGTAGGCTTGCTCTTTAGGCATTCGGGTGCTGTGTCCCCATCTCGGGTACTCAGGCTAATTCCTTGCCCTTGGTACTCTCTACTTGTGCCTTCTGCTTTCCCTCAGGCTACCACAGTGATTACTGCACTTCCCTTGGTTCGCTTAGATTCTTCTCCCTGAATACCTTGCTGCAGACCCTGTTGGCTAGGGCTGTGGAGCCGAGCTCTATTCATGCTCTTAGTTGTACAAACATGTCTCCCAATCCTTGCTCCATAGATGCTTGTGCTTCTAAACTGTGGCACTGTAAACAGGAGGTCTTGGGGACCGATGGTAAAACGCATTCCATTAAACCAATTTATCACCTGTGGTACCCCATTTGTAGTTTGCCATACCAGGCACCATTTTGTAACATGCGTTAGCACTTATTCCCATGGAATGGTTCACAGTGATGGCCTCCCAAGCCTGCTCTGAGCATGCATTATTTAAAACAGACCTGCACACGGATGGTCCCACAAATTGCACCACATGAGGTTGTTCCTCGTGCACATATACATCACTTTTTTTTTTTTTTGGTCCTCCTTTTTGCATGATGGTTGTCTGATTAAAATCAAATTATTTAATTCAGCAATATCAGAGGCATATGTTTTATTATTTCTATGGTCAACATATACT
The DNA here is from genome assembly GCF_042186555.1 of Aquarana catesbeiana. Classification (NCBI taxonomy): domain Eukaryota; kingdom Metazoa; phylum Chordata; class Amphibia; order Anura; family Ranidae; genus Aquarana; species Aquarana catesbeiana. The sequence goes on from NC_133325.1 coordinate 517,379,806, forward strand.
GCTTTGCAATCTGATTCACACCATGTGCCCACCCATGGATGGGAGCAGTCTGATTTTGGCGGGCACCTGAGACTACTATATAAGGACCAGTTGCGTTTATTCCAAATTCAGCTCCGAAGAAGAGGGGATCCTCCTCGACATACGCCAGATTTTTTTTTTTTTTTGGACTTCCATCTCACATTTGGGACTTGAGTGGCAGACCCATTTTGGGTGGCATACCCCTTGAACTGCATCATGCTTGATTTTATATTATTTGTGAGTATACATCATTACATATTTTTTAACATTGGTGAGCCCTCTGTTCCATATCTTTTTAGAGTCTTAGATTTAGGTGTCCCCAGCCTAGTGCGAGTGACAGAGCAGCCAATGCAGAAGTTGAACCAGTTGGAGTATACAACTGTATGCACACACATTTCTCTCAAGCGCCGGAGAATTGGTTTCCTTTTTTGCCTGTGCTTCTGGACCTAGAGGTTCAGGAGCATCCCCCAGACCTGTGGCTGGACACCAGGGATAGGCGGAAATACTCTTCAGCAGGGATTTTCTGGGGTTTATACAAAGGTATTTTGTATGTACAGGGAGCATAATTTCAAATGTTCAGTATCAGGTGAGCTGGAAATGACTAGGAGTCTATATCCCTTTCCTTCTTTCCTTGTCTCACACTTTGTGAAGGTGCTTTACCGCACCCTACCCCTTCTGCCTTTTGTGGTGGGACTTCGCTGGATAAACTGCCACTGCATCTTGTATGAATGAACCCTAGTAGTCTGTTCTGTGTCAAATTAACAAGACCCTCATTTGTAGTTCAGGCTACTAAGATTCCTCCTCCACCGATGACTGCTTATCAGGATTATGAGATCACTATTTGCTGCTAGCAGGATGCTTTCCTTGAAATGGGTATCTGTAAACCCACTCTGCGGAGGAATGGGTATCTGAACTAAATTAACGTTAATATTTAATACTGTTAATCATTTAAGACGCATACCTACTTCTCTCTTTTTTTTTTTTTCCACCCCATAATGCAATGTGTAACTTTGATTCTATCGTGTCCCGTTGGACAGAAATTGTCCTTGCTGCGCCTAAATGCACAACTGCCTGGTCTCCTATCTGATCACTATTTTACTGTGCAACTGAAACATAGTAAGCCTTTCTTTGTATTCACCAAGACCATATATGTCATGCTGTCTAGTGTGTGTGTTTATGAATTTTTCTTCTCAAGAGAAAAAAAAAAAATTGGCTTATGAGGAACCCCAAATGTTGGGATAGAAAAAAATAAAGCAAGGGGAAAAGTGCTAAAGGTTGATTTTCCAGTGAATCTTATTTGGACAGTTATTTTCCCAAGATAATGTATCTGTTTCTGGCTTCCTTAGAAGATTCTGGGAGTGATGAGGATTTCATGGTTGAAGATGATGATGACAGTGATTATGGTCGATCAAAGAAGAAGAAAAAAATGGTGAAAAAATCTAAACCTGAGAAAAGAGAGAAAAAAGTACCCAAGCCCCGACTAAAAGCTACAGGTAAGTGTTGGCGCTATATCACATATTGCATATAAAATGGCTTTCTTGATGAATGAGATTTAAATTGCAATGTTAACTGAGCAAGTTAATGTAATCAGACCAAGTCTTCACAGCTATGTAACATTTTTATATTCAACAGTCTGCACTCTACCTAGTTAATGATGTGATGTATCCTAATACAGAACTAGGTGCTAAAATTAAACAAAAGCAATTGAACCACAAGGTTGCATTGCTGTAATGAGTAAACTGATGTATTACACTGCAATTATAATTGGCACAACAGTGGACCTGTGCTTGTTTTATGGTCATTCAATGCACAGATTTGAGATGTATAGCTATAAATATGCGTTTTTCCATGCGAAATTACTTTGCCTGACTACACTTAAAGTCCCTTAAAATAAAATTTAAAAAAAAAAATGTGTTTCCAGTAACCCCCAGTCCAGCAAAGGCCAAAGGAAAGAGCCGACCTGCGGCCTCAAAGGCCTCCAAGGAGAAGTCTCCATCACCTAAACCAGAAGAAGAGGAAGAAGACGATGAACCAGAGACACCACCACCAGAGAAGAAAGCAGCTGCAAGCCCTCAGCAAGAGAAATCTGACGAAGAACCATCAGATGAAGAAGCTCAGTCTACAGAAGACTAAACCTTGTGTATTTTTTGGGTGGGTTGGGGGGAGGCTGTGAGGGGAATTGGGGAGATTTTATTAAAAAAACGGAAAAAAAAAAAACCAAAAGTACAAAGACAGATGGGGTATAGAACATGAGGCTATTTGCTTGACTTATTCACTTCCAAATGTCTTCATTTGTTTTAAGAGCATCATATGCGCTTATTCTTCCTTAATTTTTTTTTTTTTTATTTTTTTTTATCCAGCTGAAGGTGATGCCATTTTATGGGGTGGTCATTTGGTGGTTCCATCACCTGTTTATTGAATAAAGCCATGCACATTTTTACTATGTCTGCATTACTAAGATGTTTGTCTTGTGTGTTTTTCCCCTCTTTTGTCTCTTGCTTTTACAACACTGGCTAAACAAAGCCCTCAGTTAGCTTCTCAGAAAGCTTTGGTTGTATAGTAGCTTACATGTGGTTATTTCTCCCCTTCACTAATAGACTCACCAACCAAAAACTAAAATTTTAATCATTCTTCTGACTATGCATACAGTAGTCCTTTGTCACGTAAATGGTTGACTAAAGCCCATACTTTGTAATGGGACTCCAAATGCAATTTGACCTTTTTGTTTCACAGTTGGGTTTGGAAGTATGAAAAGTTCCTGTTGTGCTCAAACTGTAATTCACTTTTCACATGGATGTGCCCCCCCCCATTTAGGACAAGAGTGCTTTAAAATTCCACTAAATTCTCTATCAAACATTTTCTAACCCTCTACTTCACTCAGCTGGGTGTGTCCGTTTCTTCTTTTTTTTTCTCGCTTTTCTTTAAGCATATCTAAACCCCAAAGCAACATCTTTATATATTTCAGCTTACCAGTCCTTACAAGTGGTTGCTGCATTAGCTATCTTAATCCAGGACTTTTTTTAAAATGGTAATCTGCTAATAAAACGCTTATTTAAGTCCTGGTTATCACAGGCTGGACTTCAAAGATCTCTGCCTTTTTGTTCATCTCTATCACATACTGAATTGATGGACTAGCAGTCTACACAAAAAAAAAAAAAAAGTATAGCTGTGCTTTCTGCAGGAAGTGAAAAGGACCCTGCATTTCTGGCAAGGTCAATAGTTCTTTTCTGTACATGTGCAAAATGCTTTTTGCCTAAATAAATAAAACTGATGCAGCCACCACATCCAAGAACTGGCAGTCTAAAAATACATTTTTGGAGGGCATAAAGTATGCTTTTCACAGCTCTGTGCAGTACAGCGCTAATTAATTTTTTTGGAAAGTCTTTATTTGGGCTTATATCGACCCTTTCTGCACACCTGTTTCTCTAGTCACATGCTTTAGCAATGATGTGAAGGTATTGACTGAAGATTTGTATATAAAGTCTGAAAACTGTCAGAATAACTGATGTAAGCAAACTTGTAACTTTGTTGGAAGCCATTTGATAAAATTGATAGTTAATGGTTACCATGAGTCTCCTCTTTTAATTGTCTTAATATAATGTACAGCTAGATGACACAATTCGCATTGAATTTATTTTCTTATGTGGGGCTCCCGCCTACCTCTGTACTTGCAATCACTGTCAGTGAGCGTTGTTCCCCCTGAATACATAGCCAGTGTCTTCCTCTGCTGCTGTATTGTTTTGTACCACTGTCTTGCATAGATCATTTATTTGCCAGAGTGTGCAGGAGTTGAGCAATCATATAATTGCCAATGTGAAGCAGAGCTGTAGTATTGAAAACTGGAAAAGTGTGTCCTTGGGGGTCTGTAAAGCTCACTATACAATCTGATTGTACAATCTTTAGATTTACCGTCGACCTATGTAGTGCAAGGGCCTGTCTGATTGGATAGATAGGTGTGGCCCCTTGTATAGCTTTGGTAATCTAAAGGAGAATGTGCAACCATATTGTATAGTGTGGACACCTTTTTTATACACCCAAAATTAACTCATTTCAGTTTTGGTGCCAATTATTAACATGGAAGTGAATTTTGTCAATAGCAATAAGTGCAAAATGCCCCATGAGCTACTTTTGCTGTGTGTCTGTGTAGGGCAGCTGATTGAAATCGGTGGACTGCCCTATGCGCGTCACAAAAAAAAGCACACTACCACTACACTGTGTGAAATTAGTGTGTTAACACCCCCAGAGCTGGATTACAAGGAAATTAGATGAATGTCTCCCCATGTACTTGTATAAAGCTGGCTATACACTATGCTGTCTGATTGTACAGTCTACGAAAACTATAAAATAGGAGGACCCACCTGAACAAGCCAATTTATATCTAATTAGGCAGGCTCTTGCACTAACTAGTTGATGGTAGATCTAAAAAATTGTACACTGTATGGACACTTTAACCACTTTCAGACTGCCCACCGTGGATATATGTTAGTATTTTGACGTTAAATACTGTTATGGCAGTAGATGGCTGCCATAACCCCGGTATTTTTCTCCACAGCGGGTGGTCTGCTTTAAGATAAATGGTCTATGCGACGGATTCGCCACAAGATCACTTTTATCAGAGCAGTTGGAAGCAGCAGAGATGAAGTTCTGTGGCCTGATAGGCAGGAAGTTGAGTGAGGGCATGATGGACCCTACTCTACACCCATGCCCTTGGAGAACTGGAGTGATGTCAAACATCACTTCCACCCAAGGCCCTAAAGGGACCTTTTTTTTTTTTTTGTTTTTCTTCCCCCTATTACAAGGGATGTTACATAAAAATGAATAAAAGCGATCCCAAATTTTTTTTGTAAAGTAAGAAAAAAAATTTAAAGCGTTCTGTGCTTATACACAGAAGCTAACACATACGCAAGTCGTGCCCACATATGTAAAATGTGTTCAAACCACACGTGTGAGGTGTGACCACCATCGTGAGAGCAAGAAGTCCAGCAAAAGTCCTCCTGTAACTCAACTGGTAACCTGTAGTAATTTTTAATTGTCGCCTATGGAGATTTTGAAGCATGACATGTTGGGTATCAATTTACTCGGCGTAACATCTTTCGCATTATAGAAAACAATTGGGCTAACTTTACGATTTTCTTATTTTTCACTTCAAAAAAGTATTTCCTTAGATTGTAAGCTCCTTGAGGCTAGGGACCGATGTGAATGTACAATGTATATGTAAAGCGCTGTGTAAATTAACAGCACCATATAAGTACCTTAAATAATAGTGTTGCATGACCGTGCAGTTGTCATTCAAAATGTTACCATGCTGAAAATTGGCCTGGGCAGGAAGGGGGTGAAAATTCCCTGTATTGAAGTGGTAAATTGCATGCAGGTTACTTGACATCTTCTGGTTAGACCATGGTTGGAATTCCCAGTGCTTTACTTTTAAAGGAAAGTACATGTCTAGGGGACACTAGTACACTGGCAGCCTGGGAGTAGGTAAGATGAGGTTGGCACCGTTTACTGTAATGAAGGCTACTTTTTGTACTTTTTAGGAAGCCGGTGTTGTGATGCTTCCCCATTATATTTTATTGCATATTGAAATTGGGGTGACAGTAGCTGTTACGCCTTTTTGGATGTAACAATCCAATATTTTTTTTTTTTTTTGTAAAGTATAAAAGATGTTACGCTGAGTAAATGGATACCAAACCTGTAACGCTTTAAAATTGCGCATGCCTGAGCAATGGCGACAATGTAAATTTTAGTATAACATAGGTGACACTTTAAAAGCTTTTACATGTTACAACATTTGATTTTACAGAGGAGGTTTAGTGCCAGAATTACAGCCCATGATCTAATATTCGTGGCAATACCTCACATGTGTGGGACAATCGCTTTTTGCGCGCGGGACCGATGCATGTGTTCGCCTTTGCGTGCTAGCAGGGGGCACTTTTAAATTTTTATTTTTACACTGTTGCTTAAAAAAAAAAAAAATTTTAGCGCTTTTATTGCCGTCATGCGGAATGTAAACATCCCTTGTGACAGGTACTCTTTATGGAAGGATCTGGAAGGATTGCTATTTCTTATCGTACATCACGGGACACAGAGCCATAGTAGTTACTATGTGGGTTATAGGTCACCTTCAGGTGATGCACACTGGCACACCCTAAGACAGGAAGTCCACTCCCTATATAACCCTTCCCACTACTGGGAGTACCTCAGTTTTTTCGCCAGTGTCTAAGGTGTTGGTCACGAGTAAAGATGTGCTGTGCTGAGCTCCACTGGAGCAATCCATGCTCAGGCTAGCTATGCAACCGGATCCATTCAAAGTGTCTTAGGCTGAAATGAATGGTACCCAGGCCTCGTGTCTGAAAAAACAAGCTTTTACCTGCAGCGCTTATCTTTTTAGAGAGCTGGACCCCTGGGATCCAGTACTTTTGGTAATTTAGGGTCATAAAGTTTTACTGGCAGGGTGCTATTACAGGGTCAGGAGTGTGGGGTCCCCGGTTCCTGAAGGTTTAACGGAACCCACCGTGAAGGTAAGGAGTTTTTCTAAGAAATTTTTTAAATTTTCTTGGGAAATATCTCCTTTTTACGCTGGATTCACACCTATGCATTTTTAGTGCATTTTGCAGATTTGCACTACAGTCCATTTAGCATGGTTTCCTATGGAACATGTTCTGTAGTACAAAATGCAAAAAGCACTAAAAATGCATAGGTGTAAATCCAACCTCAAAAGTAAAATTTCATGCTTAAGTGTCACTACTGGGAGCTGTATGGAGCGTACCGGCTCAACTTCTGGCATCAATCAACATCAAAGATACCTCCATGTGCAAGCATTAAGGTGAAAAACCTTCTGCTCTGCAGCTCCCCCCCCCCCCCCTTTTTTTTTCTTACCTGAGCCTGATCCTATCCAGCAGTGTCCGGCAGGCTTTTTTCCTCCGGCTAGCAGGCAGACCTCTGGTAAGTTGTTTGATTTAGTTTTTTTTTTTTTGGGGGGGGGGGGGGGATTTTGCTTCACCAGACACCCCCCACCTGGGCTGAACTCTCCCCCTCTTCACGAGGCTGAACATTAGGAGAGAGCTAAAGAACGATCGGCAATGCTGTTTTTTCTTTTTTCTTTCACTGCCCCTAGCGCCGCGGCTTTCAGATCTCCTCCCCGCCATCCATCCCTCCCTCCCACAAGCGGATCGGAGGCTTGCGTGGGAAAACTCTTTTCAAAAAAAAAAAAATTGTGATGCGATGGAGGGGCCGTGGCTTAGCACAGCGTTGGCGTCCTCCAGCGCGGGAGTGTGTTGTAAAAACTCCATTTGTGCTGGCTGCAAGTTGTCGGAGTGACACAAGAGCTAAGAGGGGCATGAAAGAGGTTTGGTGACACAGGCACACGTTTACTATTTGCATCAGGCTGAACTATTGCTCAAGCAGTGGATGCGATTTCTTCTGATAATACCTCTGCTTTTTGTTTATCGGGCTAAGGTCAGAAGGGGGGTTGAAACACCCCCAAAAAAGGGCTAAAAGGATCTCCCTCAAGCTCTACTAAAAAGGTCCTTTTTTCCTCAGCCATGATGGGATTGAAAAAGAAAAAGGTTAGCAGCTTTAATTGCATTCCAGTGTGGGACAAAATGCGACAAGTTCTCTTCCATTACCCAGGACCCTCAAACTGAGGAATTAGGGGCAGGAGAAGATGAATTCCCTCAGGGGACCATGGTGATGCTAAGGACTCCTCTTCTGAGGTGTCAAATGTGGGTGGATCAGCTTTCACAATCTGTAAGATTGATGGTGCAATTTCTTGCTGAATGGTCCCTTCCACATTTATGTACCTTTTAACTGAGTGTTTGGGTTTGCTAAAGCATCCTCAAGCTGTGCATACCTTTCCTGTCCATTCATTCCTTTCACTGGCAGATTGAGTGTCTCAGCCTGCACTGAGAGTAGTTGGTTAATCGTTGAAAGACCAGTTTAAACAGGCGTTCAAGGTTATCCTGCTCAGCAGGCTTAGGATCTGGCAAGCTACTAGCAGCTTTATAGTTGCTATGAGAGATTCTATCTTTCAGGCCTTGCGCCCTTCGCTAAGCACCATGCAATAAGTCCTGGCTAGTCTTTTTGCGGTAGCTATTTGGGGATGATTTACGTAATACATCCAAAGAAATTTTTGTGGAAAAAGTACCCCTTTGCCATTTAAGAAAAGGAGTAAATATATTTTCATTTTAAAAACTCCAGGCAGTCACAACGGCCTCCGCCGTCAAGTTCAGAAGGTAATCCTCAGGGTCAACCCTAGGGACAAAAGAGGTCTTGGGGGAGGAAACCTACAAAATACTCAAGCCTCCTTATGAGGAGGCGCCCCCGCTTGCTCAAATAGGGGAAATTCTTCTGCAGTTTTCAAGCATCTGGCAGGAATGTCGAGACAGATGAGGGACTTCCTCAATAGCTCCAAGGTACAAACTGAAGTTCTCAGGGTTCCCATCTCCTCGTTTTCTCAGATCCACCGTTCCTAAGGATCCAGAGACAAATAGGTCTTTCTCTCAAGCATTGGACCATCTTTTGGCAAAAAATGATCATGGTGGTCACCATGTAAGAGCAGAGGTTGGGGTTTGGTTCAAGCCTTTTTTTTTTCCAAAACCGAATGGACATTCTGTATCTCAAAAATCTAAATTTAATTCCTGAATATAACCACTCTTTTTTTCGCATTGAGTCAATCCAATCGGTTATCTCCATCCTACAAGTAGGAGAACTTTTGGCATCAATCGACATCAAGGATACCTCCATGTGCAAGTATTAATGTGAAAAACCTTCTGCTCTGCAGCTCCCCCCTTTTTTCTTACCTGAGCCTGATCCTATCCAGCAGTGTGCGCAAGCACAGTGGCTCCAGCCACTATTTCTCTCCTTATTGGACAGATTAATAGAGCCATTGGCTCCTGCTGCTGTCAATCAAATCCAGTGATGGGGCGGGGCGAGTCCTGCTGTCTGTGTCAATGGATGCAGCAGTGGGGCTTGGGAGCAAGCCTGCACAGGTTCCCCCAGGGAAAGCAGCTTTCCATTAGGGCACCCAATGAAGAGAAGGCGCCTGGAGCGCCGGCGGGGCACCCCAGAAGAAGAGGTTTGGGACAGCTCTGTGCAGAAAGGATTGCACAAAGCAGGCAAGTATAAGCATGTATATTTTTTTTATAAAAAAAATAAAAGGGTTTACCACCCCTTTAATTCTTGAACCCGTGATGCTTGTTTATTGTATTTCCTCGAGTATTACATTGAAATGCTTATCAAACGCACCTATTAACGCTGTAGGCATGTTTGATAAGTGTCTTCTTGACAAATACCTAGTATAGTATCTATTTTACTCTGTTTTCACAGAACACCACAACTGGTCTTGGGTAAACACATTTGTTGATTTACCAAATACCATGTTAAACAGATAGCTCTACAATAAACATTTGTCCCTGAAAAATCATAAATCCACATAACGCATTCAGCCCTTGATATTTTAGATGCCACGTAGAAAATTGCTTAATTCTGATCACAAAACATTCATTCACAATGGATACATCTCCTTCACCCCCCCCCCCCCCCTTTACTATCTAAAGTTAAAACAACACCGGCAGAAGATTTAGAAAAATGATTGAAGGTCCGCTTTAACCATGCAAGAAGGATTTACCTTCTTCGGCACTGCGTGACTTTAACTGGCATTACTCGGTCATGCAACACTGTACCCAAATGAAATTGATATATTTTTTCATGCAAATAGAGCTTTTGGTTGTTTTCATTTTTTTTTAATATTTTTTTTTATTTTTACACTGTCCCTTTTTAATTTAATTTTTATTGTTACCACATGGAATGTAAGTATCCCTGCCGGCTGCATTCTCGCGTTCCCTGCTTGGATGGGAGAGTCTGAGAAAGCTGTGGAAGGTACCAGAAGTTGAGGAGGATATTCCCTTCCACTGCTTGTTAAAGCAATTCAGTGGCTAATTAGCTGCTAGGATTGCTTTTACAAGAAATCCGACTGCTAGCTGAAAAAAAAAAAAAACATCATCCCGGTATAACCACTCAAAGTCCAGTGACATACCTGTACGTCACTGGTCCTTGTTGGGCATACAGTATATGTAATGTTAGAAAAACAATATATGGTGCTGCACTCCAAATATTAAAGTGCTGACGTGATCAATAAAGTGCTAAATATATAGAATCATAAACATACAGGTGAGTATACAAATATCAGATTCCAAATAACAGAAATAAACTGTGATCGCATATGAAATCTGCTGTGCAATCATACCGAAAAGTCCATAAAATCCATATAATAAAGTATAAGTTCAAATGCAAAAAAGTTGATACAAAATATTCAAAGAAAATGAAATTAAAAATATAAAAGTAGATATTTAAAAATTTTAAAAAGTGTTCAAAGAAGGGTGCTGGTGATTAAAGTGCTGTGTTGCATCAAACAGTGGTGACAAAAGTGAGTGGGTGATTTTTATCTTCAGTGTGCTTACACCTGAAGGTGCAATGGCTCCTTACCTCACTGCTGTAAGGATAACAGCATTAATGGTAACCTGGAATAATCCGGAATACTATGTCCTGCAAGAGGTATCTCAGGCTGTGTATCCTCATTAATTCCAAACTATCAGCAGCCCAGCAATGGTGACCTGTGTGCTTTTCTTTCTACAGGCACATACTTCCCTCTCAGGGCAGTGTATCAGGCAAACCGGGAGGAGAAGAAGAGACAGGAAGTCCCAATAGTGAAGGATATCAAGCTGGTATATTTTTTAAAAGTAAATGGGTACTGCGGTACTCGCATAAAAAGTGTTAACAGGGTAAAACAAAACGAGCGTTGAGCTCGGCGCTCGTTTTGTGTTACCCTGTTCACACTGTTTTTATGAGTATTGCAGTACACATTTACTTTTTCTTGGGTGGGGTTTGACTCCTGTCGGTTTCTGCTGCAGCCAAACTACCTTTTATTACACAACTCTGGTAGCGCTGAAATATTCATTGTTTTATATATATATATATATATATATATATATATATATATATACATACATACATACACACACACACACACACACACAGATTCCTCCATTCACATCGATCGATCGATGTAGATGAAGAAACCTCTGATCAGAAAAAAGGATATGCTGTAGCATAGGAGCGATCTGACCATGCCAGGCCCCTACTGCTTGTTCACATACGACACGACTGTGTCCTGCTGTACCCTATACTAATATTGCACAAGTGTGTGGTAGCGACGGAAGCAGTCCTTAAAGCAGAGACCAGGTTGGCCAGGACAGGAGGGATAGAAATAACGGGTGGCTTGTCTAATTCCATATCTGCTACAGATGTAAAATCTTCTGTGGGGTGACTTTTGGGTCAGGGTACCAGGGAGGACATCAGGAAAATGCCTCTCATGCAGCCGCCTCAGTGCATCTAGATTTGGGGTTTGGGCCACAGCACCTGAATATAAAAGGGCCATGATGATCATGTCCTGAAATTTTAGAAAGGATCTGTGTCTTCCTGTTACTTAATCAGAAAAGCATTATATAAAGCCAATTGAAATAAATAAATAGACACCTTTTTGTACCAGTATCGAACTCTGTGGGAAACTAAGTACAGCTTCATCATTTACTTTGTTAATCAGAAAAGCATTATATAAAGCCAATTGAAATAAATAGACACCTTTTTGTACCAGTATTGAACTCTGTGGGAAACTAAGTATAGCTTCATCATTTGGTCGTTGAAGTCCACCTCTCCCATATTAAGATTTTAGTCGTGGACACGGGGGCTTTTCAATGACACCACATAGTTACATAGTAGGTGAGGTTGAAAAAAGACACAAGTCCAACCTATGTGTGTGATTATATGCTGTGCAAATTTCAACTGTCATATCTGCGTGAATGGAACAAGGAAGACACCAAGTCTCAAACTATCTTGCCACTGCTCCCTATGTAGTCTGGGCATTCGGGGGACTCTACATCACTGTCCTTTCCCTCATAAACTCTAAATCTGTATGCTTAGCCTATTGCCCTCTCACAGAGTTTATACATTTTGACCCCATATCTGGAACGCTTGATGGGGAGATACTACTTGATTGCAAGGCGGCCAGTAAAATGTATCAGGGACTTGTCTACACAGATGTTTTGTTGGGGAGTATACATATCTGCAAATCTCTCAGAGAGGTAGATTATGAGGGGCCAAATTTTTTAGAGCCAATCATATTCAGGGTCACTCCAAGGACGACAGAGTGTGTTATCACTAAAATGCATGAAACTCTATTATCGTATTATATTGTTTCCTGGCCATTGCAGCAGAGAACATAGACATATGAATCGGGTCTGTGGACAAATATGGCCACAATTCATTCTTTTCTCTCAAGTCGTCTTCCAGGGCAGCATCTGAGTAATAGGGCTCCTACCTGCAAACAGGAAACACATTTGTCCACAATTGTAAAAAGTTCACTCCTACCTGCATGCCTCAGTTCTAGTGTTTCCTCCAGACCAACAGGTCAGGGGCTAATACAGGAAAACAGGCTTCAAAAAGTACAATAGCAAGATGATAAAGTGTATATAAATAATTATATGTGATCTTGCGCATAAACCTCAATAAAGATCACTAATTAAGAAAAAGTGCTAATAATAGTAGTGATGAAAAATAATAATAAAAAGTATAATACTGGTGATGAGTGATAATAAAAAATGTGTCCAATAAGCCACATGTATATGGGAAAAAAGCAAGCTGATGTAGGGTTTCACACCAATGACACACTATTATTAACAAAGTACTTCAATGTGCAAGAGATAATCAATGAAGACACAAAAGTGTTAAAAAATGTTCAAAAAATAATCAAAAAATGCACAAGTGTCCAGAAAATGTCAAAAAATATATAATTAATAAAAATGCAAAAGTGTTCAAAAAGTGTTAAAAAAATATTAAAAGAAATGTGTAAGTTGTCAAGAGTGCATCAAATAGGATACCAAAGTTCAAAATAAAATTCCAATGTGCAAAAAGTTCAAGACGTTCAGAAATCTTCACCATCAGATAGAAGATAAAGACATACCGTGTTGACTGTGATTCAAATGGTAACAACACCCCTTCAATGTGCTCTCAATGCTCTTACCTCAAGGGCATAGATAAATGCCTTAGTCCATTGCTAGGACGACCACCTTGATACCGGGACCCAGACTCTGTCAGGATAGTAGATGTCCAACCCGGTATCCGGATCCACATGGAAAGAAATAGCCTCCAATAGTGTATTACCACAAAAACCCACTTTGTTAAAAAACTAGAATGTGCTTACATCAAAAAGATGGAGGATAAGCCAAACAGAGACCAGAAATGGCGGTTTTTGCCACCTCATATGTCACTTCCGGTCCGCGGTAGCAACTTCTGGTTCACGGTAAATGACTTCCGGTAGCGTTATTGCGTCCTACGCATTACGTCACACCCTTGTGACTTCCTCAGGGAACCGGATTGGATTAAAGCCATCAATTTATATCAATTGGGCAGGAAGTGACAAAACCGCCATTTTGTTGAAGACCAAAGGGTGGATTAGCAAGCAACCTAAAACGGCTATTTCCTTTCTTTATATTAATAAAAAATAGATGTAAAACATCTATTAAGAACATCTATTTACAAAACAACAGGCAATTAATAAAATTAAGATAAAAATAAATCACTTGGATATCCTGGTATAAATATTCCAGGTAAAAAGACTGTGAATCTCTTGTATCAGATAGACATTCCAAACACTGCCATCTTGTGGAAATTCGGAGGAATTAGTTCTTCAACTTACAAAGAAGGACTTACTGATTGGATTCATGCCATCTTGTGGACATTGGAAGGAATAACTTAAGAGAATATATATACTCTAATAAATAAAAATAAATTATATTCCAGGCATTTCAGACACTGCCATCTTGTGGAAATGCGCATGAATTGGTTCTCCAAAATAAAAGGAAGGAATTACTAATTGGGTACATGCCATCTTGTGGACATTAGAAGGAATGACCTCATAAATATCATATATATAAAAAACATATATATAAAAATACATTCTAAAAATATAGAATGTATAAGCCAAGACCTCTATAAACTCATCACTAACCTAATCACGACGTACAAATTCCGAATAAAAAAATAAAAAATTGGAATAAAAAATTTGCCCTGAGTTTTGCTAATGCTTTTATGGCCCAATGGGAGGAAGAGGCGGTCTATAAAAATCTACCCTGTGAACTAGGACTATACAAAAGGTTTATTGCTGATATATTAATAGTATGGAATGGAAGTAAAGAATCACTGGAAAAAATTCCTATGTAAATTAAATCGAAACTATATGAACATAATACTTACCTGGAAAATTGAAGAGAAGGAGATACAGTTCTTGGATCTGGAGATAAGGATTGAAGGTGACAGACTCACCACAAAAACACACTTTAAAGATGTAGCAAGAAACAGCTACTTACCAATTACAAGTTGCCACTACAAACCCTGGTTGTTCAACATTTTGAAAGGTCATCTAGTAAGAATTAGGCGGAATTGTATGAAAGACTTTTCCTGTAAGTATTGCTTTGCTTGTCAGCATTCAAAAAAAATTCAAGGAAAAAAGAAAGAATTTCAAGCTACTAGCACAGGTCATATTTATCCAATTAAGGATTTTATTAGCTGCCACGCAGAGGGGTGGTTTATGTTCTACAATGCAAATTGCAATATGTAGGGAGAACCAAAAGGGCTTTGAAAGTTATGCCCCGTACACACGGTCGGACTTTGTTCGGACATTCCGACAACAAAATCCTAGGATTTTTTCTGACGGATGTTGGCTCAAACTTGTCTTGCATACACACGGTCACACAAAGTTGTCGGAAAATCCGATCGTTCTGAACGCGGTGACGTAAAACACGTACGTCGGGACTATAAACGGGGCAGTGGCCAATAGCTTTCATCTCTTTATTTATTCTGAGCATGCGTGGCACTTTGTCCATCGGATTTGTGTACACACGATCGGAATTTCCGACAACGGATTTTGTTGTCGGAAAATTTTATCTCCTGCTCTCCAACTTTGTGTGTCGGAAAATCCGATGGAAAATGTCCGATGGAGCCCACACACGGTCGGAATTTCTGACAACACGCTCCGATCGGACATTTTCCATCGGAAAATCCGACCGTGTGTACGGGGCATTAGAGTGAAAGAAAATGTCCAAAATATAATAAAAGGATTCCCAAAACATAGTGTATCGAGACATTTTGCGGCAGTCCATAAAAATGATCCAGCAGAACTCACCTTTTGGGGTATAGAAAGATATAATAAATCATGGAGAGGGGATCACAAAGTTAGTATCAGTCAAAAAGAATCTAAGTGGATTTATAAAATGAAAACATTGGCTCCTGATGGGTTAAACATTGATTTTGACTTGAATTGTTTTATAAGTGATTATTAATCTATTATTGTGAACCTCATATTTGATTTCCGGTGTGCAGTATACATTTATCGATTTATACCTTTTTTTTTTTTTATTCTTTATTTTTTATTCCAATTTTGTATTTTTTTATTCGTAATTTGTATGGCGTGATTAGGTTAGTGATGAGTTTATGGTGGTCTCGGCTTATGCATTCTATATTTTTAAAATGTATTTTTATATATATATATATATATTTTTTTTTTATATATGATATTTATGAGGTCATTCCTTCTAATGTCCACAAGATAGCATGTACCCAATTAGTAATTCCTTCCTTTTATTTTGGAGAACCAATGCCTGCGCATTTCCACAAGATTTATTGTATCTGAAATGCCTGGAATATAATTTATTTTTATTTCTTAGAGTATATATATTCTCTTAAGTTATTCCTTTCAATGTCCACAAGATGGCATGAATCCAATCAGTAAGTCCTTTTTTGTATGTTGAAGAGCTAATTCCTCCGAATTTCCACAAGATGGCAGTGTTTGGAATGTCTATCTGATACAAGAGATTCACAGTCTTTTTACCTGGAATATTTATACCAGGATGTCCAAGTGATTTATTTTTATCTTAATTTTATTAAATGCCCTTTGTTTTTAAATAGATGTTCTTAACAGATGTTTTACATCTATTTTTTATTATTATAAAGAAAGGAAATAGCCGTTTTAGGTTGCTTGCTAATCCACCCTTTGGTCTTCAACAAAATGACGGTTTTGTCACTTCCTGCCCAATTGATATAAATTGATGGCTCTTTCATCCAATCCGGTTCCCTGAGGAAGTCATGAGGGTGTGACATAATGCGTAGGATGCAATAACGCTACCAGAAGTCATTTACCGTGAACCGGAAGTTTACTGCGAACCGGAAGTTGCTACTGCGGACCAGAAGTGACATATGAGGTGGCGAAAAATGACGTTTCTGGTCTCTGTTTGGCTTATCCTCCATCTTTTTGATGTAAGCACATTCTAGTTTTTTAACAAAGTGGCTTTTTGTGGTAATACACTTTTGGAGGCTATTTCTTTCCATGTGGATCCAGATACCGGGTTGGAGGTGACTGATGCCTTTTCCATCAAGTACCCATCTACTGTCCTGACTGAGTCTGGGTCCCGGTATCAAGGAGGTTGTCCAAGCAATGGACTAAGGCATTTATCTATGCCCTTGAGGTAAGAGCATTGAGAGCACATTGAAGGGGTGTTGTTACCATTTGAATCTCAGTCAACACAATATGTCTTTTTCTTCTATCTGATGGTGAAGATTTCTGAACTTCTTGAACTCTTTGCACATTGGAATTTTATTTTGAACTTTGGTATCCTATTTGCTACACTCTTGACAACCTACACATTTCTTTTAATATTTTTTGAACACTTTTGCATTTTTATTGATTAGATTTTTTGAACATTTTCTGGACACTTGTGCATTTTTTGAACATTTTTTAACACTTTTGTGTCTTCATTGATTATCTCTTGCACATTGAAGTACTTTGTTAATAATAGTGTGTCATCGGTGTGAAACCCTACATCAGCTTGCTTTTTCCCATATACACGTGGCTTATTGTACACATTTTTTATTATTACTCATCACCAGTATTATATTTTTTTATTATTTTTATTATTATTATTTTTCATCACTACTATTATTATCACTTTCTCTTAATTAGTGATCTTTATCGAGGATTATGCGCTAGATCACATATAATTATTTATATACACTTTATTTACATTAGGTGATTAGTGATCACTGTTGATTTTGCGGCATTTCTACTCCTCTTATTTCATTTATTGGTATATTTTTTGTAGTTCACTCTAATAGCGCAGAGGTCCTTTATCTAAATTTACAATAGTAAGATGGTATAAAGAGATAAATGTTGTTGGATCTTTTACAGATACAGATTGGTGTCTCCACTCCCTAGTAATAGGTAAAAGTGTAAAATTAGGAGGAAGACTTAGCTGCCCCCAAAAAAAATGGGATTTGTAGGAGACAATAATATCTGTATAACAAGGTAAGCACAGAATCATTGAGATTGTTTAAGAATTTGATTTATTTATACAAAAATATAAAATATAAAAAATCACAAAATCAACATGATACATAATTTGTGAAAGATACTTGGATGTACAGTTTAGCAAGATGCTTGGATATGCAGAAAGCCGACATGTTTTGCAGTTTCCTGCTTCTTCAAGGGCGTTGCATGCATCTATAAATCCATCTAGATTACATAAAACATCATTAGGAACTTAATTTATTGAGTACACAAATGATAAACATTTCCTTGGAAAAGTATATATGCTTACCCAATCAGAGATTGCAAATGCTTACAAAGGACGTGTATGGCAAATACTCATGGTCAAGACCCGGCTATCAGAGTCAGCCAGCTGGAACCGCTACCCTGTGGAAGTCAGATCCATGAGGGTTGGATAGTGGGATATCGGATCACGCAGTTACCAGGATATCAGAAGATTGTTACCAGTGCCATTAATCTAAAGATTTAAATTTAAAAAGAACAATTTTTAAGCATTAGTAAATCAGTAATAGGGTACTAATAAATTTATTTAAAAATTTGTGCGAGTGGTTTAGCAACAGTCACAGATGGTCCAAAATGTAATGCAGGTAAACCAAAAGTGGCCCAGCCCGGGCCACACAATAGCAAGATGGCACAAGCTGGCCCTAACCTTGGCCTATAAATCACAAAACCTTGCTCTTCCAAGCGAGATCAAAGCTCATTCTACCAGGGCCTGGGCTTCCTCAGTCGCAGAAAGAGCAGGGACAACACCAGTCAGATTTGCAGGGCAGCGACATGGTCGAGCTTCAAAACTTTTGTAAGGTACTACCTCATTGACCGCCTGTCCAGTCAGGATCAAATTTTCAATAAGAAAGTGCTTCAGGCTTTGACCCCTCCCTAGTAAGTATTTCTTGCTACATCCTCTCAGATGCTGCCCTGGAAGACGACTTGAGAAAACAGAGTTAGGTACCTGGTAACTCTTTTTCTAGGAGTCTTCCAGGGCAGCACTCGTTCCTGCCCTGTCAATTTATACCAGAATCTAGGCATTTACAGGTGCATCTCAAAAAATGTGAATATTATAAAAATAAAAAATGTTTTAGTAATTAAATTCAGCGAAACTCATATATTATATAAATTCATTACACACAGAGTGATATATTTCAAGCATTTCTTTCTTTTAATTTTGAGGATTATGGTTTACAGCTAGTGAAAACCCAAAATTCAGTATTTCAAAAAATTAGAATATTACATAAGACCAATACAAAAAAAGGTTCATGTATAGTATGCATTCAATACTTGATCGGTGCATGAATTACTGAGGCATGGCATAGAGGTGATCAGCCTGTGACACTGCTGAGATGTTATGGAAGCCCAGGTTGCTTTGATAGCGGCCTTTAGCTTGTCTGCATTTTTAGGTCTAGTGTCTCTCATCTTCCTCTTGACAATACCCCACAGATTCTCTATGGGGTTTAGGTCAGGCAAGTTTGCTGGCCAATCAAGCACAGTGATACCATGATCATTAAAGCAGTTATTGGTACTTTTGGCAGCTTGGGCAGGTGCCAAATCCTGCTGGAAAATGAAATCAGCATCTCCATAAAGCTGGTCAGCAGCGGGAAGCATGAAGTGCTCTAGAATTTCCTACTAGAGTGCTGCGCTGACTTTGGACTTTTTAAAACACAGTGGACCAACACCAGCAGATGACATGACTCCCCAAATCATCACTGACTGTGAAACTTCACGCTGGACCTCATGCAGCTTAGATTCTGTGCCTCTGCACTAACCCTTTCTGACTCTGGGACCTTGATTTCCAAGTGGAATGTAAAATTTACCTTCATCCGAAAGAGGACTTTGGACCACTGAGCAACAGTCCAGTCCTTTTTCTCCTTAGCCCAGGTAAGACGCTTCTGACATTGTCTCTGGTTCAGGAGTGGCTTGACACAAGGAATGCAACAGTTATAGCCCATGTCCTGGATACGTCTGTGTATGGTGGCTCTTGAAGCATTGACACCAGCCGTAGTACACTCCTTCCGAATCTCCCCCAAATTCTTGAATGGCCTTTGTTTCACAATCATCTCAAGGCTGTGGTTATCCCTGTTGCTTGTGCATCTTTTTCTACCACACTTTTTCCTTCCACTCAACTGTCCATTAATATGCTTGGATACAGCACTCTGTGAACAGCCAGATTCATTAGCAATGACATTTTGTGACTTACCCTCCTTGTGGAGGGTGTTAATTACTGTCTTCTGGACAACTGTCAAGTCAGCAGTCTTCACCATGATTGTGTAACCTACTGAACCAGACTGAGAGATCATTTAGAGCAGGGGTCTCAAACTGGCGGCCCTCCAGCTGTTGCAAAACTACAAGTCCCATGAGGCATTGCAAAGCTGACAGTTACAAGCATGACTCCCACAGGCAGAGGCATGATTGGACTTGTAGTTTCGCAACAGCTGGAGGGCTGCCAGTTTGAGTTTTGAGTTTATTAGCTGATTAGAGTGTGACACCATGAGTCTACAATATTGAACTTGTTCACAATATTCTAATCTTCTGAAATACTGAATTTTGGGTTTTCACTAGCTGTAAGCCATAATCATCAAAATGAAAAGAAAGAAATGCTTGAAACATATCACTCTGTGTGTAATGAATCTATATATGAGTTTCACTTTTTGAATTGAATTACTGAAATAAATTAACTTTTTGACGATATTCACATTTTTTGAGATGCACCTGTAGGTTACCCGTGGTTTCGTTGGTACTTTGATATCACTGAGGCATGCAGGTAGGAGTGAACTTTTTATAATGGTGGATAAATGTGTGTTCCTGTTTGCAGGTGGGAGGAGCCCTATCTCTCAGATGCTGCCCTGGCAGACTCCTAGAAATAGAGTTACCAGCTCCCTAACTCTGTTTTTTGTAATGCCCATGTTAAGGTTTAGGCCCAAATAGTTTTACATTCGGAAACCGTGACAGGCTTTCACGCAAATAGTCTGGCAAGAGTTGAATTTGGGTGGGTGGCGATGTTCTGGTCAGCATATAGATTGGTTTGGTTCACAATCAATTGATACAGTTCTTCCATGAAACAGTTAAAAAAAATTAATCAATTGTTAAATTAGCTGTTTCCACCTGAATTCCAGGTTGGGCAGTGAATGGGGGATTAACGGGTGCTGCTAAATCTGTGAGCTGTCAATCAGGATTTGCAAGCACCTCTGGAAGGACACTATGGGCTTTACGGCCTGTGTCCGATCTCTTGGTGGTTGTGGGATGCTACTAGTGCTAGCCACTGCACCAGCTTGGACTACACTTCTGGGACTCTCCACCTCACCATGTGATACTGCAGTACTGGTGTGTAAAATGCCAGGATGTACTAGGTCGCTGTTGCTTGCCATCTCACCAAAAGGTAGCACTAGTACTTGGATCAGTGGTGTCACTAGGGTTGGTGTCACCTGGTGCGGTAAAACATGGTGTCACACACCCCCCCCAATTATTTTGATTTGATTTTGGAACTGACCTGCTGACACGGTGTGCTACTTGCTGGATGGGATCTAATGGCCGCAGGGAAGATGGCAAGATGCTGTGACCTGCCAACAACAAGGTGTGTTGCTACAAGGCCCTGTAGTCAGCAAGCAGAAGACAGTAGCTGAAAAGGAGAAGCACTCTGCAGGGGGCAGGAACACATGACATAATTGGTTCTTAGCATACTGGCAGTCCTAGCAACCAATGACAGCTCTCAGCAGAGATGTGACTTGCCTGGATCAAGGAAAATCCGGCACTACAGACTGAAGGGCTGACAAACCAATGGACTATACAGTGTGTGGAAGGCAAAGTCAAGGAAAATTGCGAGATGACGCTGGGTGCATGAATAAGGATCGTGGTTTAAGATTGTACAGCAGGAGGTGCAGGATAGTTAGGTCAGTGCAGAGGGAGTATATTGTAATGGATATGGTACCTGGGACACTTGGCATGTATGCTGCTGCTGGGATTAGTCCTCCTGCTGTTCCCTGTCAGTCTGCCTCTGCCTGCTGCACTGATGTTATTGATAGCTGTCAGCCTGCTCTGAGCCTGATACTGATTCCCTCAGCCAGAGTCTGTCCTGTCCTCAGCACTTACTTGATGAAGGAGGCAGGCAGTGAGAAAGCCAAGTATATCACTCCTCCAGCAGCAGGAACTGTGAGCCAGGACTTTATGCAAGTGCGGCACTGGTTGCTGTGTATGTCCGCCTGTACCGAAAAAGAAAAAAAGTCCCTCTATCCTGCAGTCTCCCGCGCCCCCCCTTCCACCAGGGAATATGATTTACAGCCAGGGAGGAATATTATTTGTATGTATGCCCATGTATACTACATTATGAAGTTTGAAGCTACTGTCTGGCTGGGCCTCCCTGTTAAAGTGGCGGGACCGGGCCCCTACAAGAGGCCTGGTGGTACCCCCCTATCAGTAGCCCTGACTGCTGACACCCCCACCCCTCCTGGTTATCAGACCAGCTCAGGCACAAACAAAAAAAAATTCTGAAATATACTGAAAAAAACATCAAATGCAGCCACTGTGCCACCAATTGTGGCCACTGTGCCCATCAAATGCAGCCACTTGTGCCCCATCAAATGCAGCCACTTGTGCTCCATCAAATACCGCCACTGTGCCCATCAAATACCGCCACATGTCCCCCATCAAATGCAGCCACTTGTGCCCCATCAAATGCAGCCACTGTGCCCATCAAATGCCTCCACTGTGCCCCATCAAATACTGCCACTGTGCCCCATCAAATGCAGCCACTTGTGCTCCATCAAATACCGCCACTGTGCCCATCAAATACCGCCACATGTCCCCCATCAAATGCAGCCACTTGTGCCCCATCAAATGCAGCCACTGTGCCCATCAAATGCCTCCACTGTGCCCCATCAAATACTGCCACTGTGGCCCATCAAATGCCGCCACTGTGCCTGTCAAATGCCACCACTGTGCCCCTCAAATGCAGCCACTTGTGCCCTAAAATGCAGCCACTTGTGTCCCCTCCCTATCAGACCAGCTCAGGGGCCGGACACGAGCACTCCTCCACCTTATCACACCAGCTCTGGGCGGCTCAGGTGTGAATGGGTGGCGGACACCATGCCAACCCCCCACCTATAGCAACAGCTCACCTCGGACACCCCTATCACAAGCCGACCCCCCCTGCCTGTTACCGCACTAGCACGGGGCCAGGGTGAGCGGCTCTGATACACGTTACACCCGGGCGGCAGCTGGAGGGAACACACACAGTGTGCAGCTGCAGCCGTGCTGCCTGGGCAGAAAAAAGTGAAAGGCTCAGCAGCGCAGTAGTGAGAGGGGAGGAAACAGAGCCAGGCGCAGCTGTGGCGTGCGCCGGAAGTGTTTCGGCTGAAAAAAAATGCATAAGGGAGCCAGGGCTTTCGTCACCCTCGGGATGGTGTCACCCAGGTGTGGACCGCACCCCTCTAGCGACGCCACTGACTTGGACCCTGCTACATATAAGACATGTCATGCGTTCCTAGCACTTCATCTATCTGGGGTCAGGTACGCCTGACCTTAGCATGGACATCTTCTCCAACATCCAAGCTCCCTGTCAGCATGATGCTGGTTTCTACAAGTTCGTATTCAGAGCCTGATTCACCTTCACTCTCATCTGACATGCTCAAAATCCTATAGGCCTCTTCACTAGAGTACCTTTGTTGGGACATTTTGGCCACTAAAGGTACAGGTACCTAGTGCCTCTCACAGGAAAAAGAACTCCTGGCATTCAGGGACTGATTGAACCAATACAAATAAAATTTACCTACTAGTGCTAGCAGAGATCAGGCCTGATCTTTCTAACACTGCAGTTTTGTGTCCAATGTATCAGAGGTGACAATGATCTACTCACACTGCACTTGAGGAGGGGCTAGACCCAAGTGCTGGCAGTGAACGGGCAGATCCTGCTAACACTGTGTTTTTGGGAACACTACACTAAGGGGGACACTAGTATAGTTCTGTCTGTGAATCAATATATTGATCAGTACAGACACTATACTAGTAATGGCGATGATCAGCGATCTATAGCGTGAGTGTGATAGTGTGAGGGCAATCTAACTCTAGCGGACCCTGGCTGGGAGGGACGCTACCTGACCCTAACGCTATCTGCTGAAAAATACTGTACACTGACACTGTACTAATGACCCTGGCTGGGTGACGGGGGATCAAAAGGTTATGAGGGCGATCAATGGGTTAAATGTGCCTATCTAAGGTGTGAGGGTGCAAAATGTACTGCTTCAACTTACTGAGTGGTGTTCCTTTCTGTTCCTGAACCGAAAAGTGTCCAGAAACAGAAGGAACGGTTAGATCGACTGCCTCTGTTTTTTATATAGGCACAGGCTGATCTGTCATTGGCTGCAGATGATCAGCCTGCCTGGTATCCACTGACAAACTGGTCCTGCTTACTTACTTACGTACTTAAAAGAAAGCCACAACATACAGGTGCTTGTACGAGCAGACCTGTCACAGTAAATATACTTTGTTGAAGTTGAAGGGTTGACAAGCGGTTACGAAAAATCGTGACTTCAGGGTTGGTCTGATGGTGTCTTCCTTCGAAGGGATACCATTTTCTCAGTTTCACAAAAGGACCCTACAAAGGTATTTTCTTCCATTACAGTGGAAGGTAGTCATGATAGACACAAGCTTTCTGAGCCATGGAGGACACTGTGCCAGTGCAGGGATGTAATAGGTGTGTTGCCAGCATACCAACAAGCTTGTTTCAAAGTGCACAGCTATTTAGTCTTCTATGATTACATAGAAAAGGAACATTTTAAGACCATGTGCAGTATGTCTGTTTATTACGCTCATATCATATACATGGATTTAACATTATTAGACTTGCAACTTTCAATATTGTTTACACTATTTTGATAAATAAAATGGGGTCGGGAGCACAGGGAGGTTCTCTCTCCTATTGGTGAATGGTTTCTTTATGTGTTTGCACTGTTTGTTGTTTATCATATGCTATTCCTACTGCCCAGTCCTTCTGTAGCTGGCAGTATGGGTAATGAATTAGAAATGCTGTGTCTGTATCTCTCAGTAAGTTCCAAGAGAGGGAATTTAAGGTAAATATAAAAATACTATTTATTTTGTTATTTGTTGCATACAGATCATGTAAAATATAATATTGAAATGATTAGAAGCAATGCAACAGACTGAAATGTGTGTTAAAAAGAATGATTTGTGTTCTTTATTTACTTTGGAGCTAAAATCTTATATTTAAAAGATGATAAGCAAATCTCTCTCCATACTCAGCACTACCTACCACTGACCTGAAAAGTAAAAAATCACAGTGGAATACAGCTTCCACATGCTATGAAGTCATCTTACATTCATTAGTTTGTGATATGGGGAAGTCTACATCAGAACTGCATTTTTATTAAACAAAATTAGAGTTCCATCCAAAGTTTCCCATGCTGGAATTTCAACTTCACAAAGCAAACAACTGGAAAAATACCGAGCCACCTGGCTCTTTAGTCAGTTGCACCACTGCTCTGTTTGGTCTCTCCGACCATGGATTCTTTAGGCTCACTCAGCCTATTGTCACAGCACCTTGCTGTATGGGCCCACTCTTGGCCCCACAGAAAGGGCTCTCCCAGCACCCTGGGCTCTCTCACACTTCTCAGGAACACATGACTCCCTCCAGCCCCCTCTGTAAACTCGCTAGTCACCTCAGCTTCCTTATTCTCTCTGGACCTGTGTGGCTGTCCTTACCCACAGGACTGGGAGAGTCAGAAGTCCCCCAACATAGGATATCGTTTCCCAAGAAAGGTCACCCCTCCTGGCTGGAGCACACCGCTGTCTTCACACACAGAATGTGTGTCAGAAAGGCGGCAGCTGCCCTGAGCTGATCTCAGACCTGGCTTATAGTGACCCTGCACACCTGTGCCCTCACACAGGCTGCAGGCGTCTAGCAAAATCCGGACACAGGATTAAAGGTTCCGTCCCCACCATAGACTCTTTGCAACTTTCAAACTCCAAACCCTAATCTGGGATTACGAAACCCGGAGAAAACTCAGAACACAGCTTTCTCCGGTCACAATAAACACCCTGAAGTTTTGCATTAAGCTTTAATGCAAATCCAGGGTCATTTCTACATCCATAACTGTAATGGAAATTTGTAAGTTCTGTATATAATTGTATTCTATTTTGTATGTATTGCACACTGCCCTCACTGTGCACACGGCACTAATAATGCTTTCAGTACATGTTTACATTCTTTCGAGTCCTGATTAGAATTAGCCTGCATATGTAATGCCCCTTGTTACATAAACGTACAATTGTAATATTAATGTGATACCTACGTAATCATGTGTATAAAAACCTTCAATTGCGTCATAATAAAGCAGAACAGTTATTTGGAAAGATGCTGAGCGTATCTTTTGTGTCTGTTCCCTACTGCAGTAGTTATTATTAATTTGGAATCACTAACCAATATGAGGATAGGAGTTGCCTATCTATAAAATGTCCTGGTCAAGTGGCGAGCCAGCCAGGAGGGGTTTTGCAGGTGACCCTGAGAATCTGAAATGAGGAGCTTGAAATGATCCGGGAATTTCTGATAATCAGCCGGCTGAGGTAAGCCTTTTGCTTACATTTGAGTTATCAGACTTCCTTGATCGGTAAGGCATTTTCGGGACAAAGGGTACCTATTTTACTCCCCTTAATCGAACTGTATTGATTGGTGGTTATATGTTATGTTGTCACTGTCTACTGTCCATTGGAGTGTTATAGATAAGAAAGGGAAAAATAGTGCTGTTCACAGGTATATGTAGTACTTATCCCTGATATCTGGGAAACATTTTTGCTTGGAGGTTCACCTATTCATCCAAGAGCACTATTTTATTGCATGTTGCATGTCACTCACCCCACATTCCTGTGTATGCTGTGCACACAGGATGTCCTTATGATATATATGATTTTGGTTTTTTGAGTACTGCACCCCTTTTTTCTTTTTGTGTTTATTATCGTATCAGTATTACGCTATGTTTTTTGCCATATATTTTTTGGTTAACCCCACGCGGACCTGAACATGCTACACGAGTGCGACGGACCTTGTCATATTGGAACCGCCCTCTAAAGGCCTGGGCTGGGTTTAAGCCACCTGTCTGATTTTGGCTTACGTTCTGGTAAGCATTTCACCACATAGATATACCATAATTGAATTATCAATCTTCAACATTATCACATTGAGGAGTTTCCACGTCACTTATTTTTGGACTCTTTTTGTATTTGGACTTTACACTCTCATTATTGTTTAACATATTTTAGCGCGGTTTTTTGGTTTATATTTGTATTGGTGTGCCCCACTTGTAACTGCAGCCCTGTGTCTTCTACATTTCACTATTCTTATTACTTGATATTTTTAAATTTATTTCTACTCCATTGTCATTCTCACCATATTCAATTTTTCCAAGCGCAGTTTTTTTATTTCTTATTTATATGTAGTACATCTGCTAGATAAAGTATTTGAGAGATTCCCAAATAAATGTGTACCTAAAGACAGGGTGACACTGTAGGTACATCCGTAGTAGTGTGCCAACGTCCCAAAATTGAATTTGTAAAGCTATGACAAATAAGACGGCAGACAAGGGTGGCAATATAGTCCTTATGACTAGGAATTTCTATGAAACTATGTGCCTTAATATTCTGTCTAACCACCATTGGTTTCAGCGTATTTCTATATCATGTACTTCCTCTTTCAGGAATGAATTCCTTAATATCATCAATGATGCCTATTCCAAGGGTCTTAGCGACAAAGACGTCTACGATTACCTGAATGTTCAGTCTCCCAGGGTGGAGACATGCTATGCACTTCCCAAAGTGCATAAGAACCCCTTGTCGCCCCCTGGGAGACCAATAATTTCAAGTATCGGTTGCCTTACTGAAAATGCCAGTAAGCTTGTAGATTCTGTTTTAATGCCACACGTTATGGCCTTACCATCATTTACGAAAGACACGTTAGATTTGCTCAAACAAATTGAGGGGGTGTCGGTCCCTCCCGACTCCCTTCTCGTGACATTAGATGTGGAGGCTTTATACTCCAGCATCCCTCACGAGCAGGAAGTCGAGACGGTCTGCACCTTCCTCTATGAGGAAGACCACCATCAGTGGAACTATAATGAATTCATTTTGAGACTATTGAGTTTTATTCTAACTCACAATTGTTTTGAATTTATGGGCACCCACTACCTTCAGGTGCAGGGTGTGGCCATGGGCACCTGCTGTGCCCCCGGCTATGCCAATCTGTACCTGGGGGGTGGGAGTGCCACCTTTTTTCCTATGAACCCTTGACTAAATTTACTGATCACATTTTGTGCTGGAAACAATACATTGATGACGTTTTCATTATCTGGACAGACACTTGCGGATCTCTTGACAAGTTTATTCTTAATATAGTTTATAGTTTAATAGTTTGTTTAATATTATTGGTCTTAAATACCAATCAATGCAACCTAAAATTTACTTATAGCTGTGATATTAGGACAGCCAATTTCTTGACCTTGTTATATACAAGGACAAGGATAACACACTAGCAACAAACCTGTTCCGTAAAAAGACAGCTGGAAACACATTATTGCATAATCGAAGTATGCCATATGCGCAATACATTAGGCTTTGCCGCAACTGCACACATACATCAGATTTTCAACATCAAGCCAATTATGGGTACGCATTGGCATCTACTACAGGAAGATCCAATTTAAAAAAAAATACATCAGCACGCACCCAGAAATTGTATTCAGACGCGCCAATTCCCTTAGAGACAGACTTGTATCCAGTCACTACACCATTCAGAATCCATCTGTACCCAAGTTACCCTTGGGCACATCACGTTGTGGTAACTGTACATTCTGCTCATGGGTATCACCTAGATATCAAATTTTACTTCTCAATGGTGAGGTTTATTACCCCAAATTTTCTGCTACATGTAGTACACAAGGCGTGATATACCTAATGATGTGTAAATGCGGGTCTTTTTATGTGGAGAAGACGGCCAGACAGCTGAGACAGAGGGTTAATGACCATTTATGCTATTCGGGGAATGGCAAAATGCTTACTCTCATCAGCCGACTCCTAGATTTTTACCATTGTTTCGATACCTCCTCTGTCTCGTTTGCTGTTCTGGCCGTCATCCCTAAAAAAGCCCTAGAGGGGGTGAGTGGGATAAGCTTAATTTTACAAAAAGAGACTCTATGGATAGAGTGCCTGAACGCTACTCGCGCACCAGGGCTCAATGAAACTCAGTCCTATAAACCCTATTTATATATTATGTATTATACACTATGTATATTTGCTCCGCCCCGTTCACGGCCCTTTGGGTCTCCCCTTACTATTTACCCCATTAAATTATATATGTGGATACCAATATTATTTAGTACTATCAGAAATGTCCATAAGTATATTCATTTCGTATTTGCTATATTGTTCGTTTTATATTATGTATTATACACTATGTATATTTGCTCAGCCCCTGTTCACAGCCCTTTGGGTCTCCCCTGGTCCTGGTCATCTGGCTGGCTCTATGGTTTTTGGCCAGTAAGCTCGACCGCACAGCGCCACACATCCGGTTCTCTCCTCTGACCAGATGTGCGGCGATTGACGTGAACATGGGGTGTCATTTGGCTCCCTCAAGTCCCTGCCTCTGCTACTACCGCATCGGCCGAGCGCTGCCATGTTAGCGGCGCAGCTCGGTGCATGCGCAGTAGCCAGTGGTCGGACCGGTATGCGCCACACCCATCGTTGCTTGGCGAATTTCCGGTGGGGGGATCTATTTAACACATACAGCTCTGCCTCACTGTCAGCAGATGCTGTTCAATCACTGAGAGCCGCACCTTACTTTATAGCCTTTTCTAAGCAGGTTTAAGGTAAGCTACCACTATCAAGACCTATCACTCTTTTGACTCTGATTCCCATTGAGGGATTCTGGATATCAAAAGGAAAAAACTTTTTTCAAAAATCTTTTATATTTCTCTTTTTTGTTTTTTACTTTATAGATCCATCTTCAAGTTATTAATTCATTGCTACCTACGAGACTACTTATAAATAATTTGTACATGTTTACTTCCAATTTGGAATACCTGGCTATATATGGGACCTCCACAGCATTCTGTCCATACTGCTGGTTTTTAATACAAATAAGTGGTTATCTAGCTAGCTTACCAGCTGAGACACCACACTTACATGTTTTTCACCATGTCTGACTACCTTTTGGTAAGCTGTGTGTGCTTTCTGTTTTTTAATTGTCTTTGTACCTGTTGATGTATTACACCCTGAGAACCTTCCCCTTTGAGATAACTCTGTCCCCTCCCCCCTCTTCCTCCCCTCCCCCCTGGCCCTTGGTTGTTATCCTGGGAAATGAATGATCTACCCTTATTAGGCTCCAGGAATATATACTTTATATTTATACCTATATCATATATTAGGTCCCCCAGTTACCTGGCTTTACCGTTTTCGTACTTGTTGATGTATTATACCTCGAGAACCTTCCCCTTTGGGATAACTCTGTCCCCTTCCCTGTTCCCCCTCGCCCCCCCCTTCCTCCCTCCCCCCGGCCTTTGGTTATTATCCCAGGAAATGATTGAGCTACCCTTTATTAAGCTCCAGGAATATATACTTTAACCTGTATTATTATTATTATTTATTATTATACAGGATTTATATAGAGCCGACAGTTTACGCAGCACTTTACAACATTAGGGCAGACAGTACAAGTACAATACAATTCAATACAGGAGGAATCAGAGGGCCCTGCTCATTAGAGCTTACAATCTAGGAGGGAGGGTCAAATTATACAAAAGGGTAATAGCTGTGGGGGATGAGCTAATGGAGAAAATAGTGCAGTTGTTAGATGGAGGCAGGAGAGGCTTCTCTGAAGAGGAAAGTTTTCAGGGATTGCCTAAAAGTGGATAAATTTGGAGACAGTCTCACAGATTGGGGTAGGGAATTCCAGAGGTTGGGCGAGGCTCGGGAGAAGTCCAGGAGGCGGATATGGGAGGAGGTGATGAGGGAGCTAGAGAGCAGGAGGTCTTGGTAGGAACGGAGATGGCGATTAGGTTGATATTTTGAGACTAGGTTAGTGATGTAGCTGGGGGCAGAGTTGTGGATGGCTTTGTAACTTATTATTAGTATTTTGAATTTGATTCGTTGGGTGAGTGGTAGCCAATAGAGGGATTGGCAGAGAGGGGTAGCAGACACTGAGAGGTTTGTAAGGTGGATGAGTCTGGCAGCAGCATTCATGATGGACTGAAGGGGGGATAGTCTATTTAAAGGTAAGCCAATGAGGAGGGAGTTGCAGTAGTCGAGGCGAGAGATAACCAGGGAGTGAATCAGGAGCTCTGTATTATATATTAGGTCCCCCAGTTACCTGGCTTTACCGTTTTGCCCCCAGGTGACCATCTCCTTTATGGGGCTTCCATGCGGCCGTCATACTCGGTCAGAGCAAATTTTGTACTTATATTGATGTTTTGTATTTATTCTTAATTATGTTTTGTGTTTATACTTTGATATACACTGTATTTATTGATGCATTTTATGTATATCCAGCAGAAATTTCCTTAGCTCCTGAAGAAGCGTTCTCCATACGCGCAACATGTTGAGCTATTAAGAACATACCTACAACTGTAATATCGGCTTGGGAATCTGTTCCCCATCCGCTTCTCGAGGCTTTATTGCATATATGTATTACATTAAGTGGTGTCTTAGTTGTATGTAGGGTAGGAAATATTAATTATATGCAAATATTTTTGCTCTATGGACTATACTACATGTATTAATTGTTTCTATTTTTTGTGGATCATAATCAAATAAAACTATTTTTACCTTTTATAGTTAGTATATCTATGTACCTTAAAAGTCAATTTTTTAGTTATTCGTGCTAGATAAAGTAGTTTAGAGGCAAGAGGGTATAGGCACAAGTAGAGAAGACTGGCCAGTCATTATGGGCATTAAATTGAGTAAGGAAATGAAGGGAAAGAGAACCTCAAAAATGCCCAGCGCAAGAGGAGCGCTATATATGAACCGAAGGTGCGGTTCCGCCTATACTAAGCCCATAGCGTGTGATGGGAAAGTGATGGGGGGAACTTTCACTGCCAGTGACCACAACGTGGGGGGGGGGGGTTGACTTTCACTGCCACTGACCACAATGCGGGGTTAACTTTCACTGCCACTGACCATAATGTGGGTGGGGGTAACTTTAACTCAGAGTGACACATGTACGTGATCTGCCTCCCGCGGGAGGGGGGTCCGATTGGACCCCCCCCGGTGCCCGAGGCGGTCCACTTTTGACCAGCGGCGATCGGAGGTGAGGGGGAGACCATCCGTTCGTGGCCCCCCCTCGCGATTGCCGCTGGCCAATCAGATCATTCCTCTGCTGCTGTATGCTAAACAGCAGCAAAGGAAATGATGTCATCTCTCCTCGGCTCGGCATTTTCCGTTCCGGCGCCGAGGAGAGAAGACTTCAATGTGAGTACACCAAACACACACAGTAGAACATGCCAGGCACACAAAACACCCCCCGATCCCCCCCCAGCTCACCCCCTAATCACCCCCCCCCCCCCGTCACACTGACACCAAGCATTTTTTTTTTTTTTCTGATTACTGCATGGTGTCAGTTTGTGACAGTTAGTGTGTTAGGGCAGTTAGGGTTAGCCCCCTTTAGGTCTAGGGTACCCCCCTAACCCCCCTCTAATAAAGTTTTAACCCCTTGATCACCCCCTGTCGCCAGTGTCGCTAAGCGATCATTTTTCTGATCGCTGTATTAGTGTCGCTGGTGACGCTAGTTAGGGAGGTAAATATTTAGATTCGCCGTCAGCGTTTTATAGCGACAGGGACCCCCATATACTACCTAATAAATATTTTAACCCCTTGATTGCCCCCTAGTTAACCCTTTCACCACTGATCACCGTATAACTGTTACGGGTGACGCTGGTTAGTTCGTTTATTTTTTATAGTGTCAGGGCATCCGCCGTTTATTACCGAATAAAGGTTTAGCCCCCTGATCGCCCGGCGGTGATATGCGTCGCCCCAGGCAGCGTCAGATTAGCGCCAGTACCGCTAACACCCACGCACGCAGCATACGCCTCCCTTAGTGGTATAGTATCTGAACGGATCAATATCTGATCCGATCAGATCTATACTAGCGTCCCCAGCAGTTTAGGGTTCCCAAAAACACAGTGTTAGTGGGATCAGCCCAGATACCTGCTAGCACTTGCGTTTTGCCCCTCCGCCCGGCTCAGCCCAGCCCACCCAAGTGCAGTATCGATCGATCACTGTCACTTAAAAAACACTAAACGCATAACTGCAGCGTTCGCAGAGTCAGGCCTGATCCCTGCGATCGCTAACAGTTTTTTTGGTAGCATTTTGGTGAACTGGCAAGCACCAGCCCCAGGCAGCGTCAGGTTAGCGCCAGTACCGTTAACACCCACGCACGCACCGTACACCTCCCTTAGTGGTATAGTATCTGAACGGATCAGTATCTGATCCGATCAGATCTATACTAGTGTCCCCAGCAGTTTAGGGTTCCCAAAAACACAGTGTTAGCGGGATCAGCCCTGATACCTGCTAGCACCTGCGTTTTGCCCCTCTGCCCAGCCCAGCCCACCCAAGTGCAGTATCGATCGATCACTGACACTTACAAAACACTAAACGCATAACTGCAGCATTCGCAGAGTCAGGTCTGATGCCTGCGATCGCTAACAGTTTTTTTGGTAGCGTTTTGGTGAACTGGCAAGCACCAGCGGCCTAGTACACCCCGGTCATAGTCAAACCAGCACTGCAGTAACACTTGGTAACGTGGCGAGTCCCATAAGTGAAGTTCAAGCTGGTGAGGTGGCAAGCACAAGTAGTGTCCTGCTGCCACCAAGAAGAAGACAAACACAGGCCCGTCAAGCCCATAATGCCCTTCCTGCTGCATTCGCCAATCCTAATTGGGAACCCACCACTTCTGCAGCGCCCGTACTTCCCCCATTCACATCCCCAACCAAATGCAGTCGGCTGCATGAAAGGCATTTTCTTTATGTCCTCCCGAGTACCCTTACCCAAGGAACCCCCCAAAAAAAGATGTGTCTACAGCAAGCGCGGATATAGGCGTGACACCCGCTATTATTGTCCCTCCTGTCCTGACAATCCTGGTCTTTGCATTGGTGAATGTTTTGAATGCTACCATACACTAGTTGAGTATTAGCGTAGCGTACAGCATTGCACAGACTAGGCGCACTTTCACAGGGTCTCCCAAGATGCCATCGCATTTTGAGAGACCCGAACCTGGAACCGGTTACAGTTATAAAAGTTAGTTACAAAAAAAAAAGTGTAAAAAAAAAAATATATATAAAATAAAAAAAAAATAGTTGTCATTTTATTGTTCTCTCTCTCTTTATTCTCTCTCTATTGTTCTGCTCTTTTTTACTGTATTCTATTCTGCAATGTTTTATTGTTATTATGTTTTATCATGTTTGCTTTTCAGGTATGCAATTTTTTATACTTTACCGTTTACTGTGTTTTATTGTTAACCATTTTTTTGTCTTCAGGTACGCCATTCACGACTTTGAGTGGTTATACCAGAATGATGCCTGCAGGTTTAGGTATCATCTTGGTATCATTCTTTTCAGCCAGCGGTCGGCTTTTATGTAAAAGCAATCCTAGCAGCTAATTAGCCTCTAGACTGCTTTTACAAGCAGTGGGAGGGAATGCCCCCCATCATCTTCCGTGTTTTTCTCTGGCTCTCCTGTCTCAACAGGGAACCTGAGAATGCAGCCGGTGATTTAGCCAGCTGACCATAGAGCTGATCAGAGACCAGAGTGGCTCCAAACATCTCTATGGCCTAAGAAACCGGAAGCTACGAGCATTTCATGACTTAGATTTCACCGGATGTAAACAGCACCATTGGGAAATTGGGAAAGCATTTTATCACACCGATCTTGGTGTGGTCAGATGCTTTGAGGGCAGAGGAGAGATCTAGGGTCTAATAGACCCCAATTTTTTCAAAAAAAGAGTACCTGTCACTACCTATTGCTATCATAGGGGATATTTACATTCCCTGAGATAACAATAAAAATGATTAAAAAAAAAAATGAAAGGAACAGTTTAAAAATAAGATTAAAAAGCGAAAAAAAAAAAGCACCCCTGTCCCCCCCTGCTCTCGCGCAAATGCGAACGCAAGCGTCGGTCTGGCGTCAAATGTAAACAGCAATTGCACCATGCATGTGAGGTGTCACCGCGAACGTCAGATCGAGGGCAGTAATTTTAGCAGTAGACCTCCTCTGTAAATCTAAAGTGGTAACCTGTAAAGGCTTTTTAAGGCTTTTAAAAATGTATTTAGTTTGTCGCCACTGCACGTTTGTGCGCAATTTTAAAGCATGTCATGTTTGGTATCCATGTACTCGGCCTAAGATCATCTTTTTTATTTCATCAAACATTTGGGCAATATAGTGTGTTTTAGTGCATTAAAATTTAAAAAAGTGTGTTTTTTCCCCAAAAAATGCGTTTGAAAAATCGCTGCGCAAATACTGTGTGAAAAAAAAAAATGAAACACCCACCATTTTAATCTGTAGGGCATTTGCTTTAAAAAAAATATATAATGTTTGGGGGTTCAAAGTAATTTTTTGCAAAAAAAAATAATTTTTTCATGTAAACAAAAAGTGTCAGAAAGGGCTTTGTCTTCAAGTGGTTAGAAGAGTGGGTGATGTGTGACATAAGCTTCTAAATGTTGTGCATAAAATGCCAGGACAGTTCAAACCCCCCCCCAAATGACCCCATTTTGGAAAGTAGACACCCCAAGCTATTTGCTAAGAGTCATGTCGAGTCCATGGAATATTTTATATTGTGACACAAGTTGCGGGAAAGAGACAATTTTTTTTTTTTTGCACAAAGTTGTCATTAAATGATTTATTGCTCAAACATGCCATGGGAATATGTGAAATTACACCCCAAAATACATTCTGTTGCTTCTCCTGAGTACGGGGATACCACATGTGTGAGGCTTTTTGGGAGCCTAGCCGCATACGGGACCCCGAAAACCAAGCACCGCCTTCAGGCTTTCTAAGGGCGTAAATTTTTGATTTCACTCTTCACTGCCTATCACAGTTTCGGAGGCCATGGAATGCCCAGGTGGCACAAAACCCCCCCAAATGACCCTATTTTGGAAAGTAGACACCCCAAGCTATTTGCTGAGAGGTATAGTGAGTATTTTGCAGACCTCACTTTTTGTCACAAAGTTTTGAAAATTGAAAAAAGAAAAAAAAATGTTTTTTCTTGTCTTTCTTCATTTTCAAAAACAAATGTGAGCTGCAAAATACTCACCATGCCTCTCAGCAAATAGCTTGGGGTGTCTACTTTCCAAAATGGGGTCATTTGGGGGGGGGTTTGTGCCACCTGGGCATTCCATGGCCTCCAAAACTGTGATAGGCAGTGAAGAGTGAAATCAAAAATTTACACCCTTAGAAATCCTGAAGGCGGTGATTGGTTTTCGGGGCCCCGTACGCAGTTAGGCTCCCAAAAAGTCCCACACGTGATATCCCCATACTCAGGAGAAGCAGCTAAATGTATTTTGGGGTGCAATTCCACATATGCCCATGGCCTGTGTGAGCAATATATCATTTAGTGACAACTTTGTGCAAAAAAAAAAAAAAAATTGTCACTTTCCCGCAACTTGTGTCAAAATATAAAATATTCCATGGACTCAACATGCCTCTCAGCAAATAGCTTGGGGTGTCTACTTTCCAAAATGGGGTCATTTGGGGGGGGGGGGGGGTTGTGCCATCTGGGCATTTTATGGCCTTCAAAACTGTGATAGGTAGTGAGGAGTGAAATCAAAAATTTACGTCCTTAGAAATCCTGAAGGCGGTGATTGGTTTTCGGGGCCCCGTACGCGGCTAGGCTCCCAAAAAGGCCCACACATGTGGTATCCCTGTACTCAGGAGAAGCAGCTGAATGTATTTTGGGGTGCAATTTCACATAGGCCCATGGCCTGT
Organism: Aquarana catesbeiana; assembly: GCF_042186555.1. Taxonomy (NCBI): domain Eukaryota; kingdom Metazoa; phylum Chordata; class Amphibia; order Anura; family Ranidae; genus Aquarana; species Aquarana catesbeiana. The sequence goes on from NC_133325.1 coordinate 517,416,211, forward strand.
GTGAGCAATATATCATTTAGTGACAACTTTTTGTAAATATTTTTTTTTTTTTTTTTTGTCATTATTCAATCACTTGGGACAAAAAAAACAATTTCCTTGGGGTGTCTACTTTCCAAAATAGGGTCATTTGGGGGGGTTTTGTACTGCACTGCCATTTTAGCACCTCAAGAAATGAGATAGGCAGTCATAAACTAAAAGCTGTGTAAATTCCAGAATATGTACCCTAGTTTGTAGATGCTGTAACTTTTGCGCAAACCAATAAATATACGCTTATTGACATACATAAATGTATGACTAAAATTGAGTTTATTGGATTTTTTTTATAACAAACAGTAGAAAATATCATTTTGTTTCAAAATTTTTGGTCTTTTTCCGTTTATAGCGCAAAAAATAAAAACGGCAGAGGTGATCAAATACCATCAAAAGAAAGCTCTATTTGTGGGAAGAAAAGGACGCAAATTTAGTTTGGGTACAGCATTGCATGACCGCGCAATTAACAGTTAAAGCGACGCAGTGCCAAATTGGAAAAAGTCCTCTGGTCCTTAGGCAGCATAATGGTCCGGGGCTGAAGTGGTTAAATATCACTGCCACTGGCCACAATTTATGGGGGGAGGGGGGTTCAATATCACTGCCACTGATCACTATGTGGAGTGGGGCTAAATTTCACTGCCACTGACCACAATGCAGGAAGGATGTTGTGAAAATAATCAAAAGCGCTCATCCTCACGGTGAACAAAAATAAGCTTATTCAGCTACACATGCGGAGGGAGCCTCTCTCTAGGAGAAGCCCCCGCTGTCATTTCACAGGGCTATTATACAGTATACTGCATTTAGGCACATATCTGATTGGTTGACAATGTTTACAGTTATTAGCAGTTTTGTCAGCACGACTGATTGGAGATAGATTACCAAGTATGGTACAAGATAAGCAACAAACATATGTTCACAAATGGCCAAGTCATGAAACATTCTTAGCTTGCTTGTTTTAGCTATCTAAAGGTCCCAGGGAGGTTATGACACAGGTTTGAACTATAATGTCTAAAACAGCAGTTATAGTATAGTTATGAATCTTTGGCCTACTAAGGCCTACTTCCTTAAAATTCCTCCCTTTTGTTTGCATTAGCAAACATCTAATGCTCATTCATACAATAATCATGTCTTTCCTAAGTTTGTCAACTGTGGGCCTCAGTTACCTCAAGGAGTTCTCTACAGTGTACAAAAGTTCTGGCAACTTCCTTTTATGGGAGGACATACCTTCTTACCTGCACATAGTCCTGCTAAAGCAGTGGCACAGTTGCCAGAGATGAAAATTCATTTATAATCAAAAATGCATTTTTAAACAGTGAGTTTATCTACTCAACCCGAAGGACTTTCTTCAAAAAAATAATCAGTAAAAACATTTAACCTAACCCTTCATCAATGTAATCATCTAAATTGAGCATTCAGTAAAATACGCAGGGTTGGGATAAAGCTAGTTTCTCCAGGAGCGTGAAGTGTTCCTACTACACTAAACATCCCTAGAGAGAGAGTCCACCCACTTAGAGTCCATATAAAAATTAATCATGTTGATGGAAGTCCACTTGCACAGTTGCAGGAATATGGCTACACACCTAACTGACAGTCCAAGTTCATATTTCTAATTGTACCAAAGCATTGTTGTTCCACAGAGCTTGAGCAACAGCTGAATACAGTAGCAAGGTAATAACTCTTCACCAGATGGAAGGCCTGCTTGTGAGACGACAACATGAAAGGGGCCAGCTGGGCTTAAGCAATTTTTTTCAGGCTACAAGGCAGTACAGAAGCAGTAGCAGCAACAACAACTTTCTTGTTGGAAGGTTTCATTTGGCTCAAGGGGCAGCTTGTTTTACCAATGACATATTTTTTTTCGGCAGGTGACCCAATTGCAGAAACCACATAACCACATAAACTGCTGTCATCTCAGAGGGGGTAAAACTTGTCTGAAACAGGAGGTGTGAATACAGGGGGGCTTACTCTCATCCTTGACATAGCAGTAGTCAGCAGGACCTGGAGGGGATCCTCCCGATGAGGATGTAGAGGCTTGGCAAAGTGCTGCTTGACCATTTCTCAGTCTCTGGATACTGAGACACTGTTGAATGTCCTTTTTCTCAGGATCTGACAAGACACTCGGGAATGCAGGTCAGTTAGCGCATGACACAAATGCATTACAAGTCTACTCAAAACTTCAAGAGATGTCAGTCTTGAGAAAAACAAAGTTCAGACTCTTGTGCCTTATCAGAAAAACTTCAAGGCTTCCTAGGAGTGTGCCTGATGGACATAATCTGGGTGCATCTGTCCATTTTCATTCCTGCAACTCAAATTTAGCAAACTGATCTTTTTAAAGTAGCAATATATATATATTTAAAGTAGATATATATTTGTCAACCTTCTCACTATTTTGGGAGGACAACACACTTAGGAAAAATCTGTTAAACACCCCCTAATCTTTTATAGTAAATTACTCTCCCCATCCCAGAAAATACTGCAACATACACAAAACATACATTATAATAATTTATAGAGTGGCCTTTCTCTTTTTCTTGCATTAACTTCCTATTTTTCACCTCATTTACCTCATATGCCGTATATGTGTATATATACAGTGCCTTAAAAAAGTATTCATACCCCTTACATCATACATCAAATGATGTAGAGAGCGTTCGTGGAGCGAGCAATGTATAGATGACCCCATTGTGTATCTGAGATGACTTTTGGAATATTTGGCACACCATTCTTTGAACAAACTTTTACCTTTGCACCCTCTACATCCAGTAAGGCTTCTTTCAGGTTACATTCGACCTCTCTTTTACCCCAAACATCTATCATTGCTTTAGATGTTTATCCAGTGGTGGGTTACTCCCATGAGCCGGTAGGCACACGTCTACATCTGGAGCTTGATATATATTATACTATACAGATCCTCTACATCAGTCCTTGTTTTTACTCTAATGATGCTGACATGAGCCATGCACACCCTATGAAGTCACACACTATATATGCTTGTATGGTCCTGAAGAAGCGAAAGTCCTGTGAAATGTGTCAACCAGATCAAGCCTATCAAGAATATATATACCTATGTGACCTCATAGTTTGTATTTTACATGGCTATATTGCAAATTGTGTGCTTTCATGCTGTTGGACATATTTTTATTAGTGTAAAAAGTCTAAAGAAATATCTTTTTTATCTATATTTTTGGTGTAAAAAGTTCTCAGAAGCATATATAAAGTCCTGTCTCGCACATCTGTACTGTTTCTTCTATTTAGAGGTAAGCCAATGAGGAGGGAGTTGCAGTAATCGAGATGAGAGATGACCAGGTTGTGGATTAGAAGCTTTGTGGTATTACTGGTTAGGAAGGGGCGTATCTTGGAGATGTTGCGGAGGGTGAGGCAGAAAGCTTTGGACAGCGACCGGATGTGGGGCCAAAAGGATAGTTCAGAGTCCAGGATTACACCTAGGACCTAGGCATGGGGGAACGGGTTACATAGTTACATAGTAGGTAAGGTTGAATAAAGACAATAGTACATCCAGTTCAACCTGTGTGGGTGCACGCGTGTCAGTGTCTATAATTATTTCCCATATCCCTGTATGTTGTGTTCTTTAACCGGTTCCCAACCGGCTCACGCCGATATACGTCAGCAGAATGGCACCACTGGGCGAAACCCCGTACCCATATGGCGCCCACGTGATTATCAGATTAGTTCCAGAACCGATCAGTCTTCAGGTCCAGGCCAATGATTTCTGGCCTGGACCTGCTGATCGGTTCTGGCAAAGGAAATGCTTCCCCTGCCTGTAAGTGTAATCACAGGCAGGGGAAGTGATGTCATCTCTCCTCCTGGAATCCTTTTTCGTTCAGGAGAGAGGACATCTACATTGCACAGCACCCTGCACCTCAGGACTCCTTTACATTACACAGACCCCCACAGCTCTGGACCCCTGTATGTTACGCAGACACCCCCTAACAGTTCTGGACCCCCTGCATGTTACACAGACCCCCCCTACAGTGCAGACCCCCCCATTCAGTACAGACCCCCTGCCTACAGTGCAGACCCCCCTACAGTACATACCCTCCTACAGTGCAGACCTCCCCTACAGTGCAGATCCCTCCTTAAATACAGACCCCCCTACAGTGCAGACCCCCCTACAATACAGACACCCTACAGTGTAGATCCCCCTTACAGTACAGACCCCCCTACAGTACAGACCCCCCTACAATTCAGACCCCACCTACAATACAGACCCCCCTACAGTACAGACCCCCCCTACAATACAGACCCCCCTACAATACAGACCCCCCTACAGTGTAGACCCCCCCTACAGTGCAGACCCCCCTACAGTGCAGACCCCCCTACAATACAGACCCCCCTACAATACAGACCCCCCTACAATACAGACCCCCCTACAGTACAGACCCCCCCACAATACAGACCCCCCTACAGTACAGACCCCCCCACAATACAGACCCATAATGTACCTCAGTCCTCAGATGATCAGGCGGGACATGCACAGCACTGGTCGGGTCCCCTCCCCATGTGTAAACATAAAGGAGGAGGGGGAGGTGGCTTCACCTCTGCTCGGCTGTTTGAGACAGCCAAGCCGAGACTGATCGTGGTGCAGACCCCCCCTACAGTGAAGACCCCCCTACAGTACAGACCCCCCCTACAGTGCATACCCCTCCCTACAGTGCAGACCCCCACAGCTCTGGACCCCTGTATGTTACACAGACACCCCCTACAGTGCAGACCCCCCATTCAGTACAGACCCCCTGCCTACAGTGCAGACCCCCCTACAGTACATACCCCCCTACAGTGCAGACCTCCCCTACAGTGCAGATCCCTCCTTAAATACAGACCCCCCTACAGTGCAGACCCCCCTACAATACAGACACCCTACAGTGTAGATCCCCCTACAGTACAGACCCCCCCACAATACAGACCCCCCCTTTAGACCCATAATGTACCTCAGTCCTCAGATGATCAGGCGGGACATGCGCAGCACTGGTCGGGTCCCCTCCCCATGTGTAAACATAAAGGAGGAGGGGCGGTGGCTTCACCTCTGCTCGGCTGTGTGAGACAGCCAAGCCGAGACTGATCGCGGTGCAGACCCCCCTACAGTGAAGACCCCCCACAGTGCAGACCCCCCTACAGTACGGACCCCCCTACAGTGCAGACCCCCTACAGTACAGACCCCCCTACAGTGCAGACCCCCCCTACAGTACAGACCCCCCTACAATGTATGGCACCCAGGGTGGACCGCTCCCCCCCGCCCCCCACTTAGTACACCACTAGTGTCAGGTACCCCTATATATTACCTAATAAAGGTTTTATCCCCCCGATTGCCCCCTAGTTAACCCTTTCACCAGTGATTACCGTATTAGTGTCACGGGTGACGCTGGTTAGTTAGTTTGTTTTTTATAGCATCAGGGTACCCGCCATATATTACCCAATAAAGGTTTAACCTTTTGATCACCTGGCGGGTGACATCAGTTAGGTTTTAGTGTCAGTTAGGGGCAGCGTCAGATTAGTGCTAGTAGCTTTAACACCCATGCACACACCATACACCTACCTTACTAGTATAGTGTCTGAACGGATCAATATTTTTGATCTGATCAGAACTATATTAGCGGCTCCAATAGTTTAGGGTTTCCAAAAACACAGCGTTAGTGGGATCAGCTCCGATACCTAGCAACTGCGTTTAGCCCCTCCACCCAGCCCAGCATACCCAAGTGCAGTATCAATCGATCACTGTCACTTACAAAACACAACACACATAACTGATCCCTGCGAACGCTAATGCCCGTACACACGTTTGGATTTTCTGACGGAAAATGTGCGATCGGAGCTTGTTATCGGAAAGGATCCATGTGTGGGCTCCATCTGACTTTTTCCATCAGACACACAAAGTTTGAGAGCAGGCTATAAAATTTTCCGACAACAAAATCTGATCGCATCAATTCCGACGCAAGTGCCACGCATGCTCAGAATAAATTCCGAGACGGAACTGCTCGGTCTGGTAAAATTAGCATTCGGAATGGATATAGCACTTTCGTCACGCTGCAATGTTTTAAAATGTGTAATGCAGCGCGCTCTCTTCTTCTTTACAATGCTAGAAGAATGAAGTTGTTTTGCTGCTCATATTCACACAGACTTCTCAAAAACTTCTTTCTTTATTATTTATCGTGATTTCATCAATATAATATTTTTATTTGTCACATCTACCGAAAAAATATTATTTTTTGGATGTTTTTATATTAATTTTTTTTTTTGTTTTTTTAAAGCCTTGCTTTTTTTTTTTCTTTTTTTTTTTTACTCCAGAATAGTTTTGGTGGGTTTTGTGTGTCAAGTTACCACAACACCATTATTATCTTGTATTATTTAATCTCAAGGAGGTTGCTTGGTATTGGTGTCTCTTGTTAATTTCACATTGTATTTGTCAGAGAGGTTACCTAGTTGGGCGTCGGTGCGCGTTGGTGCGCGCGTTCCTGTGTGTGCTGGGGCGCATGCTTCTGGGGGCACTGGTGTGTCCGGGGGAGTGCTCGGGTGCGTGCGGGTGCATGGGCTTCTGTGCGTATTGGCGCGCGCACATGCGCGGCGTTTGGCGCCAATCAGCCTATTTAGGCTTGCTGCAATCTCTGCTTAGTGCTGCCTGATCAACAGCTCTTGTGCCAAGTTCCGTTACCCTCTCTGTGTTCCTGTTTTCCTGAGTTCTGATCTGTTACGACCCAGCTTGCCTATTGGACCTCCCTGACTGCTGCCTGAACCTGACCCCGGCTTGTTTGACCCCGCTTCTGCTTGCTCCTCTTGTACTTCTGCTGCCAGCCCGTTGCCGACCTCTGCCTGTGTGTGACCAGTCTAACAGCTCCTGCTCAGCATCTGTTTCCAGTGTTCCTGAATACTACCTGCTGTTCAGAGGACCACCTCTCTTCCAGCATCCGGATCCCTACACCAGGCCCTCATACCACTCCGCACTTGTGGGCTCCCTGTCTACTCTATCAGGGGTCCCGAGTCGGATACGTAAGGGAGCCTACCCTCTGCCCAAGCGGGCTCACCGGTCTGGTAAGTGGGAGACCTGACAGTATCAGGCAGCCATGACCGAGTCCGGGCAGGGGGCCTCCCCCATGGATGAACTCTGTAGGCACCCAGCGGGCCTCACCCAGGCAGTCAAAAGCCTACAAGAAGGCTATACCAGATTAGAGGGACAGGTCCAGGCTCTCTCAGCATCTCTTCAGGGAACAGCGTCTGCTGGACCTTTCTCAGCACCCTCTGTAGTAATGCTCCCTCCGGAGCCCAGGGTGCCCACACCCGAAAAGTTCTCTGGTGAACGTTGCAAATACCGGGCGTTCCGCAACGTGTGTGAGCTCTATTTTGCCTTACAACCCCGCACGTTTTCCCTGGATGCCACAAAGGTGGGTTTCATCATATCACTACTGACCAGCGAGCCTCAAACTTGGGCTCACCGTCTACTGGAGCAAAAATCCAGATCCCTGGATTCCCTGGATGACTTCTTCCTAGCGATGTCTCAGCTATATAAGGACCCCCAACTAACGGCCACTGCTGAGGCCACCTTGCATTCCCTGCAGCAAGGTCGCAGAGCGGCCGAAGATTACGCCGTAGAGTTCAGACGTTGGAGCTCTGATCCAGAGTGGAATGACGCTGCCCTGCGTCACCAATTTTGGATGGGGTTATCCGACCCCCTCAAAGATGAACTGGCACGTGTTGGGATACCCCAGACTCTGGATGAGCTCATCAACTCGTCTATCCAGATTGACCGCCGCCTGAGAGAGAGACATTCAGAAAGGTCCATTAGCCACCCTCGTACTACTTGGATGCTGCCCAGGGTTCCCAGTTCTCCTAATCAATTTCTTCCCGCCTCTTCTGCTCCGGCTACAGAAGCTCCAGAACCCATGCAGCTTGGTCTGCTCCGTCCATCCCTTACCCCGAAGAAAAGATGCGCAGACGTACCCACAATTTATGTCTGTACTGCGGAGAACAAGGACATTTTGTGAGGGCTTGCCCCAACAAGAAACGTAAGTGCCTGCCGTCCTCTTCTTTATGTGCACCTGTCTTACCCAGATCTGGTAATCATTTGACACTCTGTTATGTTACAGCTTCCTGGAAGGAACATCCCGGTGACGGTCATTATTGATTCTGGAGCATGCAGTGGCTTCATTGACCGAACCTTCGTTGATAACCATGGTATTCCTCTCCAACCCAAGGCCCAGGGACTTGCAGTATTCCTAACAGACGGTTCCACCCTCAGCTCCGGTCCAGTTACCCAGGAGACCGTTACTTTACTGGCCACTATAGGCCCGGAACACCAGTAACTCTTATGCTTGGATGTCATCTCCTCTCTTTCCAATCATCCTAGGAATGCCTTGGCTGCAGGCTCACAATACCAGCATTGACTGGTCCACAGGAAAAATTCAATTTCTCTCCAATTACTGCAAACAGCACTGTCTACATGGAACACCCATAACATCATCCCAGTGTCTTTGCTTGGACTCTGACACCAAGCTTTGTCAATCCTTTCCCGAGCCCTACCGGGACTTCCTGGATGTTTTCAGCAAGAAGGGGGCAGAGACTCTCCCAGTACACAGGCCTTACGACTGCCTAATAGAACTCTTACCCGGAACTGAAGCTCCTTTCAGAAGGATTTTTCTATTAACTGAGCAGGAGCTGGGCACCTTGAAGGCCTATATTGATGAAAACCTGAAGAAGGGATTCATTCGCCCCTCCACATCTCCAGCAGGTGCAGGCATCTTCTTTGTTGAGAAGAAGGATCACTCCCTACGCCCCTGTATCGACTACCGGGAGTTGAATAAAATTACCATCAAAAACAGATACCCGCTACCCTTAGTACCTGAACTGTTTCAAAGATTAGGGACTGCTACAGTTTCTCTGTGGAGCTTACAATTTGATTCGCATAAGAGAGGGGGATGAGTGGAAGACGGCTTTTCGTACTCGATTCGGGCACTTCGAGTACCTCGTCATGCCCTTTGGCCTGTGTAACGCGCCAGCAACCTTCCAACACTTCGTCAATGATGTTTTCCATGACTTTCTGGACCTGTATGTCATAGTCTATTTGGACGATATTCTGATTTTCTCCGCTTCCCTGATCGACCACCGCAGGCACGTACGAAATGTACTTACCCGACTCAGGCAACATGGGCTCTATGCCAAACTCAAACAATGCGAGTTTGAGCTCCAATCTATTCAGTTTCTGGGCCTGGTCATCTCTCCCGAGGGTATCAAGATGGACCCTCAAAAAGTATCCGCTATCCTGGATTGGCCTGCACCTGCAGATAAGAAAGGAGTACAGCGCTTCATTGGCTTCGCCAATTTCTATAGGAAGTTTATCAAAGGATTTTCTTCGATAATTACCCCCATCACTGAGCTCATCTGACAAGGAACCCGGTTTTGCTGGACTCCTAAGGCGCAGATGGCCTTCGAAGAACTCAAGGCTCTGTTTACCTCAGCCACCATTCTTAAGCATCCCAATCCAGCCCTACCTTTCGTATTAGAAGTTGACGCATCCGAAATTGCGGTAGGAGCTGTGCTCTCGCAAAGGCAAGGCGCCAAAGCCCTCCTGTACCCTGTGGGGTTTTTCTCACGTAAACTCTCATCTTCAGAGAGGAATTATGACGTGGGAGATCGGGAACTTCTGGCCATTAAAGCTGCTTTAGAGGAATGGCGTTATCTTCTGGAGGGTGCTGCTCACCCCATTCTGGTCTACGCGGACCATAAGAATTTAGAATACCTGAGAACGGCTAGGAGACTAAAACCTCAGCAGGCCAGATGGGCATTTTTTTTTCCCGATTCCAATTCCACATCACCTACAGACCCGGTTCCAAGAATGTCAAGTCTGATGCACTCTCTCGCATGTTCCACAACTCAGAAAAAGCCCTACCTCCAGACACCATTCTCCCTTCTGGGAATTTCCTGCTTCTTCAAGAAGATCTTGTCTCTCAAATTAGACGGGCCTCTATGGGGATGACACCACCTGCTGAAGCCTGTGCCAAAGACGGGCTGTTTTGGCGTGAAAACAAAATTGTGGTCCCTGAGGAGCTAAAGGTACGGGTGTTAGAACTTTGCCATGACCATAAGTTGGCCGGACACTTTGGCGCATGAAAAACAATCGACTTAGTACAACGTACCTTCTGGTGGCCTCACCTTATTAAGAATTGTAAGGAGTATGTTGATTCTTGTAATACCTGCGCCAGAAGCAAGAACAGCCAGGCGAGGGCGTGGGGTCTATTAAAACCTTTACCGGTCCCAGCGAGGCCGTGGAGCATGATTTCAATGGACTTTATCGTTGAACTCCCCCCATCAGAAGGTTTTTTTTCCTCCATCTTTGTTGTGGTAGATAGGCTGTCTAAGATGGCCCATTTCCTTCCCATGAAGGGTATCCCCTCGGCTATGGAAACAGCTAGTATCTTTATTAAAGAAATTATTAGATTACACGGAGTGCCAACGAACATAGTTTCTGACCGAGGTGTTCAGTTCACCTCCAGATTCTGGAAAGCCCTCTGCGGCTACTTCGAAATCGAATTAGCATTCTCCTCGGCCTATCATCCCCAGTCAAATGGGCAAACTGAAAGGACGAATCAGACTCTGGAGCAATATCTCCGCTGTTTTTCTGCATTCTCCCAGGACGCTTGGGCCTCCCTGCTCTCTATCGCTGAGTTTTCATACAACTCCTTGCATTCAGCTACCAGACACCATTCTATGCCAACTATGGCTTCCATCCGTCCTTCTTGCCTGGGTCAATACCCGAGTGCTCCGTTCCTGCAGTATCCGAAACCTTGGATTTCTTTTCAACAAACAATAAACTACTACAGGATACCATGGCCAAGGCTCAGGAATACTACAAGAGGATGTTTGACAGGAAGAGGCGTGGAGAGCTTGTTTTGGAACCTGGCAACCCAGTATGGTTATCCACCGCTAATCTGAAATTGGCCTGTCCGTCCAAAAAACTAGGCCCTAAGTTCTTGGGTCCTTTCTTGGTAAGGAGAAAAATTAACAACGTGGCCTATGAACTTGACCTGCCTAACTCTCTGAAAGTTCACCCAGTCTTCCACGTGTCTCTTTTGAAACCGGTTACTCCCAATTCTTTAGTTGGCCGTAGTGTCGGTCCACCCAAGCCTATCCTAGTTAACAGCGAGGAGGAGTTTGAAGTGGAAGCAATTTTAGATTGCAGAAGAAGGCGCAACCAAACCCAATACCTCATAAAGTGGAAAGGCTATGGGCCTGAAGACAACTCGTGGGAGCCAGAAAGCAACTTGCACGCCAGAGAGCTCTTGTAAGCATTCAAAGATTCACATGCCTCCAAGTTGGCCCAACTGGGCATCTGGAGTCTGCCCTTGAGGAGGGGGCACTGTCAGAGAGGTTACCTGGTCGGGTGTTGGTCCACGCTGGGGCGCGTTGGTGCGCGCGTTCCTCTGTGTGCTGGGGCGCGTGCTTCTGGGGGCACTGGTGTGTCTGATCCAGCTGGCCATGGTGTGCAGTGGTGCCCGGGCGCGTGTCCGCCTATGGGCATTGGGATGCGTGTGCCTGGTGGTGCTGGTGTGCGCGCCGGTGTCCGGGGGCGCGCTCGGGCGCGTGCGCGGGCGTCTATGCGTATCGGCACGTGCGCGGCGTTTGGCGCCAATCAGCCTATTTAGGCTTGCTGCAATCTCTGCTCAGTGCTGCCTGATCAACAGCTCTTGTGCCAAGTTCCGTTACCCTCTCTGTGTTCCTGTGTTCCTGAGTTCTGATCTGATATGACCTGGCTTGCCTACTGGACCTCCCTGACTGCTGCCTGAACCTTACCCCGGCTTGTTTGACCCCGCTTCTACTTGCTCCTCTTGTACGTCTGCTGCCAGCCCGTTGCCGACCTCTGCCTGTGTGTGACCAGTCTAACAGCTCCTGCTCAGCATCTGTTTCCAGTGTTCCTGAATACTACCTGCTGTTCAGAGGACCACCTCTCTTCCGGCATCCGGATCCCTACACCAGGCCCTCATACCACTCTGCACTCGTGGGCTCCCTGTCTACTCTATCAGGGGTCCCAAGTCGGATACGTAAGGGAGCCTACCCTCTGCCCAAGCGGACTCACCGGTCTGGTAAGTGTGAGACCTGACAGTATTCTTGAAATGTACCTGCCTCCTCACAAACTGTCCTTTTTGAAGGAAAACACACATAGGCGAGTATAATAAATCAAACTAAAAATTTATTAAGTGGTCCTAACCAAAGAAAGAGGGAGGCAACGCTGGAGAAACAGCAGAAATTGGCTAAGCCTCTGGCCCCCAGGGCACACATCAATTATTTTACTGCAGAATTGGTGGCCTGAGGAGTCCATATATAAGGGAGTACAATCTGGTCCAGAAGTCCAAGAGATCATGAACAGCAGCAGATGACATGTATGTCCCCCAGGCTGTGGTCATACAAGAGCCTGCATCTTTTGTCAGACCAGACTGAACCCAGGGCCTTCACTCTCTGGTCTTCCTTCCATGCTGTGTCTGTGGTGGTGGAGTTGTGGCAGGAGGAGGAGGATGGTCCAACTCACTCAGGTGGGTATTGGGTGTGATTTCGCCCCTCAACCCCGTATTTAATGTTTTATAAATGAGTTCCTCACACATGAGGCGTTGGCCCTCCTGCATGTCCTGCAGTTTGGTGGCAGCCATGGAGGCAAAGGCCTCTTCACGAGTGGGGGTGGTTCTGAGGGACGCAGAAGCCTCCTGAATCAGCCTGAGTGCTGAATCCTCCACGTTACGCCCCTTCCTGGGTCTTTTGTTTGGAAGACGGAGGGGAGGAACCTGCGATTCTGTGAGGCTCCTACTGGGCCTGGCCTTCTCCTCGCTGCCACTTACCCCCTCCTGGCAGCCACTAACCCCCACCTTCTCCTGTGTGCCACATTCCACAGCCTCCTCTTGTGTGCCACATTCCACAGCCTCCTCCTGGCTGAGGTCTTCCTGTGTATGAAAAAGGGACATAGTTTTAGTTTTTTCTTCATCAATTACACACAATTTTCACCTCATGACTGTTGCAAATTGAATGTTAACAAATATAACAGACTATCATTCTAAGCCCAACATTTTTCATTCTTGTCCCAATTCTTTTTGCCCACTACTGTCTATTGATATGTAAAACACTTTATTAAATAAGCAATTAGTAATCAATAATAACATGTAGTAAACATCATTTATTTATTGACCAGAAATCTGTAGAAGAATGCTATACCTGACTCAAGCTGGGCTCCTCCACTTCTTCCTGGCTGGAAGTCCCAGGTTGGACATCGGAAGCCTCAGCTGGGGTGGAAGATAGGGTGGAAGGAAGAGTGGAAGGAAGGGTTGAGAGGGATTCCCTGACTTCAGTCTGGTCTGACAGAAATCGCAGTCTCTCATAGTACCACAGCCTGGGGACATAAACGTCATCTGCTGCAGCTCCTGATCTCTGGGAATCCTGGACCTTCTTGCGCTCCCTAAGATAAGTGCTCCTCAGGCCACCAATTTGGGCTTTTAAATAGGGGGTGGTTGCCGTGGGGACCACCGGCTTCACCAACTCCAGCAGTTTCTCCAGCACTGCCTGCCTCTTAAGTGAGCAAAGGAATTGGCCGGATAGAGCCGTGACCGGAAGTGACGTGAGAAGGCGAGGAACAACGCCTAATTTGTTCCCTGTGTTTTTTAATTTTGCTTTGTGTAAGAGTATATGCCTTCTAATAAATACATTTTTTAAAATAAACTTGACATACTGCACTATTGGAGCCCCCCCCCCCCCCCCTTTTCTCTCTCCCTGTCTCCTCTTCACGGAGGTGCCATCCCATCTAACAGGAGAGAGAGACTGAACGTAACTAGGAGAGAGGAAACGGCATCACGATATGCCATCCAGAGGAGAGATGATCACTGCTTAGGAAAACCGAGGGATCCCCCCAGTGGTGACGGTGGTAATTGCATGCTATCACTAATCTCGTGGTAATAGTTCTGGGAGACCAGACACATAAAGGAGCTGCAGCAGAAACATTTGGAACGATCACCCTTACCTCATCCTATATTCATAGGACTTTATTATCCTCTACCCACTATAATACTGGTTGGGCTTCCTACAGATTGCCCCTTATCACTGTCATACACTTTTAAAGTGAAACTTATCAAGACCAGACTATACTTATTTCATCCATCTAATTCCATATGTTTGGATATATATTTATTTGTTTATTGTTGATACTATTGCCTGCCAGGCACTGAGAATTCACATATGGACATTATTATTGCCATATAGATTATTGATTGAATATTTCCCATTTGAGAGATAATATTTTTAAATATTTGTATATACTTTTTATATTTTTCATATACTTTATATATTTTTTCCTAAATACCACGTGGTTCTATACGATATGGACATAATTTAAATACTCTCCTAAAATATTTTAATTCATTACTTTGGCACTATTTTAATATCTGCGCAGAATCACCTTATTATTTACTGCCTGCCTCTTGTTTATGATTATAAAACGGATGTTTCACCTGCCACAGACAGGGCAGCTCCTTGTTCTTGTCTATGAACAGGGGGAGGAAGTTGTGGTCATTGAAGTCATCCATTTTATCTGCAATACACAAGACAAACACTAATGTCAGGCTAAAGTCTCCTAATCTTGTCCCAATATAGGCCTCAATCTATAAGCAGTATAGGCCCAAGTTTAAATGTTACCTTCGTTATCACGATCGGCGCTTCCGATCCTTCCTCCGCTCACAGATCGTACGTACTACACACGCGTGTTACGCTTTATATACACTGCGCATGTGTGAAACTCCGCCAGCCCCTGACGTTCTTTCTAGTCTATTCCCCGCCCCTTCTCGTTCGGCGCAGTGCAGAAGACGACATGGCGCAGACAGAGCAGGTGCATGCTAATTACAGCAACGAGGAGGAGGAGGAAAGCCCAGAGCCAGAAACGTCACGATCCCGGAGGAGACGATTTAAGGCATCAAATATGTCCTTTGAGATGACCTGAAGGGACCCCCCAACGTCATTTTTTTTTTTAAATTTTGGTTCGGGGTTCCCCTGTGGGGAATTCCCATGCCGTTTTTATCTATGAACTTTTATGTGTATTGTCGGACCGGCAATTCATTAATAGCCGCGAGTAGTTTTAAATTACTTTTTTCCTTTGAAATGTCATTTTGCTGTCAGACTGTTCTAAACACAGGAAACATGCGCCCCTTTACAGGCATACTATAGACACCCCCCAGGTACGAAATTTAAAGGAATATTACACTTTTATTGTTTCACTTTAAGCATTAAATCACTGCTCCCGAAAAAACGTCCGTTTTAAAAATTTTTTTTGCATTGATCCATGTCCCCTGGGGCAGGACCCGGGTCCCCAAACACTTTTTATGACAATAACTTGCATATAAGCCTTTAAAATTAGCACTTTTGATTATTCATGTTCGTGTCCCATAGACTTTAACGGTGTTCGTGTGTTCGAACAAATTTTTTGCCTGCTCATATGTTCTGGTGCGAACCGAACAGGGGGGTGTTCGGCTCATCCCTAGTGTCTGTATACCTATTTCAATTGGCTCTGCTGAACGCTTATGTGCTATACAATGCGTCAGAACGAACTGGATCCTTCCTTAAATTCCAGGTAGAGATTATCACCGCCCTTCTGTTTCCAGACGGTGCTGTGGCCCAATTTCCCAATCCAAATGAAGTGAGACGGCTGCATGAGAGGCATTTTCTGTATGTCCTCAGTGGTACCCCCACCCACCGATCATCCCAAAGAAGATGTTGTGTCTGTGGAAAATGCGGATATAGGCGTGACACCAGCTATTATTGTCCCTCCTGTCCTGGCCAACCTGGTCTTTCCATCGGTGAATGTTTCGAACGCTACCACACACTAGTAGAGTATTAGCGTAGAGTACAGCACTGCACAGTCTAGGGCACACTTTCACAGGGTCTCCAAAGATGCCATCACATTTTGAGAGACCTAAACCTGGAACTGTTACGGTTATGCCCTGTACACACGGTCGGACATTAATCGGACATTCCGAATACAAAATCCATGGATTTTTTCTGACGGATGTTGGCTCAAACTTGTCTTGCATACACACGGTCACACAAAGTTGTTGGAAAATCCGATTGTTCTAAACGCGGTGACGTAAAACACGTACGTTGGGACTATAAACGGAGCAGTAGCCAATAGCTTTCGTCTCTTAATTTATTCTGAGCATGCGTGGCACTTTGTGTGCCGGATTTGTGTACACACGATCAGAATTTCCGACAATGGATTTTGTTGTCGGAAAATTTTATAGCAAGCTCTCAAACTTTGTGTGTCGGAAATTCTGATGGAAAATGTGTGATGGAGCCTACACACGGTCGGAATTTCCGACAACAAGGTCCTATCACACATTTTCCGTCAGAAAATCCGACCGTGTGTACAGGGCATTAGAGTTACAAATAAGTGTAAAAAAAAAAAAGTTAAAAAATGTAATAAAATATAAAATAAAAAAGCCAAAAATAGTTGTCGTTTTATTGTTCTTCCTCTATTGTTCTGCTCTGTTTTACTGTATTTTTTAACTGCAATGTTTTATTGTTACTATGTTTTATCATGTTTGCCTTACAGGTATGTAATTTTTTTATACTTTACTGTTTACTGTGTTTTATTGTTATTTTCTTTTCAGGTAGGCCATTCAGCTGCAGCACTGATTTATTTATCTTGACAGCAACAGCCTTTGCTCTCACGATACGTAAATCCGCGACTCCATCGCTGTAGGAGGTGATTTCATAACCACAGTTAAAAAAAACAAAAAACGGTGCATGTATGCCCATCATTCAAAGTGGGTGGATGCAGGGCGGTATTCTAATGGTGGGGATACCCACCAATCAATCTTTTTTTCGTTCAGCCCACAGGCTGCATGAAAAAAAAGAACATTACAATATATGCCCAACAAGGACCAGCAACGTACTGGTATGTTGCTGGAGTTTGAGTGGTTATACCAGAATGATGCCTGCAGGTTTAGGTATCATCTTGGCATCATTCTTTTCAGCTAGTGGTCGGCTTTCATGTAAAAGCAATCCTAGCGGCTAATTAGCCGCTAGACTGCTTTTACAAGCAGTGGGAGGGAACGCCCCCCGCCATCTTCCATGGTTTTCTCGGGCTCTCCAGCCCCACTGGGAAACCTGAGAATGCAGCCGGTGGTTCCGCCAGCTGACCATAGAGCAGATCGAAGACCAGAACGGCTCCAATCATCTCTATGGCCTAAGAAACCGGAAGCTACGAGCATTTCATGACTTCGGTTTAACCGGATATAAACAGCGCAATTGGGAAAGCATCTTATCACACTAATCTTGGTGTGGTCAGATGCTTTGAGGGCAGAGGAGAGATCTAGAGTCTAATAGACCCCATTTTTTTAAAAAAGGAGTACCTGTCACTACTTATTGCTATCATAGGGGATATTTACATTCCCTGTGATAACAATAAAAATTATAAAAGAATAAAAATAAATAAATTAAAGGAACAGTGTAAAAAAAAAAGCAAAATAAATAATATAAAAAAAGTACCTCTCCCCCCCCCGTGCTCACGCGCAAAGGTGAACATTGCATCTCGTGTCATATGTAAACAGCAATTGCACCATGCATGTGAGGTATCACCACGAACGTCAGATTGAGGGCAGTAATTTTAGCAGTAGACCTCCTCTGTAAATCTAAAGTGGTAACCTGTAAAGGCTTTTAAAAATGTATGTAGTTGTGCGCAATTAAAGCATGTCGTGTTTGGTATCTATGCACTCGGCATAAGATCATCTTTTATATTTTACCAAACATTTGGGCAATATAGTGTGTTTTAGTGCATTAAAATAAAAAAGATTTTTTCCAAAAAGATTGCATTTGAAAAGTCGCTGCGCAAATACTGTGTGAAAAAAAAATTGCAACACCTACCATTTTAATCTGTAGGGCTTTGCTTTAAAAAAATATATAATGTTTGGGGGTTTAAAGTAATTTTCTAGCAAAAAAATTTTTTTTTTTTTCATGTAAACAAAAAGTGTCAGAAAGGGCTTTGTCTTCAAGTGGTTAGAAGAGTGGGTGATGTGTGGCATAAGCTTCTAATGTTGCGCATAAAATACCAGGACAGTTCAACCCCCCCCCCCCCAAATGACCCCTTTTTGGAAAGTAGACAGTCCAAGCTATTTGCGGATAGGCATGTCGAGTCCATTGAATATTTTATATTTTGCCACAAGTTTCGGGAAAATTATTTATTTATTTTTTTTAACACAAAGTTTTCACTAAATGATATATTGCTCACACATGACATGGGTGTATGTGGAATTACGCAACAAAATACATTCTTCTGCTTCTCCTGAGTATGGGGATACCACATGTGTGGGACTTTTTAGCCAGGAACAGGACCCCGAAACTCAATCACCGCCTTCAGGATTTCTAATGGCGTAAAATGGTGATTTTATTCCTCACTACCTATCACTGTTTCAGAGGCCCTGAAATGTCAAGATAGCACAACCCCCCCCAAATTACCACATTTTTTAAAGTAAACACCCCAAGGTATTTGCTAAGAGGCATGGTGAGTATTTTTTCAGCTGTCATTTGTTTTTGAAAATTAAGAAAGAAAAGGAAAGTTTTCAAAATTTTGTGACAAAAAGCAAGATCTGCAAAATACTTAACATGCATCTCAGCAAATACCTTGGGGTGCCCATGGCATGTGTGAGCAATATATCATTTCAGTGACAACTTTGCGTACATTTTTTTTTTGGTCATTTTTCAATCACTTAAAAAAATAAAATATTCAAAGTGCTCAACATGCCTCTCAGCAAATTCCTTGGGGTATCTACTTTCCAAAATGGGGTCATTTGGGGGGGGGGGGGTGATTGTACTGCCCTAAAAGCTGCGTAATTTCCAGAAAATGTACCCTAGTCTGTAGACTATATAACTAAAATTGAGTTTATTGTATTTTTTTTATAACAAAAAGTAGAAAATATCATTTTTTTCAAAATTTTCAGTATTTTTCCGTTTATATCACAAAAAATAAAAAATGCAGAGGTGATTAAATACCACCAAAAGAAAGCTCTATTTGTGGGAAAAAAAGGATGCAAATTTTATTTGGGTACAGCATTGCATGAGCGCG
The DNA here is from genome assembly GCF_042186555.1 of Aquarana catesbeiana. Taxonomy (NCBI): domain Eukaryota; kingdom Metazoa; phylum Chordata; class Amphibia; order Anura; family Ranidae; genus Aquarana; species Aquarana catesbeiana. Next base: position 517,435,328 of record NC_133325.1, read on the forward strand.
CAATTACCAGTTAAAGCAGCACAGTGCCAAATTGTAAAAAGTGCTCTGGTCAGGAAGGGGGTAAAATCTTCCGGGGCTGAAGTGGTTAAGATGCACATTCAAGAGTCTCTTAAAAATATCAATACTCCCCGCAGCTACCACCAATTGTGGAAGAGAGTTCCAGATCCTTATTGCCCTGACAGTGAAAACCCCCCTGCACAGTTTAAGGTTAAACTGCTTCTCCTCCAATCTCATTGTGTGTCCCCATGTCCTCTTACACTCCTTGAGACTGAATAGTTTTTTCCTATGCTGGGATTGCCATTGAGGTATTTGTAAATTGCTATCATATCTCCTCTCAATCATCGTTTCTCATGTGAGAATAGATTTAGTGTTACATAGTTACATAGTAGGTGAGGTTGTCCATCAAGTCCAACCTATGTGTGTGATTATATGTCAGTATTACATTGTTTATCCCTGTATGTTGCAGTCATTCAGGTGCTTATCTAATAGTTTCTTGAAACTATCAATGCCCCCTGCTGAGACCACCACCTGTGGAAGGGAATTCCACATCCTTGCCACTCTTACAGTAAAGAACCCTCTACATAGTTTAAGGTTAAACCTCTTTTCTTCTAATTTTAATGAGTGGCCACGAGTCATGTTAAACTCCCTTCTGCGAAAAAGTTTTATTCCTATTGTGGGAATACCAGTATGGTATTTGTATATTGAAATCATATCCCTTCTCAAGCATCTCGTCTCCAGAGAGAATAAGTTCAGTGCTCACAACCTTTCCTTATAACCAATATCCTCCAGACCCTTTATTAGCTTTGTTGCCCTTCTTTGTACTCGCTCTATTTCCAGTAAATCCTTCCTGAGGACTGGTGCCCAGAACTGGACAGCATACTCAAGGTGCGGCCGGACCAGAGTCTTGTAGAGCAGGAGAATTATCGTTTTATCTCTGGAATTAATCCCCTATTTAATGCATGCCAATATTCTATTTGCTTTGTTAGCAGCAGCTTGGCATTTTCAGGTCCTTTTCCATCCTAGATTCCCCCAGAGGTTCTCCCCCCAGTGTATAGATTGCATTCAGATTTTTGCCACCCAAATGCATTATTTTACATTTTTCTACATTGAACCTCATTTGCCATGTAGTTGCCCACCCCATTAATTTGTTCAGATCTTTTTGCAAGGTTTCCACATCCTGCGGAGAAGTTATTGCCCTGCTTAGCTTAGTATCGTCCGCAAATACAGAGATTGAACTGTTTACCCCATCCTCCAGGTCGTTTATGAACAAATTAAACAGGATTGGTCCCAGCACAGAACCCTGGGGGACCCCACTACCCACCCCTGACCATTCCGAGTACTCCCCATTTATCATCACCCTCTGAACTCTCCCCTGTAGACAGTTTTCAATCCATGTACTCACCCTATGGTCCATGCCAACTGACCTTATTTTGTACAGTAAACGTTTATGGGGAACCGTGTCAAATGCTTTTGCAAAATCCAGATACACCACGTCTACAGGCCTTCCTTTATCTAGATGGCAATTCACCTCCTCATAGAAGGTTAATAGATTGGTTTGGTAAGACCGATTCTTCATGAATCCATACTGATTACTGCTAATGATACCGTTCTCATTACTAAGATCTTGTATATAGTCCCTTATCATCCCCTTCAGGAGTTTACATACTATTGATGTTAGGCTAACTGGTCTGTAATTCCCAGGGATGTATTTTGGGCCCTTTTTAAATATTGGTGCTACATTGGCTTTTCTCCAATCAGCTGGTACCATTCCAGTCAATAGACTGTCAGCAAAAATTAGGAACAATGGTCTGGCAATTACTTGACTGAGTTCCCTAAGGACCCTTGGGTGCAAGCCATCTGGTCCTAGTGATTTATTAATGTTAAGTTTCCCAAGTCTAATTTTAATTCTGTCCTCTGTTAACCATGGAGGTGCTTCCTGTGATGTGTCATGAGGATAAACACTGCAGTTTTGGTTACTGAAGCCCCCCGATTCCCTTGTGAAGACTGAGTAGAAGAAAAAATTCAATACCTTCGCCATCTCCCCATCCTTTCTAACCAGATGTCCTTCCTCATTCTTTATGGGTCCAATATGGTCTGTCCTCCTTTTTATACTGTTTACATACTTAAAAAAATTTTTTTTTTTTTTGCTCTTCTCTGCTATGTGTCTTTCTTGTTCTATCTTAGCCGTCCTTATTACACCCTTACATTTCTTGTTGCATTCTTTAAAAAGTCTGAATGCTGATGATGATCCCTCAACCTTGTATTTTTTTTAAGGCCTTCTCCTTTGCTTTTATATGCATTTTTACATTGGAGTTAAGCCATCCAAGACTTTTGTTCGCTCATTTAAATTTATTACCCAATGGGATGCATTGGTTAATGTTAAATAATAATATGCTCTTAAAGCAAACCCATCTCTCCTCCGTGTTCTTTGTTCCTAAGATTTTATCCCAATTTATGCCTTCTAGCAAGGTTCGTAGTATAGGGAAGTTGGTATTTTGTTTGTAGTTGTTCCTTGTAATCAAGGCTCTCCAGTCCACTTATTAGACTGGTTGCCCTTCTTTGGACTCTGTCCAGTTCCAGCACATCCCTTCTGAGGACTGGTGACCAGAACTGGACAGAATACTCTAGATGTAGTCTAATCAGAGTTTTATAACTATATGGTAGAATTATCGTTCTATCGCTGGAGTATATCCATTTTTTTATGCATGCTAATATTCGGCTGGCTTTGGTAGCTGCAGCTTGACATTGCATGCTATTGCTCAATCTGTCATCTACTAGGACTCCCAGATCTTTCTCCATCCTTGATTCCCCCAGTGGTTCTCCCCCTAGTGAGTAGTTTGCATTTATGTTTTTTGCCCCCAAGTGCATTAATTTACATTATTCCACATTAAACCTCATTTGCCATGTATTTGCCCACTCCATTATTTTGTTCATGTCTTTCTGTAAAATTTCTATACCCTGATGTGAAGTTATTGCCCTGCTTAATTTTGTATCGTTTGCAAAAACTGAGATTAAGCTATTTATCTCATCCGCTATATAATTTATGAAAAAATTGAATAGAATTGGTCCCAAAACAGAACCCTGGGGCACCCCGCTTACCACTCTGAGTACACATTAGTTATCACTACCCTTTGGACACGCCTTTGTAACCAGTTTTTTACCCAAGAAAAAACCTTATGGTCAATGCCTGTAGACTTCAGCATGTAAATTAATCTTTTATGGGGACTGTATCGAATGCCTTTGCGAGATCCACTAAACCCACAGGCTTTCTCCTGTCTAGATGGCAGCTCACTTTGTAGAATGTTAACAGATTGGTCTGGCAAGAACGAGCCTTCGTAAACCCATGCTGATAACTACTGATATTTTTTTCCTCAGTAAATTTTTGGATATAGTCCCTTATCATCCCTTCCAATAATTTACCAACAATTGATGTTAGGCTGACTGGCCTGTAGTTTCCAGGGATTTGTCTCTGTCCTTTTTTGAATATTGGTACCACATTGTCTTTTCTCCAATCAGTACCAATCCTGTCAGTATGCAAACATTAGGAACAATGGTCTGGCTATAACCTCACATAGTTCTCTGAGGACTCTCTGGTGTAAGCTATCTGGTCCTGCTAATTTATTTGTATTAAGTTTGTTAAGTCTTTCCTTCACTCTGGCCTCTGTTAGCCATGAGGGTATGCCCTGTAATATGTCACTAACAGTACTGTTGCGGTCGGTATACCACTCCTTTTCCTGTGTAAAAACTGAGGAGAAGGCATTTAGTGCAGTTTCCTTCTCTGTGTCATCCGTAACTATTCTCCCTTCCTTGTCTTTTATGTGGACATTGTGCTCTGATTTTGCCTTTTTACTGTTAATGTATCTAAAAAATTTCTTTGGTTTTTTATTTACTCTCCTCGGCTATGTATCTCTCGTAGTCCTTTTTGGCCATCCTGATTTCGTTCTTACACTTCTTATTGCATTCCATGTAGTATTGGAATGCTGACAGTGACACATCCCCTTTATATTGTTTAAAGGCCATTTTTTCTCTTTGAGAAATACAAATAAAAAAGTGCAGCGCTAGAAAAACATGCAATGGTAAACATGTAAATATACGACAAACACACATTAAAGTGCAAAAAATGTAAGAATAAAAATGGAAAAAATAATAATCAAATGTCCATATGTGAAATATGAAACAGCAAAATATGAAAGTCCACATGTGAAGTAACAATGAAGGGATATCTCCTCAAATTTCAAAGCAGAGGTGAACACCAGAAGACGTATGGATATTCAATAAGGAAGGATGGGTACCCTTACCAGATCAGTAGGACAAACATACCTTATAGCAGTGCGTCAGAAAGGCATAGGGAGGATCTTCTATGATGTCCAGCCAGACAGTAGCTTGTAAGCCGTGAGCATCGATGGACACAAGAGGGAAGGTGATCCCAGACGAAAATTTGATGGCCGTCACTCACAATGCCCGTTTCCAGGAAAGGATGGTCCAGGGATGGTCATCAGCATTCAAACATGGGAAAAAGAAAAAGGGGAACTCCACATGGCGCAGGTCAACCAAATTGGGATTTATTGGAATAAAACACCATACAAGGATAAAAAGTGATCACTGTAAAAATAAAATAAAATTGGCAATGTGGGAAGCTAAAGATGCTATCCCTACGCGTTTCGACTGAAAAGTCTTCAACAGGGGCATGAAATAGCCTCCCCACATTGCTCTTACTTATAGACTATACAATGAATAAAAATTAGACAAGTCCACCCCCATCATGGCAGAACCGGAAGTAAAAAGTTATATACATATATATGTATATGGCTAAATCATATTAGGAAGCATCCACAGTCATAACCACCCAGATCAGAGAGGCTAAAGATAATAAAAGAGCCAGTAGTGTCTAAGACACAAAAATAAAGCAAACTTCGGCTGTATATCTCGAGGCAGTAAGGGGCAATGGTGTCATATAAAAGGCTTGCGTTCCAAGCCTCATGTGGGCGCAGGAAACCACCAGGCCAAGACGTCACGTCACCTCCAATCGGCGTCTGGTAATCATATCCACCCACACACAGGAGGCTTGCGTTCCAAGCCTCATGTGAGTACAGGAGACAGTCCGGCCGAGACGCCGCGTCACCTCTACTCAGCGTCTAGTAATGGATCCCTCACGGGGGGCGATCTGCCCAACCCCACCCACCTACGCCCAGCGCCGACACCATAAGCACGGCGCCAGACACGGAGGGCATAACAAAGAGGGACTGGCAGAATTTGTAAAGTTATAATAAATAAATATTATACACTAGGCATTATGAATACCAAATCAAAACAATCTGAGAATATTAAATGAATAATGGAAAATAAAAATAGAAAAAAATAAAATATGTCGGTGGCCAAAAGTAATTGTGGATATAAAGGCCTGCATATAAGTTGCCTTATTTCTATTTTCTTACAATGTAGGAAATTCCTCGGGTAGAGCCATTTAAAGGAGCAAGCAATAATACATGCCCGAACACATGCAACAAGCGTATGTTCACGCCACAATGCTGTCTTATGGAGAGGGAACACAACAAAAACCGGAGTTTGGGTGAGGATGGTATCACGGCTACCCATAACGGATGCAGGGGCATTCACACCACAAACAGTGAGTATGGACCACCCTCGTGCAGTATTAGCACAATATCCTAAAGGGATGCCCGGGATCCTGCCAACCAGAAAATGAAAAACAAAAAAATATAAAGAGAGGAAAAAATGAAAAACAACACAAACCCAAAAATTTGTATTGAGAAATATCATATAAGGCTTTAAAAAACACTAATACGCCCCCTATGGAAGATTCAAACTAAAAAGGAAATGGAAAATATGGAAAAAACATAAAAACACTAGTGGAGGTGTGTCACAGCTCAAGACCACAAGGAGAGGCGCCACTCATGTCCGGTTAATGAAGCAATTGATGGCCCAATCTACATTCATACCATAGGGCGAGTAGCACCTCAACTCGTAGATCCAATAGGTCTCGAGCCGAGAATCACCCCTCCAATATGGGCCAAACTTATCAATAATCTGAAAGGAGGTGCCAGTAGGGTCCCTGTCATGGCACTCAAGGTAATGACGAGGGACACTGTGCTTGATGCAGCCCTTTTTAATTTTCGCAATGTGTTCATTCACCCTAGTAGAAAAAGCCCTTGTTGTGCGTCCGACATATTTTCTCTTACATGGACATGTAATAAGATAGACAATATGTCTGGTGGCGCATGTGGTGAAATGTTTCATATTGTAGCACTTAGAGGTTACTGTAGAATAAAAAGTATCAGATCTACGTCTCCCACATATATTGTGCAGACATACGTTATCAGAAAAAGAAGGTTGAAACTGCGCATAGGTGAAAAACGTGTAAACAAAAAATAATAAAACAAAGCTGCAAGTTCCTATGTATAACACAGACATAAAGTGAACATTTGGAAAAAATGGAACCGCGCTAATGAAACAAACTATGCAAATGACATCTGTCCATAATTTAGTGAAAAAACAGGTAAAAGGTATATGAAACATATATAGTACACATCACTAAACATATGCATTAAATGAACATACAAAGGTGCATATTCCATGTGCAATAGTGAAAATTGCAAAGTAATTTAATAAAGTCCATATAGGTAAATGGGATAAATCACCCAGGTGTTGATAAAAATGTGGTTAAAATCCTGATGGCTAAGGATAAAGTGTTTGGTCCACCACCACCAATGAAGATACTGGCCACTTACCAGAGACCCATGACCCCCCACTACAGAGGGTCTGGGTAAGCTTTTAAAACTGGTTGCTCCAGCCCACCATCAAGGAACCAAGTAGTGTCACTATGATGAGACATCAAGGGCCTCGATGTCAGATGGAATAATGGCACAATGGCGGGACATCAAACTCTCAGCAACGTGGTTAACCATAAATGGAAAAGAGAGCATCTGTTCCTGGAGATCCTTTTTGTTTGCAGCATGCACCACTGTTTCTGTTTTTAACAAAAATCTGTATGCTCCGCTGTGTTCTTGAAGTACTGATTCCTCACAGTGTGTACAGCAGAGCAAAGAGCTGGAGGCAGCACAGTACTGGACGGAGGGCATACGTTGCACTTTCTGCAGGGGAAATATCCCTTGCAGTCCTGAAAGAAGGAAACCACACAAGGGTGATCTATAGTGTTAGGGGCAATATCACCCTGAACGGAACGGGCACCACGTAAATTAACGCCCGCCCGGTCGGGTAAAACGGGGCCCAACACACGATCTTTTAATAAAACCTTCCAATGCTTGTTAAATATCCTCTTAATTTCCTTGTGCTGTACATAAAACGAGGTAAATAAGGACCATTTAAATTGACTCTCCTCTTGTACCTTGGGTTGGTCAACCAACAAAGAGTTCCTGTCTACACCCCTGACCTCTCGAATAACAACATCAAGGTCAGAAGGTTTATATCCCTTCTCCACAAACTTCTCCTTGAGGGTCTGAGATTGAGACTGGAAGTCCTCAATGTTACTACAATTTTGTCGTAGATGAAGAAACTGGCCCAAAAGAAACCTTTCCAAAGGAGGAGGATGTCGTCTATATACCTAGCCCACAAAACCAACTTTGGTGGTCTGTGGGCATAGACGACATCCTCCTCCCATAAGGCCATGAAAAGGTTGGCCAGACTGGGGGCATATTTGGCCCCCATAGCAACGCCTTTGATTTGGGAGTAGAATACCTCCTGAAACCAAAAGTAATTGTGTTCCAGTGCGAACTTAAGTAGCTCCATGATATAATTGCGATGGATTAGGGGTAGACCTTAATCTTTAGAGAGAAACAGATCAACTGCCGCCAGACCCAAATCTAGTGGGATGGATGTATAAAGTGCGGACACATCCGCAGTCGCAAGGAGAAGACGATCATGGTAATCCACTTTTTCTAGTAGGTTGATCGTAGCTCGAGTATCTTTAAGGTATGAGGGCATTTGTTTGACAAGAGGCTGGAGATAGAAATCTACAGTCAGGTCCATAAATATTGAGAACATAATCACAATTCTAATATTTTTGGCTCTATATGCTACCACAATGGATTTTAAATGAAACAAACAAGATGTGCTTTAACTGCAGACTTTCAGCTTTAATTTGAGGGTATTTACATCCAAATTAGGTGAACGGTGTAGGAATTACAACAGTTTGTAAATGTGCCTCCCACTTTTTAAGGGACCAAAAGTAATGGGACAATTGGCTGCTCAGCTGTTCCATGGCCAGGTGTGTGTTATTCCCTCATTATCCCATTTACAAGGAGCAGATAAAAGGTCCAGAGTTCATTTCAAGTGTGCTATTTGCATTTGGAATCTGTTGCTGTCAACTCTCAATATGAGATCCAAAGAGCTGTCACTATCAGTGAAGCAAGCCATCATTAGGCTGAAAAAAACAAAACAAACCCATCAGAGAGATAGCAAAACATTAGGTGTGGCCAAATCAAGTGCTTGGAACATCCTTAAAAAGAAAGAACGCACCGGTGAGCTCAGCAACACCAAAAGACCTGGAAGGCCATGGAAAACAACTGTGGTGGATGACCGAAGAATTCTTTCCCTGGTGAAGAAAACACCCTTCACAACAGTTGGCCAGATCAAGAACACTCTCCAGGAGGTAGGTGTGTGTATCAAAGTCAACAATCAAGAGAAGACTTCACCAGAGTGAATACAGAGGGTTCACCACAAGATGTAAACCATTGGTGAGCCTCAAAAACAGGAAGGCCAGATTAGAGTTTGCCAAACATCATCCAAAAAAGCCTTCACAGTTCTGGAACAACATCCTATGGACAGATGAGACCAAGATCAACTTGTACCAGAGTTATGGGAAGAGAAGAGTATGGAGAAGGAAAAGAACTGCTTATGATCCAAAGCATACCACCTCATCAGTGAAGCATGGTGGTGGTAGTGTCATGGTGTGGGCATGTATGGCTGCCAGTGGAACTGGTTCTCTTGTAGTTATTGATGATGTGACTGCTGACAAAAGCAGCAGGATGAATTCTGAAGTGTTTTGGGCAATATTATCTGCTCATATTCAGCAAAATGCTTCAGAACTCATTGGACGGCGCTTCGCAGTGCAGATGGACAATGACCCGTAGCATACTGCGAAAGCAACCAAAGAGTTTTTTTAAGGGAAAGTAGTGGAATGTTATGCAATGGCCAAGTCAATCACTAGACCTGAATCTGATTGAGCATGCATTTCACTTGCTGAAGACAAAACTGAAGGGAAAATGCCCCAAGAACAACCAGGAACTGAAGACAGATTCAGTAGAGGCCTGGCAGAGCATCACCAGGGATGAAACCCAGCGTCTGGTGATGTGTTCCAGACTTCAGGCTGTAATTGACTGCAAAGGATTTGCATCCAAGTATTAAAAAGTAAAAGTTTGATGGATGATTGTTAATCTGTCCCATTACTTTTGGTCCCTTAAAAAGTGGGAGGCACATATACAAACTGTTGTAATTCCTACACCGTTCACCTGATTTGGATGTGAATACCCTCAAATTAAAGCTGAAAGTCTGCAGTTAAAGCACATCTTGTTTGTTTAATTTCAAATCCATTGTGGTGGAGTATAGAGTCAAAAAAATTAGAACTGTGTCAATGTCCCAATATTTATGGACCTGACTGTATATACCTTCTGATCCTTGAGGTAACAGAATCTATCCCACTCATGATCGGACGATCGGGGGATTGATCGAGTTTTTGTGTACCTTCGGAAGGTAATAGATAACGGGTATTCGAGGAGCTGAAGGGATGAGAAACTCTCTCTTTTTGATTGAGAATATTGAGAGAGAATCCCTCATCAACAAGGGCCGTAAGGACTCGTTTATATTCTACAGTCGGATCCTTAGAGAGGACTCTGTATGTGGTTCGATCTTCAAGTAGTCTGTTCATTTCCGCAATGTAGTCTTTCTTATCCAAGACCACTATCCCGCCGCCCTTGTCGGCGGGGCGGATGATCAAATCTTTTCTATCACAAAGGGTGTTAATGCCTGGCGTGATAGCTGGGTCCTGATGTATTCTCTTAATGGGGAGTTTGTCCAGATCATGGAGAACCAGATCTTTAAATATGTTGATGGAATGGGATGTGTTGTTCGGGGAATTGAAAAGTGACAGGTTGGAGAGGCCAGAGTGTAAAATGCCACTCTGTGTTGTACCTCTAGAATCCAATGAAGGAGTTGACAAGAAGTGCCTCTGTATATTTAACTTGCGGATATATTTATGTATGTAGTGCCCTGCTCCTTTTGACCAGGTGCTCGCATGTATATTTAGTTTTTGGCTGAGCTGTAACCAGCTCAGATTGAATGTGTATAGTTTATTGGATCTGTTCTGGAATTGACTTGGTTGTGCAGTTCCCACTGTTGCCAGTAGGTGTCACTGGTACCATGGAACAGTGTGCGAATAACAACCTAATGAAACTTTAATGAATATACTTCTTTCAGAAACAGCCCAGTGGGAGGTTCTTGCCGCTGTGCATTCTGGGGGAGAGTATTTATGGGACAGATGCCATGTGCTAGGGATGAGTTCTTACCTCGTGGCCCTCCAGGCTGCAGCTGTCCCTGCAGTCCCTGAAATCATTTTTTAGGACTCTCCACCTTTCACTCACTTTGTCATTGATGCCAACGTGTACCATGACCATCAGGTTCTCTCCAGCCCCTCCCAATAATCTGTCCACCCGATCTGCGATGTGCTAAACCTGGGCACCCGGTAAACAACATACTGTTTGGCAACCACGGTCTGACAGATTGCCCTCTCTGTACTCCTAAAAACTGAGTCCCCTACTACCAGCACTTGTCTAGCCTTTCCTGTATCTCTGCCCCCTCCTTACTGGAGCCGTCACTCCCCGGGGCAGCTAGGGGAGGGCGCCTGCTCCAGCACTGCCACCCCTGAGCTTATATCCCCAGCATCATGCAACCTGGCATATTTTTTGGGCTGTACCAGCTCAGGACTAGCCTCCCTAGCGTTCTCCCCCCATCCCTCCTTCTAGTTGTCACCCAGCTACCTACCTCCATGTCTCCACCGCCTATGCCTCCATGTCTCCAACGTCCTCTTCACTGGCCCCTGCCAGCACCTGCTGGGTAATGTCCAAGCTCCTTTCCATGTTGCCGATGCTTTTCAGTGTTGCCACCTGATTCTCCAGAACCAGGATCTGGGCTTCCAGAGAAACAACTTGCCCACATCTCGCACAGCAGTATTCACCCTCGATTGGTTCATCAAGGAACGCATACATGGAGCAGGATGTGCACTGAGTGGCATCACAAATCCTTTTGGACATTTTACGCTCTATTCTAGTAGGGATAATAAGAAAGACTTATTATTGGTATCCAACACTACCAGGTATTAAGTTACTCCCAGGTACTCCTAGGTATTTAGGTACTCCCAGGTACTAAAGTTACTCCCAGGTGTTAAGTTAATCCCAGGTTGATAGCTGAGCTGTTGATTTTGACAGAGAAATCAGGGGAAGAGGAACGTGGGGGAGGAAATATCATGAGCTTTGTTTTGGATAGGTTGTGTTTGAGGAAGTGATGTGACATCCAGACTGATATGTCTGTTAGTAAGTTGGTGATGCGTGAGGAGACTGATGGGGTGAGCTGAGGGTTGGAGAGATAGATTTGGGTGTCGTCAATGTAGAGATGATATTGAAAGCCATGGGAGACAATTAACTGACCCAGGGAGGAGGTGTAGATTGAGAAAAGGAGAGGTCCAAGAACAGAGCCTCGGGGGACCCCGACGCAGAAAGGAAGAGGAGAGGAGAAGAGTTGTAAGTGGCACTGAAGGTGCATTGGGATAGGTAGGATGAGAAGTGAAGAGTACAGTTACAGAGACCAAGGGAGTAGAGTTTTTTGAGGAGGAGGGGGTGATCCACTGTGTCAAAGGCAGCAGAGAGGTCCAGGAGGAGTAGTACAGAATCGTGTCAGTTGGTTTTAGCAGTTAGTAGGTCATTTGTGAGTTTAAGTAGTGCAGTTTCTGTGGAGCGTTGAGGGTGAAATCCAGACTGAAGGGGATCAAGAAGTTTGTTCTTAATCAGATAGACGCTCAGATGGTTGTAGACCAGCCGTTCAAGGAGTTTGGAGGAAAAGTAAGGAGATGGGGCCTAGATGGGGAGATTGGTGGGGTCCAGTGAGGGCTCTTTAAGGATGGGGGTGACTGGCACATGTTTTAGAGAGTTGGGGAAGATACCAGAAGAGAGGGAGAGATTGAAGATGTGAGTTAGAGAGTGTAGAGTGTAGAATAGAGTCAGAGGGTGAGCGTAGCATTTGCAAGGGAGCAGGATCCAGGAGGCAGGCGGTTAGATGGGTGTTAGAAAAAAGTTCAGCAACCTCGTTATTATTAGCGGGTTGAACTAGGGAATTATTGATTGTACCTGTGGACGTGGGGTGTTAAGTGGGGGAGGTTTCTGTACATTGGAGATCTCCTCATGAATTGCATCAATCTTATTTTAGAAGTGATTGGCAATCTCCTGGGCAGTGAGTGAGTTAGTGGGTGGAGGCCAGAGTAGAGAGTTAAAGGTAGAGAAGAGTTGACGGGGACTAGATGAGAATGTGAGTGATAAAATAGGTCTGCTTGGCAATGAGGAGGCAGGAATAGTATTTTTTAGGAGAGCTGATTTATATGGGTTGAAGTCTTCCTGGGACTTAGCCTTACGCCATAGGCGCTATAGAGCACAGCTACGTTTTCTGAGACTCCTGGTGTCATCTGTTTGCCAGGGTTGTAGCAGACAGGGCCTGATTCTGTGTGTAGTAAAAGGGGGCAGGCTTGTCTAGGGAGGATGACAGTGAGCTGTTATAGATGGAAGTGACTAGGTTGCGGCAGGACAGGAGTGAGATTTTGTCATAGAGATGGTCAGTAGCAGAGTAGAGAAGAGAAGGGTTGAGGTGGTGAAGGTTTCTACGGGTAACTGTTATGCCCCGTACACACGATTGGGATTTCCGATGGGAAATGTTCAATGTGAGCTTGTTGTCAGAAAGTCCGACCGTGTATATGCTCCATCGGACATTTGCTGTCGAAATTTCTGCTCACAAATGTTTGAGAGCAGGTTCTCAAATTTTCCGACAACAAATTTTCCGATGCACCACATTCCACGCCTGCTCAGATTTAAGTATGAGACGGAAGCGCTCGGTCTTGTAAAACTAGCGTTCATGATGGAGATAGCACATTCGTCACGCTGCAAATTTTGAAATCTTTCAATGCAGCGCATTCTCTTCTTCTTTATAATGCTAGAATAATGAAGTTGCTTTGCTGCTGATATTCACACACAGTTCTGACAAACTGACTTCTTATTATTTCTTGTGATCTCCTGAATAATCTTTGTTTTTGTTTGTCTTTTTTCGCAAGATCTCTAGAATAATCTTTATTTTATTTTTTTTATAGTGATCTACTTTTTTTTTATAGTGATCTCCATAATATTTCTTGTCGTTTTGTGTGTCAAGTTACCACAACAGCATTATTATCTTGTATTTATTAACCTCAAAGAGGTTGGTTGATGTTGGTGTCCCTTGTTAATTTGACATTGTATTTTTGAAACGTACCTGCCTACTCACAAAAAACTGTCCTTTTTGAAGTAAAACACATAGCCAAGTATTTGTCCAAACAAAAATTAAAAATTAATTAGGGGTCCTAACAAAATAAAGAGGAAGGCAACGCTGGAGAAACAGTTGGAATTGGTGAAGCCTTTGTACCCAAGGGCAGACATCAATTATTTGACAGGCAAAATTGGTAGCCTGAGGAATCCATTTAATAGGGAGCACAATCCGGTCCAGGACTCAGAGAGATCGGGAGCAGCAGCAGATGACATGTATGTGCCGAGGATGTGGTCTTACAACAACCTGCATCTTTTGCCAGACCACACCGAACCCAGGCCATCACTCTCAAGATTTCCTTGCACGCTTGCTTCCAGGCTGTGGCTGTGGTGTTGGAGGTGTTGCTGGAGGTGGCGGAGGAGTCATATGGTCCAACTCACAAACGTGGCTTTTACTGGTGAGTTCACCCCTCACCCCCTTATTTAGGGCCTGAAATATGACCTCCTCACAGATGAGGAGTTGGCCCTCCTCCATTACTTGCATTTTACTAGCCCTCATACACGCAAAGGACTCCTGGACACTAGGGGTGGTTGTGAGTACCGAAGTAGCCTGCCGAATCAAATTAGTCGCTGACTCCTCCAGGTTCTTCACCTTCCTGGTCCTTTTTGTTGGAAGGTGGATGGGAGGAACCTGGGATTAAGTCAGGCTGCTGGGCACGGCCACCTCCTGGCTGCCACTTTCCACAACCACCTCCTAGCTGCCACTTTCCACAGCCTCCTCCTGGCTGAGACTTTCCTGTGAATGAAAATGGGACAATTGAATGTTAACAAATAGAAAAGACTATCATTCTGACCCCAGCATTTTTCATTCTTGTCCCAATCATTTTTGGCTACGATTGTCTATTGATATGTAAACCACTTTGTTAAATCAGAAATTAGTGATTAATAATAACATCTAGTTAACATCATTCATTTTTTGACAAGAAATATGTTGAACAATGCTATACCTGGCTCAAGCTGGGCTCCTCCACATCTTCTTCCTGGGTGGAAGGCCCAGATTGTACGTTGGAAGCCTCATCTGAGGTGGAAGGAAGAGTGGAAGGAAGGGTTGAGAGTGATGGCCTGGGTTCACTCTGGTCTGACAAAAAACGTAGTCTGTCATAGTACCAGAGCCTGGGGACATAAACATCATCTGCTACTGCTCCTGATCTCATGGAATCCTGGACCTTTTTGCGCACCCTATTATACATGCTCCTCAGGCCACCAATTTTTCACTTCAAATAGGTGATGTCTGCCATGGGAATCACCGGCTTCACTAATTCCAACAGTTGATCCAGCGCTGCCTTCCTCTTTAGTTTGTTGTTATAAAATTGGTGTTTCACTTGCCACAGACAGGGCAGCTTCCTGTACTTATCAATGAAGTTGGGGAGGAAGTCATGGTCATTAAATGTATCAATTTTCTCTGAAAGACACAACATAAACCCTAATGTCAGGCTAAACTCTCCTGATCTTGTCCCAATATAGGCCTCAATCTATAAAAGCAGTATAGGCCACTAACCATTGATGCCCCATGTTAAAATTGTACCTTCGTTTGCATGATCGGCGCTTATGCTACTCTGTCCTCTGCTCACAGATCGTACGTATGACGCACACGTGTTATGCTTTATATATACTGCGCATGCGTGAAACTCTGCCCCTGACCTTCTTTCTAGTGTATTCCCCGCCCCTTCTCTTTCGGCGCAGTGGGAGAGCACATGGCGGAGAGACAACAGGTTCGTGAGAATAGCAACAACGAGGAGGACGACGAAAGCCCTGAGCCAGAAACGTCCCGATCCAGGAGGAGATTTAAGGCCTCAAATATGTCCTTTGTAGAGATGGTGGACATCTTGAAGAGGGCCGACTATGATGGGAAGTATGGACCGCACAGAAACCAAAATTTTAGAAAGGCCAAGATCATGACCAAAGTTGTGAGAAGTCTGCAGAGGAATTTTGGGCTACGACGATCCAAGGAGCAATTGAGGAAATGCTGGTCAAACCTCAAATTGAGGGAGCAGGATCAGTTCAGAAGGATCAAGAGAGTGCTGCAAAAAAGTAAGTATTTGTCGTGTGTTCCTACTATTATTAGTACTTTAGAGCTGGCCCATGTGCTTTTCTTTACTGTTGTACAGTTTAAAATGGCAAGTTTCAGGTTCGTGGGCACAGTAATTGTTTGTAGTAAACATCGTTTGTTCGACCACTAATACGATGTTTTTGGCAGATGCAGGTTAACTACATTTGTTCATGCCTATTTGTATTAAAATAAGTGTAGTACATTGTTGTCTGAATGGGTTTGTAACTAGAATGAAATGCAAACTTGATTCAGTGTAAGGAGAGGACACTCAGCAGCTGTTTACACATCTGGATGCAGGAGCACTAGTGTGGGACACCAGAACACCCTTTTCAGGGTGTCCCACACAGATGCTCCAGTGGATACTAGGGGTCTCTCTATGTGTGATACTTTACCAAAAAAGGTAAGTATTTCAGCTTTAAGAAAGGGAAAAAATCATGTCTTCAGCTTGGAACTCTGCCAAAACAGACAATTGTAGGACACTTCCAAGAAGAAGGGGAATTTCCTAAACACCCTGAAGAAGATGTGGAGGGAGGAGAGGTTCATGAATTGGGTGAAATAGTGACCACAACATGTCAGTGTCTGAGATCACAGCTTCAGGTAATAGATGTATGCATGCATATTAATAATACATGGTGTGTTTTTTTTTATTTTTAGGTAATGTGGATGTTGTGGAAGAAGAAACTCATTTCAACAGTGCAAGTGCACAGATCCCCATCGGGGAGATCATGGTGTGCAATCGGGAATTAGAGAAGGTCAAAGAAAACATCAATGATGTTGAAAAAAGACTCAACATCATTGATGTTTTAGGCAGAATCTAAAACATCCAAAAATGTAACAGATTGTCATTATATTTTTTTATTTTTACTAAAGTTTTAAAGTAATTTGAAAGCCAAATTTTGAAGATGCACACAGTGTGTCAACATGTGCTATCTGCCATCACGGGATATCAATGTACACGTTTTGTGGGTTCAACCCCTTCCTCGCAACTAAAGTAGATGAGAGGAAGGGGTTGAACCCCCGAAACACGTCCATTGATCCCCCATGATGGGAGCTAGCACATGTTGACATTAGGCATGGGATCAGGAGGGAAATTCACATTTTGACTCCCAATTTGTGTGCATCTTCAAAATTTAGCTTTTACAGGGGTGACATCACCCCATCTGATGAGGGCAAGATCAACACAGTTTTGACATACTAATGTCACATATTGCCTTCAATTTATCAAAGTTGAACTTTGTAAGTTCCTGAGTTGTGTATGTTTTATGGTTTTAAACATGCCCGTTTAACCAAAAAAAGGCTATATACTGTTACACATAAATGTTATACACCAAAGATGTTGGTTTGTTAAAAAAAAATTTCTAACGCACATGTGAATGTGCACGGAGTAAAATGTTTTATACTCAACAATGTGTGGCTTCTTCTTTCAATGCTCAATACCAGTTTTTGGAGTAAGTTGTTACAGTGACAATGGGGGTATTTACTAAAGGCAAATCCACTTTGCACTACAAGTGCACTTTCATGGCAGTTTCAGTGCACTTGTAGTGCAAAGTGAATTTTCCTTTAGTAAACAAACCCCACAGTGCTCTAACATTTGCCCCAATCAGGCCATTTTAGACTCAAAGCAATTAATTCATGGAGCTGAAAAGGATGATTATTTTTTTCATTAAGGCATCACATTACATTAACAACAAAAACAATGTGTTTGTGTGTAGCAGACCCACAACATAATAGTTAGCTGAAGAAGAGAATGTCACCTTATGTATCAAATAAATTACGTTTGCACTATTGAAGAAAATGGCCAAAAAAGGCCATTGGAGAACCTAGGAGACAGATAAGAAACACAAGCAGTAAATCAAATGAAAGTTCAGTTTATAAAATAAAAATGTATTTAAAAAATGTTTTACACATAGTCTGGCATATCAATGGTCGAACTTCGCTGGCGATTTGGGGGGGCAAGCCAGGACGGCGAACTTCAAGAGCCATCAAGGTTGTTTGATTTTGAAAGCCGGCCTCAGTCCCAACTGAGGCCACATAGTTTGTTGCATTTTTCCTTAAGAAATTATGGAGTATGCAGCATGCACGGACAATATGATTCAGTATATATTCCGCCATGTTGATCGCTGTGAGAAATAGGCGGAACCAGCTGGCCATTATTCCAAACGCATTCTCCACCACTCTTCTGGCTCTGGCCAGCAGGTAATTAAAAACCCTCTGGTCCGGGGTGAGGGTCCTCATCGGGAATGGCTGCATCAGATGGTCACCCAGCCCAAATGCTTCATCAGCCACAAAGACAAATGGGAGTCCTGCCACGTTGTCTTCCGGAGGTGGCAAGCCCAAGCCGCCATTCTGGAGGCGTCTGTAGAACTCTGTCTGGGCGATGACTCCACCATCTGACATCCGGCCATTTTTCCCCACGTCCACATACAGGAACTTGTATTTCGCCGACACCACCGCCAACAGCACAACACTATTAAACCCCTTATAATTGTAATAGTATGACCCCAAGTTGGGGGGTGGGACTATGTGGATGTGCTTCCCATCTATTGCCACTCCGCAGTTGGGAAAGTCCCACTGCTGGGCAAACTAGGAAGTCACTGTCTGCCATTTCTGTGGGTTTGAATCAAACTGTGGAGTCAAACAAGAAAAATAAAAATGATTACTTTTGCACATAACATTGCAAGCAGATTAGACACAAACATTCTTGGCCAACATAAATATAACATTTATTTTAACGAGTATTTAAAGACAAAAGTATAAGGTCCACTTATCAGATTCCTCACCCCCTCTGATGGCCCATTGTAAAAATTTTAGGGGGGAGGGGGAGAGGTTTTGGACAGGTAACCCTCTCCACTTCATTGAGAGCTGAATGCCTAAATAATGTGTGTTACTTTGGCCAGCCCATCCTTACTTACACTATTGGCAGCCCACTGGACAGGTAAGAAGTGTCATAATACAAAAATATGAATACACACTGTACAAATTGAAGCACATTTTACATTCTGCAATTACCTATCAAGATAATAGAACAAAAAACTTGAAACAGTACCATTTGAAAGTATTCAGGCAGGCCGTTGCACTACATGCTTTGGTGAATTCATCCATAAATCTGACCACAAAAGAGGTATAATGTGTATAGGTTTAGCAAAGTCAGCAGATAGAGGATTGGTATCAGCTGACTTAGCGATGGGGGGGTTCCAAATGACTTTGGGCCCCCCCAAAAATTAAAAATCTTGCACTATGCCTGAATTTAAAGGCCAATAATAACATTTGTACACATTTTAGGGGGTGTTTAGGGTTAGCACTACAATGGAGCTGACAAAATACATTGTTAAGTGACTAGGCTAGGTGTGTATGGGCCCAGGATAGCATGCTGGGGAGGTTAGTGAAGGCAAATTTGCATGAAGGGCAAAAAAGGAGCATTAAAAGCTTCCAGAATGCATGAGGACAAAGAGGACATCCACAGCATATTACAATCATGGTATGTCCTGCTTCGTAATATAAGGGGACAGCAAAGCCAACAGAAGGTGAAAAACGGTGAAAACGGGTCCGTCATCTTGAGATAATTCCTGAAATCAGGATTATTCTCCTGGATCTCCCGCAAAAAAGGAATATGAGAGAATTGGTCATGCTGGAGCAACCAATTCTTCGTCCATGAACTCCTCCTCGCCCTGTTCATGGACTGGACTTGGGTCAAAGCAAGAACTCAAACAGCAAGCCCTTGCACAGCACGAACTCTACGACGAGTACGTACCCACAACATGGCTATAAAACGGTCGGCTGGTCAGAACGAACTAACAGAACGTACTGAAAATCAGAAAGTACCTGAGAAAAATGATCTGAAAATCAGAAACGAGTGGATAAGAACTCACTGAAAAACAGATATTAACTATTAAATAGAACGCACTGAAAACAGGAACAAACTGACAGAATGCACTGAGGAACAGATACGAACCCACAAGCACAAACTGACAAGCAGAAACGAACTGAAAAGCACGAGGCTGAAAAACGCGAATCGTCTCTCATCAAACTTCTACTAACACGAGATTAGCAGAAGGAGCCCAATTGGTGGTGCACTGGCTATTGTACCCCGTTTTTTAGTCACGTCGTACGTGTACAAACGTCACCGCGTTCTGGCTGTTCGGAATTTCCGACAACATTTGTGTATGCAAGACAAGTTTGAGCCAACATCCTTCGGAAAAAAATCCACTTTTTTTTGTCCGAATGTCCGATCATTTGTATGGGGTATTAGGCTGTTGGAAGGAGAGCTGGTGGAAGACAGGGAGAGAGCAAAACTAATAAGGTGGTAATCAGAAAGTGGGAGAGGGTTGTTGGAGAGGTTGAACGGAGTGCATAGATAGGAGAAGACAAGGTCAAAGGTGTTGCCATTGGAGTGTGAGAAGAGGAATGGAGGCTAAGTTTTGAGGGTTGTGGCTGCTGCTAGAGGGTGTAGGGAGATAGGAGCATCGCGCAAAGCCAAATGGAGGCCCAGAGTTCAGAGATAGGTCACTAGAGTTTAGGAGAAGCAGGAGAGTGAGGAAGGAAATGTGGGAGTGTGATTTATATGAGGGGACATGCCCCAGAGTCCTGGAAGTTTTATCAGTATATGGCTGTAGAATTAGCAAGAGTTGGTAAGAGCAGTAATAGGGAGACCATAGAAGGCAGTGTAATATACTGTATATATGTATATTACAGTGGGGACGGAAAGTATTCAGACCCCCTTAAATTTTTCACTCTTTGTTATATTGCAGCCATTTGCTAAAATCATTTAAGTTCATTTTTTTTCCTCATTAATGTACACACAGCACCCCATATTGACAGAAAAACACAGATTTGTTGACAATTTTGCAGATTTATTAAAAAAAAAAAAAAAAAACTGAAATATCACATGGTCCTAAGTATTCAGACCCTTTGCTCAGTATTTAGTAGAAGCACCCTTTTGATCTAATACAGCCATGAGTCTTTTTGGGAAAGATGCAACACGTTTTTCACACCTGGATTTGGGGATCCTCTGCCATTCCTCCTTGCAGAACCTTTCCAGTTCTGTCAGGTTGGATGGTAAACGTTGGTGGACAGCCATTTTTAGGTCTCTCCAGAGATGCTCAATTGGGTTTAAGTCAGGGCTCTGGTTGGGCCATTCAAGAACAGTCACAGAGTTGTTGTGAAGCCACTCCTTTGTTATTTTAGCTGTGTGCTTAGGGTCATTGTTTTGTTGGAAGGTAAACCTTCGGCCCAGTCTGAGGTCCTGAGCACTCTGGAGAAGGTTTTCGTCCAGGATATCCCTGTACTTGGCCACATTCATCTTTTCCTCGATTGCAACCAGTTGTCCTGTCCTTGCAGCTGAAAAACACCCCCACAGCATGATGCTGCCACCACCATGCTTCACTGTTGGGACTGTATCGGACAGGTGATGAGCAGTGCCTGGTTTTCTGCACACATACTGCTTAGAATTAAGGCCGAAAAGTTCTATCTTGGTCTCATCAGACCAAAGAATCTTATTTCTCACCATGGAGTCCTTCAGGTGTTTCTTAGCAAAATCCATGTGGGCTTTCATGTGTCTTGCACTGAAGAGAGGCTTCCGTCGGGCCACTCTGCCATAAAGCCCCAACTGGTGGAGGGCTGCAGTGATGGTTGACTTTCTACAACTTTCTCCCATCTCCCGACTGCATCTCTGGAGCTCAGCTACAGTGATCTTTGAGTTCCTCTTTACCTCTCTCACCAAGGCTCTTCTCCCCGATAGCTCAGTTTGGCCTTACGGCCAGCTCTACGAAGAGTTCTGGTCATCCCAAACGTCTTCCATTTAAGGATTATGGAGGCCACTGTGCTCTTAGGAACCTTAAGTGCAGCTAACTTTTTTTGTAACCTTGGCCAGATCTGTGCCTTGCCACAATTCTGTCTCTGAGCTCTTCAGGCAAGTTCTTTGACCTCATGATTCTCATTTGCTCTGACATGCACTGTGAGCTGTAAGGTCTTATATAGACAGGTGTGTGGCTTTCCTAATCAAGTCCAATCAGTATAATCAAACACAGCTGGACCCAGCTGGACTCAAATGAAGGTGTAGATCATCTCAAGGATGATCAGAAGAAATGGACAGCACCTGAGTTAAATATATGAGTGTCACAGCAAAGGGTCTAAATACTTAGGACCATGTGATATTTCAGTTTTCCTTTTTGAATAAATCTGTAAAAATGTCAACAATTCTGTTTTTTTGTCAATATGGGGTGCTGTGTGTACATTAATGAGGAAAAAAATGAACTTAAATGATTTTAGCAAATATAACAAATGTGAAAAATGTAAGGGGGTCTGAATACTTTCCGTCCCCACTGTATGTATATATAGTGAGGCGTGAAGGTAAGAGAGTTTAAGAGGAGAGGACACGGCTGCCAGCAGAAGTGGTAGAGAGTGCGTGTTACAGATTGGAAAAAGAGCTGAATAGAGAGACGGGGTCACCTGCAGCCTGTTTGGTACTTTTTAGTGCAGTTTGCTGTGTATTAGGGATGAGCCGAACACCCCCCCCCCGGTTTGGTTTGCGGCAGAACATGCAAATGGACCGAAAGTGTGCACGAACATTCAAACACTGTTAAAGTCTATGCGACCCGAACGTGAAAGTGCGAATTTTAAAAGGCTATTATGCAAGTTATTGTACTATTATTGTACTAAAAAGTGTTTGGGGACCCGGGTCCTGCCCCAGGGGACATGTATCAATGCAAAAAAAAACAGCCTTTTTTCGGGAGCAGTGCTTTTAACCACTTGAGCCCCGGACCATTATGCTGCCTAAGGACCAGAGGTCTTTTTCCAATTTGGCACTGCGTCGCTTTAACTGCTAATTGCGCGGTCATGCAATGCTGTACCCAAACGAAATTTGCGTCCTTTTCTTCCCACAAATAGAGCTTTCTTTTGATGGTATTTGATCACCTCTGCAGTTTTTATTTTTTGCGCTATAAACGGAAAAAGACCGAAAATTTTGAAAAAAAAATGATATTTTCTACTTTTTGTTATAAAAAAAATCCAATAAACTAAATTTTAGTCATACATTTAGGCCAAAATGTATTCGGCCACATGTCTTTGGTAAAAAAATGTCAATAAGCATATATTTATTGGTTTGCGCAAAAGTTATAGCGTCTACGAACTAGGGTACATTTTCTGTAATTTACACAGCTTTTAGTTTATGACTGCCTATGTCATTTCTTGAGGTGCTAAAATGGCAGGGCAGTACAAAACCTCCCCAAATGACCCCATTTTGGAAAGTAGACACCCCAAGGAAATTGCTGAGAGGCATGTTGAACCCATTGAAGATTTATTTTTTTTGTCCCAAGTGATTGAATAATGACAAAAAAAAAAAAAATATATATATTTACAAAAAGTTGTCACTAAATGATATATTGCTCACACAGGCCATGGGCCTATGTGGAATTGCACCCCAAAATACATTCAGCTGCTTCTCCTGAGTATGGGAATACCACATGTGTGGGACTTTTTGGGAGCCTAGCCGCGTACGGGGCCCCGAAAACCAAGCACCGCCTTCAGGATTTCTAAGGGTGTAAATTTTTGATTTCACTCTTCACTGCCTATCACAGTTTCGGAGGCCATGGAATGCCCAGGTGGCACAAAACCCCCCCAAATGACCCCATTTTGGAAAGTAGACACCCCAAGCTATTTGCTGAGAGGCATATTGAGTCCATGGAATGTTTTATATTTTGACACAAGTTGCGGGAAAGTGACACTTTTTTTTTTTTTTTTTTTTTTGCACAAAGTTGTCACTAAATGATATATTGCTCACACAGGCCATGGGCATATATGGAATTGCACCCCAAAATACATTTAGCTGCTTCTCCTGAGTATGGGGATACCACATGTGTGGGACTTTTTGGGAGCCTAGCCGCGTACGGGGCCCCGAAAACCAAGCACCGCCTTCAGGATTTCTAAGGGTGTACATTTTTGATTTCACTCTTCACTGCCTATCACAGTTTCGGAGGCCATGGAATGCCCAGGTGGCACAAACCCCCCCCAAATGACCCCATTTTGGAAAGTAGACACCCCAAGCTATTTGCTGAGAGGCATGGTGAGTATTTTGCAGCTCTCATTTGTTTTTGAAAATGAAGAAAGACAAGAAAAAACTTTTTTTTTTTCTTTTTTCAATTTTCAAAACTTTGTGACAAAAAGTGAGATCTGCAAAATACTCACTATACCTCTCAGCAAATAGCTTTGGGTGTCTACTTTCCAAAATGGGGTCATTTGGGGGGGGTTTGTGCCACCTGGGCTTTCCATGGCCTCCGAAACTGTGATAGGCAGTGAAGAGTGAAATCAAAAATTCACGCCCTTAGAAAGCCTGAAGGCGGTGCTTGGTTTTCGGGGTCCCGTACGCGGCTAGGCTCCCAAAAAGTCTCACACATGTGGTATCCCCGTACTCAGGAGAAGCAGCAGAATGTATTTTGGGGTGTAATTTCACATATTCCCATGGCATGTTTGAGCAATATATCATTTAGTGATAACTTTGTGCAAAAAAAAAAAAAAAAAAAAATTGTCTCTTTCCCGCAACTTGTGTCACAATATAAAATATTCCATGGACTCGACATGCCTCTCAGCAAATAGCTTGGGGTGTCTACTTTCCAAAATGGGGTCATTTGGGGGGGTTTTGAACTGTCCTGGCATTTTATGCACAACATTTAGAAGCTTATGTCACACATCACCAACTCTTCTAACCACTTGAAGACAAAGCCCTTTCTGACACTCATTGTTTACATGAAAAAGTTATTTTTTTTTGCAAAAAAATTACTTTGAACCCCCAAACATTATATATTTTTTTAAAGCAAATGCCCTACAGATTAAAATGGTGGGTGTTTAATTTTTTTTTTTTCACACAGTATTTGCGCAGCGATTTTTCAAACGCATTTTTTGGGGAAAAAACACACTTTTTTAAATTTTAATGCACTAAAACACACTATATTGCCCAAATGTTTGATGAAATAAAAAAGATGATCTTAGGCCGAGTACATGGATACCAAACATGACATGCTTTAAAATTGCGCACAAACGTGCAGTGGCAACAAAATAAATACATTTTAAAAAGCCTTTAAAAGCCTTTACAGGTTACCACTTTAGATTTACAGAGGAGGTCTACTGCAAAAATTACTGCCCTCGATCTGACCTTCGCGGCGATACCTCACATGCATGGTGCAATTGCTGTTTACGTTTGACGACAGACCGCCGCTTGCGTTCGCCTTAGCGCCAGAGCAGGGGGCGACAGGGGTGCTTTTTTTTTTTTTTTTCTTTATTATTTTTTTGCTTTTTTATCTTATTTTTAAACTGTTCCTTTCATTTTTTTTTTTTTTTTAATCATTTTTATTGTTATCTCGGGGAATGTAAATATCCCCTATGATAGCAATAGGTAGTGACAGGTACTCTTTTTTGAAAAAATTGGGGTCTATTAGACCCTAGATCTCTCCTCTGCCCTCAAAGCATCTGATGACACCAAGATCGGTGTGATAAAATGCTTCCCCAATGGCGCTATTTACATCCGGCGAAATCTAAGTCATAAAATGCTCGTAGCTTCCGGTTTCTTAGGCCATAGAGATTTTTGGAGCCACTCTGGTCTCTGATCAGCTCTATGGTCAGCTGGCTGAATCACCGGCTGCATTCTCAGGTTCCCTGTTGAGACAGGAGAGCCAGAGAAAAACACGGAAGACGGTGGGGGGGAGGGCATTCCCTCCCACGGCTTGTAAAAGCAGTCTAGAGGCTAATTAGCCACTAGGATTGCTTTTACATGAAAGCCGACCGCTGGCTGAAAAGAATGATACCAAGATGATACCTAAACCTGCAGGCATCATTCTGGTATAACCATTCAAAGTCGTGAATGGCGTACCTGAAGACAAAAAAATGGTTAACAATAAAGCACAGTAAACGGTAAAGTATAAAAAATTGCATACCTGAAAAGCAAACGTGATAAAACATAATAACAATAAAACATTGCAGAATAGAATACAGTAAAAAAGAGCAGAACAAGAGAGAGAGAATAGAGAGAGAGAGAGAACAATAAAACGACAACTATTTTTTTTTATTTTATATATTTTTTTTTTTTTACACTTTTTTTGTAACTAACTTTTATAACGGTAACCGGTTCCAGGTTCGGGTCTCTCAAAATGCGATGGCATCTTGGGAGACCCTGTGAAAGTGTGCCTAGTCTGTGCAATGCTGTACCCTACGCTAATACTCAACTAATGAATGGTAGCGTTCAAAACATTCACCAATGCAAAGACCAGGATTGTCAGGACAGGAGGGACAATAATAGAGGGTGTCACACCTATATTCGCGCTTGCTGCAGACACAACATCTTTTTTGGGGGGGTTCGTTGGGTAGGGGTACTCGGGAGGACATAAAGGAAATGCCTCTCATGCAGCCGACTGCATTTGGTTGGGGATGTGAATGGGGGAAGTACGGGCGCTGCAGAAGTGGTGGGTTCCCAATTAGGATTGACGAATGCAGCAGGAAGGGCATTATGGGTACGACGGGCCTGTGTTTGTCTTCTTGGTGGCAGCGGGACACTACTTGTGCTTGCCACCTCAACAGCTTGAACTGCACTTATGGGACTCGCCACGTCACCAAGTGTTACTGCAGTGCTGGTTTGACTACGACCGGGGTGTACTAGGCCGCTGGCGCTTGCCAGTTCAATAAAAAGCTACAAAAAAAACTGTTAGCGATCGCAGGGATCAGGCCTGACTCTGCGAACGCTGCAGTTATGCGTTAAGTGTTTTGTAAGTGACAGTGATCGATCGATACTGCACTTGGGTGGGCTGGGCCGGGCGGAGGGGCAAAATGCAGGTGCTAGCAGGTATCTGGGCTGATCCCGCTAACACTGTGTTTTTGGGAACCCTAAACTGCTGGGGACGCCAGTATAGATCTGATCGGATCAGATATTGAACCGTTCAGATACTATACCACTAAGGGAGGCGTATGCTGCGTGCGTGGGTGTTAGCGGTACTGGCGCTAATCTGACGCTGCCTGGGGCTGGTGCTTGCCAGTTCACCAAAATACTACCAAAAAAACTGTTAGCGATCGCAGGGATCAGGCCTGACTCTGCGAACGCTGCAGTTATGCATTTAGTGTTTTGTAAGTGTCAGTGATCGATCGATACTGCACTTGGGTGGGCTGGGCCGGGCGGAGGGGCAAAACGCAGGTGCTAGCAGGTATCTGGGCTGATCCCGCTAACACTGCGTTTTTGGGAACCCTAAACTGCTGGGGACGCTAGTATAGATCTGATCGGATCAGATATTGATCCGTTCAGATACTATACCACTAAGGGAGGTGTACGGTGCGTGCGTGGGTGTTAGCGCTACTGGCGCTAACCTGACGCTGCCTGGGGCTGGTGCTTGCCAGTTCACCAAAATGCTACCAAAAAAACTGTTAGCGATCGCAGGGATCAGGCCTGACTCTGCGAACGCTGCAGTTATGCGTTTAGTGTTTTGTAAGTGACAGTGATCGATCGATACTGCACTTGGGCTGGGCCGGGCGGAGGGGCAAAACGCAGGTGCTAGCAGGTATCTGGGCTGATCCCGCTAACACTGCGTTTTTGGGAACCCTAAACTGCTGGGGACGCTAGTATAGATCTGATCGGATCAGATATTGATCCGATCAGATACTATACCACTAAGGGAGGCGTATGCTGCGTGCGTGGGTGTTAGCGGTACTGGCGCTAATCTGACGCTGCCTGGGGCGATGCATATCACCGCTGGGCGATCAGGGGGCTAAACCTTTATTCGGTAATAAACGGCGGGTGCCCTGACACTATAAAAAATAAACAAACTAACCAGCGTCACCCGTAACAGTTATACGGTGATCAGTGGTGAAAGGGTTAACTAGGGGGCCATCAAGGGGTTAAAACATTTATTAGGTAGTATATGGGGGTCCCTGTCGCTATAAAACGCTGACGGCGAACCTAAATATTTAGGTCCCTAACTAGCGTCACCAGCGACACTAATACAGCGATCAGAAAAATGATCGCTTAGCGACACTGGTGACAGGGGGTGATCAAGGGGTTAAAACTTTATTAGGGGGGGTTAGGGGGGTATCCTAGACCTACAGGGGGGTAATACTAACTGTCCCAACACTGTAACTGTCACAAACTGACACCAATGCAGTAATCAGAAAAAAAAAAAAAAAAAAACTGCTGGTGTCAGTTTGTGACAGGGGGGGGGGGGGTGATTGGGGGGGGGGTCGGGGGGCGATCGGGGGGGGATCGGGGTGTTTAGTGTGCCTGCCATGTTCTACTGTGTGTGTAGTGTTGGTGCACTCACATACCTGTCTTCTCTCCTCGGGCCGGAACGGAAATTACCGAGCCGAGGAGAGATGACATAATTTCCTTAGCTGCTGTTTAGCATACAGCAGCAAAGGAATGATGTGATTGGCCAGCGGCGATCACGAGGGGGGGGCCACGAACGGATGGCCTCCCCCTCATCTCCGATCGCCGTGGGACAGAAGACGACCGCCTCGGGCACCGGGGGGGGTGTCCGATCGGACCCCCCACCCGCGGAAGGCAAATCACGTATATGTACGTGATTTTGCCTGTCTGTGCCACCTTGCCGACGTAAATCGGCGTGAGGCGGTCGTCAAGTGGTTAATAATGCTTAAAGTGAAAAAATAACAGTGAAATATTCCTTTAAATATTGTACCTGGGGGTAACTATACTATGCCTGTAAAGTGGCGCGTGTTTCCAGTGTTTAGAACAGTCTCTGCACAAAATGACATTTCTAAAGAAATAAAAGTCTTTTAAAACTGCTTGCGGCTGTAATGTAATGTTGGGTCCCGACAATATGGATGAAAATTATTGAGAAAAACGACATGGGTACCCCCCCCCCAGCCCATTACCAGGCCCTTTGGGTCTTGTATGGATATTAAGGGTAACCCCGCACCCAAATTAAAAAAAGAAAAGGCGTGAGGCCCCCAGGCCCTATATACTCTGAACAGCAGTATACAGGCGGTTCAAACAAGACAGGGACTCTAGGTTTGTTCTTACATTGAATCTGTTTGTAATTTGGGACAGGTACATTTTTGTAAGTGTAGCTCCAGCCAAAAAAATCAATTTTTAAGCTTTTTGGATAACATAGGGAAGGGTTATCACCCCTGTAACATTTTTTTTTGCTGTCTGTGCCCCTGTTCAGAAGATTTCACCTCACTTTCTGTCCCAATGACAATTGGATTTTGAAAATTTGGGGTTATAAGGGAAACATGGATTGGTGATAAAGCATCAGTGGAGACACCTTTTTCCCATATTAACTCTTACAGGAGAGAATTTCCCTTCCTAGGGGTAGATTTCCTCTCACTTCCTGTTGTCTCCCTCCATTTGTAAGTAGGAGTCGTTTATAAGTTGGATGTTTGAAAGTAGGGGATCGCCTGTATATACTATACAGCCTGCCCTATATACCCTGCAGAAAATCAGGCCTTAGGTGTTGGTGGTACCAGAACACTGTAAGCCCTCACAGTTACTCTTGGTGGGTGCTGGAACAGGCCCTGCTGTGAAATATTATATCAAGAATTGTAATTACATGCCCCTGTTGAACAGGGGCAGAAAAATTGGGCCTTTGATGGTGGTGCCACAACACTGTAACCCCTCATAGTTACTCTTATAGAAGAGTAGGAACCCTAAAAGGGGATCAACGTACCCCCCAGTACGGCGGGACTTTTTGGGCGAACAGAACAATTGCGTTTTATAATAAAATTCTTATTTATTTTGTTAGAAAAAAGAAGCATAAAAACAGGACAGACTAAACATACATCTGCACAAAAGTGCCTATACAGTAAACTTCCTTTCATACTGAACATTGTATACTTTTATCCGTAAATACATATTTCTCTATAGGCCTGACATGTTTCAGGATGATGTCCCTTCTTCAGAGGCGTATTGTCAAGAGAAGTTATATATTAAAGAGAAGGCGTATTCTGAAAAGACAAGTAAGAACAGTTTTACATATTTGGGATATTGTGTAAAATGGACAATTCATAACAACAATGTCCAACATACATACCAGAATCCAGTCCTTAAAGAAAAAAAAATGCTGTGCACAGAAAGTGCAAAAACGCAGACTTTTGTATTAATCGAAAGAGGTGATTGCTAAAAAGCGGTGGTCACCAATTAACCAGAAAACTGGGCATGGCGGCTCTCCCCTGGGTTCAGGGATAGCTCCGCAAAGGCCCCCAAATGAGAGGAAGGCCCTGCCAAATCCTCACTGTAACTCTGAAAAAAGGGGCGAAGGGGGGGGGGGGAGAGGGGGGGATTTATATGAATTAATAAATCGCATTTGACTGCTATAAGCATTCTAGGTTGTTATAAACTACTTTCTATATGATATCAAGCAGAGTGAGAGGCTCTAGGTTATAGCCATAAAGCTGATGGTATTTTTTATTATTATGCCACTGCTTTTTAGAAAGGGTTAACATCATTAATTATATTGTCATTAATAATCCCAAAATTCAGACTCAAAATGACACATATCAGAAGGAAAAGATAGTATGATAAACAAAACTCTCCCTCTGGTAATTATATTTCTTGGGTTTAGCTCCATATGTATAATAATAGGGAGGAAGAGACCAGCAGTATAGCTACAGGCTTGATTATATAGGCCATTATATAGGCCATTCTGTCTGTGTCCCGAACGATCGGCGGGTCCCAGCAGACATCGCATCCACCGGATATGCTAATTGACTCCTGCTGTGTCCAATCACAGCAGGAGCGGGTTGTCGGAAGCGCACCTGCACGCCCCAGACCTGAAAGTGCAGTATGGCGTACAAGTACGTGATCCTACCAAGAGGAGCCGCCTTGCTGCTGTATATTTACAGTATACAGTCAGCAAGTGGTTAAAAAGTGATCAAAGTCTTTACCCAGTAACTAAAGACCAGTAGTTTAACTTCAAAAGTGGGGAAGATACTGGAGAGTTTATTTTAAAGACCACATAGAAGAGTTTTTTTTGCATATAGAAGAGTTTTAGCTAGCAAATATTTTAAGCAATAATCACCATGGATTCATGAAAGACCAAAGTTGTCAAACAAATCTGATTTCTTTTTAGGAGGAGGTAAGCAACAACTTAAACAAAGCAGTGGCTGTGGATATACAGTAGTATACTTGGATTCTGGCAAAGCATTTGACACAGTTCCCCCACCTGCGACTAATGTATAAATTAAAGTCTACAAGTTTAGAAAATTCAGATTGTAAATGGATAGAAAACTAGCTAAAAGTCTGTATTCAGAGTAGTGATTAACAACTTCAATATCGGACGCTCACCCCCTTCCTGCCCAGACCAATATTCAGCTTTCAATGCTGTCACACTTTCAATGACATTTACTCCCCAAATGACCCCTTTTTGGAAAGTGTATACTATTGTGAAGTTGTGATTGGCCACAGCTATCACATGGTACAGATGCATTGCGATTTGGCTCTGTCTGTACCAAGCAATCACAGAAATCAACACAATAGTACACAATGAATTGCTATGAATGGAAGCCATTCATTGTGTACAATTGCCATTTGATCTACTGTGATTGGTCACAGCAGTCACATGTTACCGGCAGTGGCCTGGTACACTGATCTGTCATCATGTGTCTGGTAGACAGATGACTGGTGACAGATCGTGCCGCAGCGCGGCCCGTGGGGTGCACGCAAGGCACAATCCTGGGAGGATATCATAAGACATTCACCTTGGATAGCAGTGCTCCCACTTGGCCGTCATGTTACTATAGGCTGGGCGGGAAGTGGTTAATGATTCATACTCAGAATGGCCTACGGTTATAACTGATGTACATCAAAGCTCAGTGTTGGGACCCTTACTTTTTAACATATTTATAAATGATATAGAGTCTGGGATTAAAAGTACCATTTCAGTATTTGCAGATGACACTATGTGTATGCTGTAGAATGACGTCCTTACAGGATGTCTCCAATTTACAAGCTGACCTCAATGCACAGTTTAACCGCTTCAGCCCCGGAAGTTTTACCCCCTTCCTGACCTTCGGCACTGCATCACTAACTGACAATTGCGCGGTCGTGCGACGTTACACCCAAACAAAATTGATGTCCTTTTTTGCCACAAATAGAGCTTTCTTTTGGTGGTATTTGATCACCTCTGCGGTTTTTATTTTTTGCACTATAAAGAAAAAGAGCGACAATTTTGAAAAAGAAAAAAGCAATATTTTTTACTTTTTTGCTATATCAAATATCCCCCCAAAAATATATAAAAAAAACTATTTTTTTCCTCAGTTTAGGCGATATGTATTCTACATATATTGGAGAAAAAAAAAAAAAAATCGCAATAAGCGTATATTGATTGGTTTGCGCTAAAGTTATAGCGTCTACAAAATAGGGGATAATTTTATGGCATTTTTATTATTATATATTTTTTTTTACTAGTAAAAGTGGCAATCTGCGATTTTTATCAGGACTGCGACATTATGGCGGACACATCGAACACTTTTGGAACCATTGGCACTTACACAACGATCAGTGCTATAAAAATGCATGGATTACTGTAAAAAATGTCACTGGCAGGGAAGGGGTTAACCACTAGGGGGCGATCAAGGGGTTGTGTTACCTCTGTGTTCTAACTGAAGGGGGGGAGGGGACTGTCTAGGGGAGATGACAGATCGCTGTTCATACTTTGTATGAACAGACGATCAGTCACTTCTCCCCTCAGAGAACCGGAAACGGTTTACACCCACACACAGATCCCGGTTCTCAGTGTGTCAGCAGCAATCGCGGGAGCCCGGCGGTGATGGCGGCTGCTGGGCACTCGCATCGGCTCTGGGGGAGAGCAGCGGGCACTCCCCTAGTTGCCACAGGGCGAAGCGACGTTACATAACGTTGTTTCACCCAGCCGTGCCATTCTGCCGCAGTAAAACTGCGGCGGTTGGTCGGCAAGTAGTTAATTGGGCAGCTACTGTATGTGGCAAATGAGGCCACACTTACTATTGATAAGTGTCAAGTTATGCACTTGGGGGCTAAAAATATGCATGCATCATACATACTAGGAGGAGTACAGCTGGGGGAATCAATGGTTCTGGTAGATAATATACACAATAGCATGCAATGCCAAGCTGCAGGTTCTAAAGTAGGGATGAGCTTTGTGTTAGAGTAGAACCCATGTCTGTTCGGTCGTTCGCCGAATTGCGAACGATATGGGCTGTTCGCGACAAATTCGAGTGACGCATCACAGCCCATAATTCACTGCAGCATCGCAGTGCATTTCTGGCTGATGATTGGCCAACCATGCACTATGACCCGCATGCTTGGCCAATCACAGCGCCATCTGTACAGCGAGCTGTAATTGGCCAAAGCCAGGGTGGCTTTGGCCAATTATGGCTCAGGGGGTTCAGTACACGCCCCACACTATATAAGGCCACCTGCACGTCGGCCCTGTAGTGTGTTCCAGCATTGAGAGACAGAGAGACAGTGTCATTTGATTTAAGTTAGATAGATTAGGCAGGACAGTCAGTCAGTTAGCTGCACTTACAGTGTATTGTGTATATATATATATATATATATATATATATATATATATATGCATCCCAGGATAGATATATATATATATATATATATATATATATATATATATATATATATATATATATATATATATACACATACACACACACACTGTATTCAGTTTAGCTAGATCCATTCCTGTTATTATCTTCCTACTGATAGGCAGGCAGGTGTTGTTACAGTATTTACAGCTACCTGAAGAAAATTGCTGGTGTTCTCCTGATCCTATTAGTATCAAAGTCAGGCAGCTACAGTATTTACAGTGCACAGTGTTCAGCTAAAGCTACAAGTTAGTGTAGTGCGACCTCTGCACAGTGTTCAGCTAAAGCTACAAGTTAGTGTAGTGCGACCTCTGCACAGTGTTCAGCTAAAGCTACCTGTAGAAGATTGGTGGTGTTTTTCTGATCCTATCACTACCGCAGGCAGCTACATTATTTACATGTTAGTGTAGTGCGACCTCGGCACAGTGTTCAGCTAAAGCTACCTGTAGAAGATTGGTGGTGTTTTTCTGATCCTATCACTACCGCAGGCATCTACATTATTTACAGGTTAGTGTAGTGCGACCTCGGCACAGTGTTCAGCTAAAGCTACAAGTTAGTGAAGTGCGAACTCTGTACAGTGTTTAGCTTAAGCTACAAGTTAGTGTAGTGCGACCTCTGCACAGTATTCAGCTAAAGCTACCTGTAGAAGATTGGTGGTGTTTTTCTGATCCTATCACTACCGCAGGCAGCTACAGTATTTACATGTTAGTGTAGTGCGACCTCGGCACAGTGTTCAGCTAAAGCTACCTGTAGAAGATTGGTGGTGTTTTTCTGATCCTATCACTACCGCAGGCAGCTATATTATTTACACGTTAGTGTAGTGCGACCTCTGCGCAGTGTTCAGCTAAAGCTACAAGTTAGTATAGTGCGACCTCTGCACAGTGTTCAGCTAAAGCTACCTGTAGAAGATTGGTGGTGTTTTTCTGATCCTATCACTACCGCAGGCAGCTATATTATTTACACGTTAGTGTAGTGCGACCTCTGCACAGTGTTCAGCTAAAGCTACAAGTTAGTATAGTGCGACCTCTGCACAGTGTTCAGCTAAAGCTACCTGTAGAAGATTGGTGGTGTTTTTCTGATCCTATCACTACCGCAGGCAGCTATATTATTTACACGTTAGTGTAGTGCGACCTCTGCGCAGTGTTCAGCTAAAGCTACAAGTTAGTATAGTGCGACCTCTGCACAGTGTTCAGCTAAAGCTACAAGTTAGTGTAGTGCGACCTCTGCACAGTGTTCAACTAAAGCTACCTGTAGAAGATTGGTGGTGTTTTTCTGATCCTATCACTACCGCAG